>NC_143012.1:157422149-157764649 GCF_055824585.1 Amblyomma mixtum
AATTTTAACGAATAACTGTGTGCAACGTTTCATTTGAACGGGGCAAGCCGCAGGCCTCCCCGGGCAGTAATCCACTTAAGTGCGGCGTCTGTCCTGTGCTGCTCCAGCGAAGAGCCACGCCATTGAAGAGGGCAGTACCCTGAAGGGCGTAGTGATTGTAGTGCTTTCTCTAACGTGTCCATTACCACCCGCAGCTATCTAGTATGAGGGCACACCGGATATTTCTGACTGGGCAGCGCACGCTGAGCGCGTTGTGCTGCCACCATCGAGGCAAGTAAGGGTTTAATGCATCGCATTCGAGGGTTACGTGCGCTCTTCCTGCGTATCTGTGGTGAATGGAGACAGGAGTAATTTAGTAGCCTCATGAGAAGTTCAGGGGGAAGACTGAAGTCACGTTACGGGCAGCAAGGCGAAAGCCTTTGTGCCATCCTTCAGAGCTCTCTGGAAAGCATTTGAGTCTTCACTGTGTGCGTTTGTTTGGTGTTATGCTCGTTATACCCGATTTAGTGTTACAACATATTAGACCTTCATCATATTGTCATGGAAAGACAGTCGGGATAGCCAGGACACGTTTTACTGGGAAGCGCCAGGTGAACTCCCGAGCCGAACCCGAAGAAGCGACGACGAAGGACTGTCCGCCACTATGGCTAAGGCTAGCCAGAATAGCGGTTAAGGTGGCTCGGCCGGGAGACGGCGCCACGAGAATGCCCAGGAATGTGGCATTGCTCCCCCCTCTGGAAAGCGCCGCCCTCGGCGCTGCAGGTCGTGTGGACCGACAGCCGCTTCCCCGGGCACGGTATTTTGGGGCACGAACACCTGCTGATCGTGGAGTGCCCGTGCAGAGGCGCAGTAGACCTGGGGCATATAGCAGTTATCGGCGACGGACGTGGAAATCCACTGTCTGGGCCGTCTTGATCTCGTATGCGAGGAGGGAGAGGCACTGAAACACAATCATATTATATGCGGATAGCTGGAGCATATGGGCGGTCAGGATGGAGAAAGCCATGACCTTTACACTCTCAGTCGTCCGGACATTGGCTATTTCCAGTTCGAGCAGCACGCAGTCGTTGAGCGTTCCCGAAACCTAGGCGTGGGTACTCTGTCCGACGAAGTATTCAAGCTGCAGCGTGTTGCGGTTGGACAGCACGGCGAGTGTGGGATGTACGATGACGTTGCTGAATTCCATTAGTTGGTTCTGGCCGACCACCATCTCGACAGGTGTGCACGCTGAAGGCCTTAGTCTTCGGCACCCGAAAGTAGAGACGAGTGAGCTGCTAGCGGGCGTGGTAAGGCTTCATTCGTGCGACATGCACAACTTCGGACGTTGGTCGTCTAGAGGAACGAACAGTTCTTTGAGGGAGAACTCCATAGTTAACCTCGCCGAGTTGAAGTATCACTTTATAGGAGCCAAAGTACCGCCGAAGCAGCTTTTCAGAGCGCCCTCGTTGGCGGATTGGGCTCCACACAAAACCGTGTTCTGCGGGCAGGTAAGTGATATCCCTGTAGCGGTGGTTGTAATGGTGAGCGTCTTTTTCTTGCTGATGCCAGATATGGTGCCGAGGATGTTGGCGGGCTGCCTCGGCTTCGTGAACAAAGCGATCGGCACACACGACAGGGGAGTTTACACTACTAGGAAGCAGCATTGCGTCGAGCATAGTCATGGCTTCGCGACACTGGGCTAAGCGAAACGGTGTGAAGTGAGCAGCCTCTTGCAGCGAAGAGTTATATGCGAATGGAACTTAAGGGAGGGTTGCATCCAAGTTTCGGTGGTCGTCGTCGACATACATAGAAATCATGTCGGCGATCGTCTTATTAAGGCGCTCAGTGAGTCCATTAGTTTGCGGGTGATATGCTGTTGTTCGTCGGTGACTGGTGCCGCTGGGTCGCTTAACTTCCTGTGTCAGCGCCGAGGTGAAGGCCGTTCCTCTGTCAGTTAAAAGGACCGTGGGTGCGCCATGACGAAGCACGATGTTGTGCATGAAGAAGGTGGCAATTTCAGCAGCTGTTCCACGGGGAAGAGCTTTCGTTTCACACTATCAACTTAGGTAGTCGGTGGCGACCACAATGTACCGGTTGCCTAGCGAAGACTCCGGAAAGGGGCCGAGTAAATCCATGCTGACTTGGTAGAAAGGAACTTGTGGTGGATTAATAGGCTGCAATAGTCCGGCCGGCTTAGTCGACAACGTCTTGTGACGTTGACACTCGCGGTAAGTTCGGACGTAGCGTTTCACAAGCACCGCGAGCTTGGACCAGTAATACTTTTGCCGTATGCGTGCCAACTTTCGGGAGAAACCAACGTGACCGGAGGAAGGGTCATCGTGGCACGCCTGCAAGACTTTATTGTGAAAAGCATTAGGTATAATGAGCAGATAGACAGCCTCCGTCGGCCCATAGTTCTTTTTGTACAGGATGCCGCCCCGTAAACAGAATGACGACAGGCCGTGTGAAAAGATGCGGGGCGGAGTCTGAGTGAGCGCTTCCCTTGAGATAGTCAATCAGGGACCGTAATTCAATGTCGTCTCGTTGTTGTTGAGCCAGGGCTGACGAGCAGATGGAAAATCGAATCGTCGCCGAGGTCGGCGCTGTTGGTTGGAAGTGGGGCACGGGACAAACAATCTGCATCACTGTGCTTTTGCCCTGATTTATACACGATGGTGACATAAAATTCTTGCAGTCGGAGGCTCCAGCGTGCGAGTCGCCCTGAGGGATCCTTGCGGTTTGCCAACCAATCCAGCGAGTGGTGGTCGCTCACCACTCGGAAAGGGCGGCCATACATATACGGTCGAAATTTCGTTAATGCGCGCACAATAGCTAGGCATTATTTTTCTTTGGTGGAATAGTTCACCTCAGATCGTGATAACGTGCGGCTTGCGTAAGCGATTACGCGTTCGACACCATCCTGCCGCTGTACAAGGACCGCACCAAGGCCAACGTTACTCGCGTCTGTGTGCAGTTCTGTGTCCGCTGCCTCATCAGAGTGCCCAAGTATGGGTGTACTTTCAAGACGCATGCGTAGCTCTTCAAAGGCATGTTGGTGCTCCCGACCCCACAAGAACGGTTCGTTATCTTTGGTAAGGCGGGTAAGGGGCTCAGCTATTCCGGAGAAGTTCTTCACAAAACGCCGATAATAGGCGCAGAGACCCAGAAAACGGCGCACACTTCGATTGTCAGCAGGTATGGCAAAAGCAGCGACGGCGGCAGTCTTGCCGGGGTCTGGGCTAACGCCCTTGGCGCTCACAATGTGGCCCAAAAACTTCAGCTCCTAGAAAGGGAAGTGACATTTTTCTGACACCGGCTGAACGGATAGCTTCGAAAACAGAGCGTAAGCGGCTGAGGTGTTCTTCGAAAGTGTCAGATAAGATGACATCTCATCCAGGTACACGAGGCAGGACTACCATTTGAGGCCAGGAAGCACAGTGTTCATCATCCGTTGGAAACTTGCCGGAGCTGAACATAGACCGAAGAGTTGCACCTGGAATTCGCACAAACCGTCGAGGGTAATAAATGCGGTCTTCCCCCGGTCACGTTCGTCCACCTGTATTTGTGAATAGCCACTGCGCAAATCGAGAGATGAAAAATATTTGGCGTGGCGCAGCCGGCCTAGGGAGTCATCAATGCGCGGCAAAGTATAAACGTCTTTCTTAGTTACTTCGTTCAGACGTCGGTAATCAGCACAAAACCGTAGGGACCCAACTTTTTTTGCAACTAGGACCACAAGCGACGCCCACGGGCTCTTCAATGGCTGTATGACGTCGTCCTGGAGCATTTCTTGGACTTGCCTTCGAATTGCATACGGTTCCTTTAAAGGTACCCGGTACGGCGACTGGCGTAATGGTCTCAGGCTTTCGTCAGCTATAATTCGATGTTTTGTTATCGCCGTTTGTCTAACTCTGGAGGTTGACGCAAAACAGTCCCGGAAAGAGTCAATGAAACTCTGCAGGTTGCGTTTTTGACTAGACATGAGAAAAGGATTCACGTCGAGTTTAACTGGAGCATTCATTGATTCTACTGATTTCGCAGTCCCCGTCAACGCGTACGCTCCGGCTTATTCCCCGAGTTCTTCAGAATAAGCTATTGTTGTGTTGGCCGCTAAGCGTTGGCCCCGCCGTGGTTGCTAAGTGGTTACGGCGCTCGGCTGCTGGCCTGAAAGACGCGGGTTCGATCTCGGACGCGGCGGCTGTATTTCGATGGAGGCAAAATTCTAGAGGCCCGTGTACTGTGCGATGTCAGTGCACGTTAATTAACCGCAGGTCGTCAAAATTTCCGGAGCCCTTTACTACGGCGTCCCTCAAAACCTGAGTCGCTTTGGGACGTTAGATACCAATAAACCAGCTAAACATTGGGGTTCACAACCGAAATTTGCTATATAAAGCTAGGCTCGCTTATTGTTGAATTCTATAAGCCCGCGAGCTACACACACTTGCCGACCCAGGAGAAGCGACATGTTGGCTTCAGCGATGCCATGAGTGCCGACGCTGTCATCGCACGCCACAGTTACTAACATGCTGGTTCTCGGCGGAATCACCACGTCATTATCGCGGACCCGCAACTTAGTCCTGCGTGGCTGGTGTTCGTCGCCAACAGTGCGGTGTGCAACAAACGGGACAATCAGCTCCTTAAAGTCGATGACAGCCCCATATTCCCGGAGGAAATTCAAACTAAGTACCAGGTCTTTAGAGCACTGAGGGAGCATAGCAAAGCAGCCGGGGACAGTGACGCGCGGATCTGAATTCGCAAGGTGCAGGCACCGGTCGGCGTCACAATCATGGCCGCCAGCTTTGCGGATCTGCGGCCCAGTCCAAGGTGTCAAAACCCTTGCGAGGGTCGTGGCTCTCCGGTTGCTTATCACAGAAAAATCAGTGCCGGTATCCATCAGTGCGGTTATTTCGCAGTTATCGGCGGTTACTGGTATTTCTCTAGAAGCCAATCGCTGGCTCTTCGTCAGCGGGCTCGTTGGGTCAGGTGGTCGTCGGTCTCATCGTCGCTGCAAACTGTCGAGTGGAGGCTCTTGTCTCTTTCCATATGCGGCGGCCCTACCCCCGCAGGACGCCATCTTCAGTTGTCCTGCTGTGGGGACGTGCCTCTGAATTCGCCAGAGGTCGACGGGCGGCTGGGAGAAGAGAATCTACTTGGCGATGGGGATCGCGAATGATGTCGCGGCATGGTCGGAGCCTGCAAGTTGGATGTCAGGTACTGCTCAATCTCCTGAGGTCACTCGCCGTAGCGTGGTCGAGGAGCGTCTGAAGCAAGACCCCCTTAAACCCGTGAGACGGCAGGGGCAGTGGCGCAGGATGTGTCCGGGCTCACCGCAGTGGTAGCAGAGTGGCCGGTTCCTCGGCGTTCGCCACACGTCCGCTTTACGCATGGCGGGCCAGAATTCCTGTGGCACGGTGGTGGGCACAGCTGGACATGGATACTGCACAGCCGGCACAGGTGAAAAAGCTGGTCCCACTGCCGCAGGCCGTGGAAGCGCCTCGCTGTAGGTCATGGTTTAGGGCTGCGGCTCCGGAACAACTTGTGCTGGCTGCACCACTCGCCGGATTTCATTCCGCACTACGTCCGACAGTGCAGCGACGCTGGCCTGTGGGGCTTCGAAACGAAGTTTCGCGAGTTCTTCGCGAACGATGCTCCTGACGAGCTCTGGTAGTTCCTCAGCGGGCAGCGTCGTAGGCGTGCAGATTTGAGCGGGTACCACACTAGCCTGCCGGCCGTACTGCGCGCCGCGTTCCTGCAAGGAGCGCTCCATGCTAACTGCCTCCCTTGTAAAATCGGCCACTGTCCTTGGAGGGTCGCGGACAAGTCCAGCAAGCAGCAGTTCCTTAGCACCCCGCATTAGGTGCCGCAGTTTCTTGGCCTGGGCCATAGCAGGGTCGGCTCAATTGAAGAGGCGCATCATGTCCTCAACGAACATGGTGACGCTCTCATTTGGCTGCTGCGGCCTCGAGTGCAGAGCGACTTCCGCCTTCTCTTTTATTTCACTGGTGTCGAATGTCGCCAGCAACTCGCGACGAAAAACCTCCCAGGTGGCAAAAGAGGTCTCGTGGTTCTCAAACCTGATCTTTGCCGAGTCCTCTAGCGCAAAGTAGACGTTCCTCAGCTTGCGCTCACCGTCCCATTGGTTGAAGGCTGCCACACGGTCGAAACTGGCCAACCAATCTTCAACGTCCTCGAACCTGTCACCGTGGAACGTCGGCGGTCAACGGGGCGCGTGGAGTACGAACGGAGCGTCAGCTCCAAAACGTTGCGTGGTCTGGCTACCAGTGGTTGATGTTATCTCCCTTGACGGTTTTTTCAGGCCGCTGAACTCTGGCTGTAGGCCTCGCAGGCGGCAGCTCGCTTTGTGGACGGGGGTTGTGTCCACGCACTGAGAGCTGGTTTCAAAGATGTCTTCGGAGTCAGTGTATATGGGACGTTACCAAGCCGGCTCCACCAAATATGTCACGGCTAGACAGTCGGGATAGCCAGGACACGTTTTAGTGGGAAGCGCCAGGTAGCAGTGAACTCCCGAGCGGAACCCGAAGAAGCGACGGCGAAGAAGAAGCACTGCCCGCCACCATGGCTAAGGCTAGCCAGAATAGCGGTTAAGGCAGTTCGGCCAAGAAACGGCGGCATGAGAATGCCCAGGATTGTAGCAATATCCTGTTTGTTCGTTATAACTGATTTGGAGTTACGACATATTACACGTTCTTGGCAACGTATAGAGCGCAAGAAGACAAATCGTTTGATAACTCTTGGAATGTCCTACATCAATTCGTTGGCTGTAATGGACGTTTGAAGTTTCAAGAAGTAATGGTTTGGGGAACCAAATGTCGTCGGTTCGAATCCCTGTGATGCGCTTCACTTTGATGCGACTAGTAATCTTATGCTCCATAACGCGCTAGATCGTTTGATAGCACTCCGAACCTTCTACGCCAATAAAGTTGTTCACAATCTCTGTACCAATGGCACCACCCAGTGGTCTCACTTCAACTCCTAACACACGAGTATATATAGGGGAACGAAGCTACGTTACATTATGCCGCGCTGGGTAACTAGGTTTGACTGACAGTTCGCGTGACTTGGCATGATATCGACTTTTGACGTCACATTTTGACAAGTTTACCAGGACGGACTCGCTGGCCAATCATAAGCCCATAAAGGTTTTCGCCTTAAAGTGTTGTCCCAGCTGAGGTCTCGGTTCCCCATATAGAGTTCACTCCTGAGTGGCCACCTTCGCTCTAAAAGAGCTTCCAATGGCTGATCCCGCTGTAATGCAGTTAATTGCGCTTTACGTGAGTTCCTAACGCCACTTAGCCTCTGGTTTGTTCGAATTCTATGTGCATGGAGCAAATTTTAAGACTTCATCGCGTCCTGATTATTATTCTTCAATTCTATAAGAAGCAGCATTTAGAGCCTTTCTGGCAATGCATTTGTCATACTCACATTCTACGCACCGATACGCATAGGGTACATCACCCCATGGTCCGTACAGTCCCGCTGACGCCTTCATGCGAATGTATTCGTTCACAGAATCCCGTATTTCCTTCTTTTGCTCGTCGTTCAAAAGTGGCCAAACTTTAATCAACAGGCACTGCAAAAGCGCGGACAAAGAAATGAATAGCGGACAGTGGCATCGACAGCAAATGCTATACTGTTACACATGCGGCGCTGACAAGTACGCCAAAACCTGAATGCGCACGGAAAGCAATTTCACTGTGAAATTGAAGATATTTCATTGCAATTACGATTTAGGGCACAGTTGTTCACAGGCGCTGAAATAATAGGTTTGCAAAGTTAGCTGCTTTCACAGCCCGAGAAATACATGCTTTCGGTTTAAAGACTGGATGGAAGACATCAACAACTACGATGCTTCAATGATCGCCATAGAGCAGTTTTGATCTTTTGGTTGCCTTTCGTTGCCACACCATTACAGCCGGGGAGAAGAGGGGGTGGTAGGGTTCAGAGATTTCGTGTGGTACCACAGAAACAAAAGGAGTTTGAGTGACGCCTCAGTTCGGTGGCCAACGGTACGTCAATGGGACCCGCCTTCATCTGGACCGCGGTGCATTATACGGGAGTTTCAGGAAAGTTGAACAAAGCATGTTAAAATAGCGGCGCACCGGAGCTGAAAGGAACGGAACCAACGACACAATGTTTCAAGTCATTCGGCCCTCCTCATGAAGTTTTTGAAATTATGCTGATAGTGGTCATCAGGTGAGATCAATTATGCAAAATTTTTAATTACTTCATGGTCACGTTCGTTTCGTTAACTTACAGAGGGTCTAGATACAACCGATGCAGCTTTTTGGCAACATATCTCTAACGCGCTTCTTTTTAAGGCGTTTAAGGAAAGCCCACGAAAAAGTGACTACGCTCATGCGCTATATATTAAAGCGCTCCCAACCCCGTTTTGAACGAACCAAACGCGCGCTAACCATGCCGCAGTGAGCGGCCGCTGCTCAGTTTCACTCATTGCACAATGGTACAAAAACAAAAAAACTGAGACCAGCTTGAAATATCCTACAACACCGCTTTTCGTTGTATTTGTTTTCCCCGTGTGATACCTCAATACAATCCCACTATGAACTGGCTGCTGGTAGCCTGTCTATTACTCGATCGCTCCCATCGAGGCGGTTTTATTCAGAATGCGTTTTTTTTATTCAGAACGCATTTGGCAGCGCTGCAATATGGTTGCGTGACAGAGCAATCACGTTTTTTTTCTTTTCCGCAGCCCTTCTTTATACGGTGGAAAGGACCACGTAGGAGATACATAGCTACAAAAAAAAAGTGGATCGGCTGTTTCTTTGTCCGCTTTTGAACACAACGAAACACACACCCTTAAGCAAATACTAGATAGATCGAATAATTTGGCTTATTGAGTTAACTAAGGCGGAATTTAAAAACACTCTGAGGAGCGCCGCACGATCGGAAAAAATGCGCCGTTGGTGTCACCCAATACGGTCGGCCGCTTTATTTTAAATAATTAGTTCAGGTTAGAAGAAATGCTCTGTTGATAGGTGGGTGCGGAGTGGCCCGCGCAGTTGCCTAATTATGTTTGCTAGTGCCTCTCGGCGCCGCTGAATGGCTGTTTTCTGTGCGCCTCATGTTATTGTGGTATTTGAACCTCTTACAAGGTCTAAAAGCGGCGCATTCACCACAAAACAGTAACTCCGGCATGGCAATCTCTGGGTGTGACGTAGTGCAAGTCATGCACACGCGCCTAGCCGGACAGAAGCCGCCCCCATTTCTGTTATCTAACCGCTTGCCTATATAACCGCTCGCCTTCTTGAATAAAGCGTCATTCATGCACCATGCTTCATCGTGTCCACATGGTGTCAGAAGTGGCCGGTTAGCGACCGCGCAACGCAACCGGGCAACGTAACCGACGGCAGAAGCGCGGTAATCCGGGAGGCCCGGGTAATTGCATCGGACCAGAGCCATGACAGACGCCGAACAGCACGTCCCTCAGCCTACCGCCCCCGTCACTTCGCTGCTGCCACCACCGAAGGCCCTGGATACAACGGGAGATGTCTGGCATAGCTGGAAAGCATGGAGGCAAGAGTTCGAGCTCTTCTCAACTGCAACCTACCTGGACCAACAACCTAAAGAGGTACAGGCAGCCACTTTTCTCATCAGTATTGGCGAAGACGCACGCGAAACGTACAGCACTTTCGTATTTGATGCTGGAGAGGATAAAAGCGACATTGCTGTACTGAAGCGAAAGTTTGAAGCATTCTACAAACCAGCACTAAACCTAGCTTCTCACGAGTTTCGATTTGGAAAGCGTGACCAGAAGGAAGACGAACATTTTAATGATTGGTTAACGGAGCTGCGTGTACTAGCAAAAAGCTGTGAATTCGGCGAGCTGGAAGAACGCATGCTAAGAAGCAGAATCATTCTGGGAATGAGACAAGAAATTTCAAGAAATGTTTCTCTCAGAAAATGCTTCCTTGGCCAAAACTGTTGAAATGTGTCGAGCTCGGGAACACGGCAAAGAGCAAAGTGAAGAAATACACTCCAGCAAGAACCGTCAAGTGGCGGTAAATGCAGTCCTCCAAATGAAAAGTCGCTGTAACAAATGTGCTCGTGGTCACAACAGTGCAACATGACCTGCAAAGGGACGCACGTGCTTAAAATGTGGCAAAAGAAATCATTTTGCAGCTGCGTGCAAAACGAAGAGCGCTAACCTCTGCGTGAAAGAGCAAAAAGTGGCGTCACTAGAAGCGGATTCTAACGGACAGGCAGATAATTTCTGGTTGGAAACTTTATCGCCAAGCAGCAAGAAAGACGACCGCTGGACTGCAATCGTGAAAATAGAAGAAACGCCAGTTGCCTGCAAGCTTGATACAGGAGCCAATTGCTCGGTCATATCACGCAGCCAGCTGCAGAAGGTAACTCAAAAGGAACCCAAAAACTGCGCTGTCGGGCAGAGCACATTTTTTGGCTTTCAGAAAAAAGCAACTAAACGTAGTCACCTTCATGTGACCGGACCCGAGGGAACATTTGAAACGACATTCTTCGTAATGGAAGACAACATACCCGTGACTCTTAGCGGCTCAATTGCCGAGAAGCTAGGCTTGATTAGCCGAATTGTTTCACTGGAGCACCAAGAGCTGTACGACGTAGTCAAGCCGTATGAAGAAGTCTTCTCCGGATTAGGCGAGCTCAAGGGTGTCGTCTACCACCTGAAGCTCAAGCAAGGTTCCCAAGGAGTGGTCAAAGTAGCACGCCGGATTCCGTTCGCAGTCGAGGACAGAGTAAAAGCGGAATTGGACCGCATGGAAGCAGCCGGAGTAGTTTCCAAGATGACCGAGCCAACCGAGTGGTCCAGCCACATGGCTACCGTCATGAAGAACGACAAGGTACGCATGTGTCTCGATCCATCCGATTTGAACAAAGCGCTGCTGAGGGACATTACCCTTTGCCAACGCTAGAAGACATTGCACCGTCTCTGTGTGGAGCACAATACTTTTCGACTTTGGATGCCGCTGCGGGGTTTTGGCAGATAAAACTGGATGAGGAAAGCTCCTAAATTTGCACAATGAGCACTCCGTACGGTCGTTACAGGTTCCTACGTATGCCTTTCGTCATTTGTTCGGCTCCGGAAATATTTCAGCGCGCCATGCACAAAGTACTAGAAGGTCTCACTGGCACAGCAGTCGTAATGGACGACATTCTAGTCTGGGGTCGAACTAGTCAAGTCGAGTCGTCAGTTTTATTTACATCATTATGATGTGGGCAGGCTCAGGCACAAAGCGAACGATTTTCGCTTGAGGGAGCCCGAGCCCCCCTACATGGCGTACAGCAAGGCCAAAAATTTAAAAAAAGTACAAAATCGACACACGCTACCTAACAGAATATAATACAGGAATTTCAAAACAATCGATATAAATTCTTGGTACATGCTCATTAATACGCAATACATTGGTGTTAACATAGATGGAAAAGTCATTCGTGTCACATTTTTCTCACAAAGGGAATACAGCGGCTTACAAAAAATGATTTCTTAGAGTTTGTGTACTAGCTGTTTCAAGAGAAAAATGTTCAAAGATGAATTTGTTTAGTAACCTTGGAACTGCATGACTCATCATCTGTCGACCGTGTTCTGTACGGCAAAAGGGAATGGTCCAACTTTCGTGTTTTCGAAACGAGTATGGCGTTGAGTTTGTTTCGAGGGATGACAATGCTGTCAAGAAGTTGTCATAGTGAGAAATGGATTTTTTATATCTTATGACTAAGAAAAATTCGTATAGCTTATGAGCGGGTATGATTTTGAATCTCTTAAACAGTTCTTCGGTATGTGCGAGGT
The DNA here is from genome assembly GCF_055824585.1 of Amblyomma mixtum. Classification (NCBI taxonomy): domain Eukaryota; kingdom Metazoa; phylum Arthropoda; class Arachnida; order Ixodida; family Ixodidae; genus Amblyomma; species Amblyomma mixtum. The sequence goes on from NC_143012.1 coordinate 157,433,938, forward strand.
AGTCAACATTTGCTACATGACGTACTGCTTTCTTTTGCAGCATGTACATCTTGTGCAGGTTAGTTTGAGTAGTATAGCCCCAGACAAGGAAACAGTAGTTAACATACGACATGAATAATGTGTTGTATATTATTAATTTAATCGATACGGGTAGATAGGAGGGAAATTTCGCGAGCATTTCGACGCACTTTGATAAATTGGTTAAAGTGAAGCTAATGTGAGGGTCCCAGCTCATGTTGTTGTTAAAAAAAATTCCTAGCGTTTTTACTGTTTCTACCACCTCTATAATAGAGTTGTCTATTTTTAGCCTAAGATCTGATGTAACGACACTCTGCCGGTAATGAAAAAGTACCGCTTTTGTTTTTTTACTATTTATTATTAAGGAATTTGCTCCGCTCCACAATTTCAACTTTTCTAACACACTGTTTGTGTTTGAAATGAGCAATGGAATGTTATTGCCCCTAAATAAGAGACTGGTATCGTCTGCATACAGAAGGTATTTTGGAAGGTTACTGTTATTATGTCGTTTATGTATACAATAAACAGTAGCGGTCCTAAAATACTTCCTTGTGGAACTCCAGTAGTTATAGGTTGAAGAGTTGAAACGTGCTGATCTATTGTTACACATTGATGTCGATGCTGTAGGTAGGACTTTAGTAGACAAGCTGCAGTGCCACGGATTCCATATGTTTCTAGCTTGTTGAGTAGTATTTGATGGTTTAGGCGATCAAAAGCCTTCGAGAAATCCACAAAAACACCTATGCACATCTCCCTATTTTCAAGTGCCTCTAGGATTATCTCTTTTTGCATTAGTAAGGCTGTTTCAGTGGACCTGTTTGGGCGGAAACCATGCTGTGACGGATTAATGAGGTTAAGTTTATTGCAGAAGTTCATGAGTCTTTTATGAATTACTCTTTCTAGGCCCTTAGAAAAAATCGGCAGAATAGAAATTGGTCGATAGTTAGACATATCGTTTTTATCGCCAGTCTTGAAAAGTACAATTATTCTGGAGATCTGCATTAATTTGGGAAAGCAACCTGTTGATAACGCCAGATTATATATATAAGTCAGTAGGGGGGCGATTACGTTCAGCACAAATTTAACTGGAATAATTTGTATGCCATCAATATCGCGTGATTTGCTTTTCTTCAACGAGTTGAATATATTACACACCTCGCGTTCATCTGTCGGATCAAAATAAATGCTGCGGCTTTTCCTAGGAATTGTGCTGCTCAGGGATTGAGGGTTTTGAGAACTGCTGACAACATCTTTAAAAAATTTGTTAAATTCTTCGGCAAGTTCTGTACCATGTATGCGGCGGCCCTGAAAAACGAGATCTTTGATAACTGGCGACGATTGGGTTCTGTTTAGCAACTTGTTTAGTTTTTTCCATACGCCTGCACTATCTTTACAGGATTCCTGTTGGAGCTCATGCTGAAGGAAACGCCGCTTTTCATTTCTCAGGAAGGAATTCAGCTTATTTCTATATTGCTTAAATATTTTTAAATCTAGAAGTGACCTCGTTTTGACAAACTTTTTATATAATCTAGCCTCCTTTTTTATTCGTCTTAAACAATCACGGCTGATCCAGGGCTTTCGGTTGTTATGATGTGGCTTTAAAATAATTTCTCTAAATTGTTCGCAGTAAATTCGCTTAAAAATGCATATGAATGTTTCATACGCCTCATCTGCAGTGTCACAGTGGAATACACCATCCCAGTTTTCATTCACAAGACTCGAGTAGAAAGATTCCAAGGTTACAGGGGTGATGTTCTGGACAATTACTGTCGTCGAAGTTTGCGCATGCTTTCTTTTATCTTCACATTCAACAAAAAGGTATATGGTAAAGTGGTCGCTCATGTGGTTACATATAACTCCTGATATTACATTTTGTGCATCAATGTTGATGATAAAAAGGTCTATCAAAGTTTCTGTGTGCATTGTAACACGTGTTGCAGTTTTAGTAAAGATAGCATGACCATTTGCTTCTACTGTCAAAAGAAAGGTCTCCTGCGCAGAGCAAGATTTTAGCACATCAATGTTGAAATCACCCGCAAGTAATAATTAATAACTAAAGAAGAACATGACGCAAATCTTATAAATGTGCTGACAAGATGTCAAGAGCACAACTTGAAACTGAACAAAAAGAAGTGTAACTTCTTGCAGGAATCCGTCAAGTACCTAGGCCACGTGTTGACGCGCGACGGGTTGAGCCTGGATCCAGGGAGACTGGAAGATATTTTCCACGTGCAGGCCCCTTGCAACCGGAAAGAGCTACAGACATTCTTGGGTATGGTGAACTTCGTTTCCCGCTTCATTCCTAATATGTCAACGCTCACAGCATCGCTCCGAGAACTTTTGAAAAAGAATGCCGCATGGGTTTGGGAAGCCAGACATCAAAAGAGCTTTGAAGCACTGCGCGAAGCACTAGCAACGGCTCCCATATTGGCATATTACCAGAAGGGCAAACCAATCACCCTATCTAATATTCTTACACCGTGCCCTATCTGTAGACGCCAACCAACACCGAATCGGCGCTGTGATAATGCAGGATGGACACCCCTTAGCTTACTCATCTCGCTCGCTGACAGAAGCGCAGCAAAGGTACGCACAGATAGAGAAAGAGATGCTAGCAATCGTCCACGGCTGTGAAAAATTCAAAGACTACATTTTTGGGCAGCCAGAAGTCATTGTGGAATCTGATCACAAGCCGCTCGAAATGATTTTCAAGAAGCCATTATGCCAGTGCCCTCTCCGCCTTCAGCGTATGCGTCTAAAGCTACAAAAATACCATATAAATGTCAAGTACACTCCGGGAAAACAACTGTTCATCGCTGACACGTTATCACGTTTTCCTAATAAAGCACAGCTCGTAGAACAGTGCACGCATTTCCATGTTAACACTATCGCTTGTCTTCAAGCTTCAAACAGGCGCCTGGAGCAAGTTCTGCGGGAGACGGACCGTGACCCAAGCATGGTGAAACTTCGCCAGTATGCAAGCACAGCGTGGCCCATTGACAAGGCTGACGTCACTCCCGAGATACGCAGCTACTGGAGCTTCCACGACGAGCTGCATACTGAATCCGGCCTTGTGTTCCGGAGCAATCGCCTTAGCATTCCTGCCAGACTGCGCAGTGAGGTACTGGCTTCTCTTCATGCTGCGCACACAGGAGCAGAAAAATGAAGGCACGCGCCCGAACCGTTGTCTTCTGGCCAAGTATAAAAAGCGATATTGAGGAAGTAGCTCAACGCTGTCAAACATGCCAAAAGTGCAAATCAAGAAATGCGCGACTACCGCTGTTAAGTCACGAGATACCAACTCTGCCCTGGGAGTCAGTAGGAGCTGATTTCTGTCATCACGACGGTGCCGAGTACTTAATTGTTGTTGACTTCTACTCTTTCTTTTTTGAAATCAGGCTTGTGCAAGCGTCGTCAGCTAACAAGGTTATTGCAGCATGCAATGACATCTTCGCAACACATGGCTTCCCAAGGCGACTTTGCACAGACAACGGACCACCCTTCAGTAGCCAACAGTTAAAGAATTACGCCGATAAGATTGGCCTCCAACACGTCCGGTCTAGTCCGTACTATCCCCGCTCGAATGGAATGGCAGAAAGAGCAGTACAGGAAGCTAAGAAGCTGTTAAGGTGGTTCCGTTTCGGCAGCACTGAATTTTCTGCCGCATTGCTTGAGTGCCGAAATTCACCTCGGGACTCTTCTCTAAAGTCCCCTGTGCAGAGGCTCATGGGCCGACAGACAAGAACGCTGCTTCCTGTATCAACCAGCCACCTAGAGCCACAAACAGTGCCACCCAAGACCGTACGACGAAGGCTAGCAGACATCAGGAGCAAGCAACGCTGATTCTACAACAGAGGTACACGGCCTCTTCCAGAGCTTCGCAATGGCTCGACCGCAACTATGTACAACGTGCCCTCAATATCATGGTCCCCTGTCACGGTCGTACAGCGGGCTGAGACTCCTCGTGCCTACATCATCAAAACGAAAGAGGGTCAACAGTTTCAGCGCACAAGAGAACACCTCAATCCGGCTCCTCCTCCCTCGTCTCCAGACCACGAGGCACCAGCGCCGCTGGCAGCTGTGCGAGCCCAAGCCACTACAGGGACATCCGAATCTACACAACTCCGCAGAAGTGAACGGAAGCGCCAACCACCGCGAAGATATCCGGCGCCGGAGTTCTGAAACTCTGCTTGTTTCGACGATAAAAAAAAGAGAGGGGAGATGTGACGTAGTGCAAGTCATGCACACGCGCCTAGCCGGACAGAAGCCGCCCCCATTTCTGTTATCTAACCGCTTGCCTATATAACCGCTCGCCTCCTTGAATAAAGCGTCATTCATGCACCATGCTTCGTCGTGTCCACACTGGGGCTATCGGCTCTTCGCTTCATTATTGGCTGGTTCGATTGCTGCCGCTCCTTGCGTCCTCCACGGCGCGTGCGGCCTAGCACCCGTATTTCGGAGAAAAAAAAACGTGCGGCGACCGGCATAGGGAGAATGAGAAAGCATTGATGCCTCCTTCACACTCGTCGCCTTTCACAGACCATGAAGACGTCCCGTCTGATGACGTAGAAGGCCCACCTATAAGGACAAACGCGCTAACGCACGCACACCGTTCACATGCTAGAAAGAAGCACACGCATGCTAGGCGGCGACGCAACCACTGACGTAAAGGCGCGCTCACACTAGCGGGAAACTTCCCGCAGCGGCGCAGCGTCATAGGCGCTGCTGCGTCTCAGCTCCTCGGAACGACGCTCACTGCGCGCGTTTTCTCGCTGCGGTTGTCAATGTAGAGCGTTCTAGAAAGTTCTTTTTTTTTATCCGGCCACCGCTTCTCCAAGACTCCAGTGAGCCTATTTCAACGAGGTGACATCACGTAAGGCGTCGCGAGGATAGCAACTCTGGCGCGCAGGCACCGCACACACACCCACCGACAGCGCGCTCTCTCCTATGACGTCACGGTGCGGCGTAATGCGTCGCCATGGCAACCACGTTGCCTGACGTCACCGCTTCCAAGGATTCCATCTTCACTTTTTCGAAACATTATCATTTTATTTAGCGAAAGTGGTTGCACGTGTTACGTTTTTTTCCCGCAATTTCGACGTCTACTGCTGTATTCATGTCCGATGCTATTCTTGGGTCTAAGTGGCATCTTGGCTCTAAATATTTAACTAATCACTCCACATCGATAAAATTTTCGCGTGCTGCATCCCGACATCACCCTCGGTCACGCACAATCATTCTTTTGCGTTAACTCTCAAACGTACAGAGAAATCGCTGCCGAGACGTTTTGCGGATACGCAATGGTCGGCAGAGCCAAGAAAGGTTTTCGCCTTAAAAAAACACCAAATGTGCATTGCGTGGTTGCGCTGCACAATGTACCGCTCACCCACTGGAAGAAACAATCTGCTTGCGATAACATTTGGTTTGTTAAGCAAACGGAATCTGCATGTGTGCTTCTGTTATTACCAGCTAGCCCGAATCGGGATGTAGAACATGCTGTAATCACACGCCAAGTGTGGAGATGCGTGAGTACTCTTTTATCCAGTCGCTGCCATCCACTGCGTTTCGTAAGTTGTGTCGTCATCTTACATTGTGGTGTGGGTCCACATGCAGACAGTCTTAATGAGACCAGTCGAGCGGACTGAGGCTTCCCAATAAAGCTTGTAGTCTTTGTCAAAAGTAACCAGGCTGCATGGCTTGCTTTCCATTCCTGCAGTAGAGCTCTCACGGCTGCCTTAAAAATAAAAAAAGATCTTTGGTGAGGACAGGGGTTTTCCTTATCATATAGAGAATTAAAGCTTGAGGGCTGCCATATTAGTTTTAATATACGACTGAGAAGCAAACCGTGCGGCCTGGTTACTTTTGGCAAAGACTGTACGTGTGTTCTTTGATAACTGCATCATTCCTTCTCTAACTCTGTCGTTGTAGTCTCAGTGGTCACAAATAAGGTTGGTATATAATCTCACACTGTAAGGCAGGATATACCTGTCACAATAATTTCAGCTTAACAAGCTTGTTTTTTTTTACAAACACTGCATGAACTGCATACTGAATGCGGCAGTGAAACCGTTTGCGAAAAAAAAAACGCTTTAAGGAGAAACCTGGAGTGCTGAAAAGCACGAAAGTTACGACATTGCACTTGAGAAGAAAAACGGCGCTCACACAAAGTCGATACAAGAAGCGAGTCATTGGCCAGCGCCTTTGTTTGAGCGCTACGTTTTCTTCTCAAGTGTTAAACTACTACTTGCCCAAGCGTTCATCTTTTATATGACATCGTATTCTTACTGAAAAGTCCTCGGTAGTCAGTTTGACGTAGTCAGTCTGAAAAAGAGAGATGTGCAATCAGTTTTCGCCTCCATTATGGTAGCTCTCGAAGGCGGCAAAGGTACTTCATTGTGCTGGTTTTAAAACTTCTTCAGCAGTCAGACTGTACCAGTTCTGAAGCTGTTCCGCGCCCTATGTCGCCTGTCGCGGAGGGTCGGCTGCGCCTTTCGGCTGCTGGGCCCAAGGTGGCGGAATGGAATCTTGGCGCTCGTCGACGCATTTTTAAAGGTGCGAAATCAACAAAATTCTCGCGCGCTGAGCAATGTAAGTACGCGTTAAAGTACTCCAAGGGATCGATATGAGCTCAGAACCTTCGGCTGTTCAGACTCTCGTAGTCAAAGGGTAGCTTCGGCTGTTAAACACGACATACCGGCCTTGGCCGCGGACATTGTGAGCACATGACTCAAGCCCAAAGAAGTCTTGAAGGGCTCCACAGGATTCGGTAATGCAATTATAACGCAAGTTAAGCTATGCAGCCTTGAACCTGTCATCTAAATTAAGGTGTCCACTGCAAAAAGTGGAAGGAGCATACGGAAAAAGAAAAGGCGAATGATATGTGAGGGAAGCAGCCATGAACCGAATAGAGTCTATGTTACAGGATCTCCGCTGTGACAAGCATAAGATGGTTACGACTGGCCTGGACATACACTTTGTCAGAGACCAATTTCAGGGTGACTATACAGAAGAGTTCTTGGCCAGCAAACTACAAGAGGTCTGGTTAAAAACTCTCGCATAAATGTAAAATAAGGCAACACTTCATTTTCAGCCGTTCCTTAACAGTAAAGCTTACGCTGCATGCAGCGAATTCGACCATCATCGGAACGTATGATTTTCGTTCCCTCACCCCTGACCTTGGAATGCTGGGCACGTTCCGATGGATCTTCCTCATCGCCGCCGTCCACCTGTCGTTCTTTGGCTCCGACTTTCTGACCCACTTCAAACCGGGCGTCAGCATGCGGCGACATCGCCTCATCGACAGCATGACGCGCTTTTCCATTACTAGCGTGAAGTAGGCTGCCGATCCTTCTGTAATCCGCACTCTCATCCTGCCATGCCAGTATGGCCAGGTCCTTGATTGACTTTCTAGAGGTCACAAGCTTCGTAACCTCAACCAGCCACTCAAGCACAGCGTGACCCATAGCACTGTCACGCGTGGTCTACCCGTTGCAGCTCGTACGCGCCGCCTCTTCCGTGAGCGTCTGGCGATCGCGAATCGCCAGTTCGACCATATGACGCAGTTGGGTATCATACGCCCTTCCTCCAGCATATGGGCGTCGCCTGTGCATCCTGTGCCGAAGAAATAACCGGGTGACTGGCAGGCAGTGTGGCGACTACCAGGTACTCAGCGCTCACTCGGTCCATGACAGCTATCCCCTTCCACACCCAAGATTTCATAGTGAACTTGGAAGACTCCAAGGATTAGTAAAATGGGCTTTGCCAAGGCGTACCGCCAAATCACCGTAGAGGCTATCACTACACCCTTAGGACTGCTTGAGCATGTGCGAATGCCTTTCGAGCTACGCAACGCAGCTTAGACTTTCCAAGGATTTCTCACATAGGTAACGCGCGGACTGTTGTTGCTGTTGTTGCTTATATCTACGATATACTCGCAGCGAGTTTTAATCTACCGGCATGATCACCAGAGTAACCTTCGAGGGACTTTACTCGGTCTTCAACAAAATAAATGCTTTTTCGGGTCTTCCGAGCTCGTGTTCCTAGGTCACCACATCTCCTGCTCCTAGGCCACCACATCTTTCCCATGTCCAGGCCGTAAAAGACTTCCCGCTACCGTGCGCCCACTACCGTACGCAATCTGCACGAGTTCCTAATTTCTCCCGGTGCTTTATTTCCTACTGCGCTAAACTTGCGTTTACAGACCTACCTTCTCCCCACGACAAAAAGCTCGTCATCCGCAATTTCGTCGTTACCCGAAGCCCATGCCATTTTGTCGGCTGGTAAAGAAGCCGTCGCATATGTAGTCCTCTTCATCCATCTGAGACTCATGCGCCCACTCGCATCACAGTGAATGCTTCCAGCATGGCCATTGGCGCAGTTCTTCAGCAGGAAGTTGACTCTGAGTGGCACCCACACTGAGACACCAAAGTGCCGAGACCCTATACAGCGTTTTTGACCATGAGATCCTCGTTACCTACTATTCTATCCAGCACTTTTCGCACTTCTTGGAGGGGCAGTAATTTTACGTCCTCATACGTCGCACGCGAGCTTCGTCAACTGGCTTATATCTCTGAGTTCAACACAAATATCTGGCACGTCAAAGCCGCCGACAACGAGGCGGCTGGTGACCTTTCTCGAATTACTACCATTGGCACTTCTCCATCTGCCGTGGACTGGGAACGTCTGGCCAGGGCACAGCTTGAAGAATCTGAGTCGCAACCCCCACGTGGCCATTCCCTTTCCCTCCATCCGCAGCTCATACCTCACCCAATACTGCCCGCACCGCTTTCGTGCGACATGTCAACGGCTCTATCTCACCCTTTTAATTGCGAGTGCCTTTCGTCGTGCTATTTTACACTCCGTTCGCGACATCCGCCATCCCAGCGTCCGAGCCGCCCAACGGCTTGTCATAAAGAGGTACCTCTGGCCGAGCATTAACACCGATGTTCGCCTGTGGGCCATATTGCGCCTAGCTTGCAGTGCGCTAAAGTGACCATTCTCATGAATACCCCTTACAGCCTTTGAATCACTTTCATCTCGACTTTGGTTGGGCTACTTTCTTCGCCCGTGAAGTTCGGTGCATTCTTACTATGACTGTCCGCTTCACCCTTTCGCCCGAAGCTGTGGCCATTCCGGACATCAGTGAGGAAGCAGTTGCACAGGCATTCGTGTCAGTGTGGTCTTCACGCTTCGGCTGCCTTCGCATTGTCACAGCGGACTGAGGCCGGCAGTTTCAATGTGCTCTCTCCACTTATAACCTCAGCAGTCTGCTTGGCATCAAGCACTGCCTTACCATCCCATACCATCCCTGCATCAACGACATGGTCGAGCGGCTTCTTCGCTGCCCCCACTGCACGCCTGGGCAGAGAACATGGGATCGGCCACATTTCTGTGGTTTCTCAGTCTACGCGCCACCCTGCGTAGGGAGCCTGGTTTTTCGGTGGCCGAACTCGTCTTCGGCATACTCTTACGGCGTCCGCAGATTTGTTCCTTCCTTGGGAATTCACCACCCCATTTCCAGCAATACCTTCACCGCCTACAGGACAGCGTTCACTAGCTCCGCCCACTTCGGCCTAGATCTTCTTACGGGCCCATTTTCGTGCATCTTTAGCTAGCCCCTTGGACGCATGTTTTAGAGCGCGGCTTTTAGGCGCCCGTTCCTGGCTTCCGCGTCCGGGTAGTCGGCGTATCCGGTGGTCAATGTAGCAGAGCGAAATACCACGTGGAAGGTGGCTGCCATAGGAAAATCGCTGACGCTGGCTGGCAGCCTAACACGCCACCTTCAGGCCGTCAAGTGCGGCGCTCATATTTCGCATTACCGGTTATCGTAATTGCCTGTCATTTTTTTATAAGAATAGACGCTGTAAAGGCTTGTCCTACAACATACTCTGACTGCTGGTACCGTGTATCCCACAAGGCGACAAAGTATGCGACCACACTCCCAAATGGTCGGGAATAGGTTATCACGCTGGACCGCCTAAAAGTGGCGTACCCCAACACACCTCCCAAGCAGCTCCCCATGTATGCCACTGGCGTACCCACCGATCTGACGACTGCCAAGGCAGCCCCATCTCTACCGCTTCGGCAAGTCCATATCGCTATTCTATCTCGGCGAGGGACACTGTAGCACCCATCTACGCCACATCGAGGAGGCGCTCACCAGGACCTCAACACATTTTCCTCTAATTAAAGTTCCTTTCTCTCTCGCGCTCACCATCATCCCCTTGTGCTGGCTGGGAATAAAAGAAAAGTTATGATCGCACATAGCACGGTTTCGACGCTTGCCAAGCTGGTTTTCTTATTTCTGCCGCTCCGCTGTGACAATGTGATTTCCGAAAATATGATGTTAAGTTCGGCATGATTCCTTGTTGCTTTCTTTGAACATTCTATGCCTCAGAATTGTGGCCACAAACCAATGCTGCTTTCTCATTGGTATTACTGATACTCCTGCCTACGCTTGCTGCGGGTAAGCGGATAATATAGAGCACGCACTTTTTCCGTGCTCGACACTTAATGCTGTACGAGATTCACTACAGCCTGCCTTGTACTGTACTAATCCTCGCCATTGGAAGCCGATGAAGATTCTCGGATGGCGGCCGCTGCAATTAATCGTTGGCTCTGAAGCCATGTTCGAGAGTTCCGTTCTCTATGCGCGTCACGCTTGCGTGAAAGCGATAAAAATGTGTTTGCCCAATCCCCACTTCCATTTTACTCTTAATTTTGCGGCAAAATCTTGCCCATTCCCCGGTATAACCTTCCGGTTCCTTTCCAGATGCGGGATGGGAAACTGGCACCGTCTCCTGACTATTATTCTCAGCTTGTCTCCTCATGTATCTCGCTATGTAAAGACGAAAATTCTCTGCTCAAAGCTATTGCTTGCGACTTAGTGTAAGATAGCCAACGTGTCCTCTGTAGCTTCGATAGTGATAGCGCAATTATTTAAGCATACATCTCTCCACTTTTCCAAACTGTGCAAAGCACGGCGCTCTACCTCATGCCGCTGGCAAGAAACATGCAGTACTCACGTTGCTGTCACCTAAAACTTCAGGATTTGGGCACTGAAACGAAAAAAAGTCTTTATTTTTCTTTTATCCCACAACGTACTCTTCGTTCACTTTAGGTAAAAACATGTTTTAATGTTAGCTTACAAAAAACATTTACGGTGGTTAAAGACACCATTTCATTCATTTTATTACCCTAAAGGCCCCAATAAACGGTATTACATAAGGGGTGTTACACACATGTTTAATGAAATGAAAAAACAAGCTTAATTGTCAATTAAGGTTGAGCGATTGTACGAAAAGTCCTTTGGCTTTTTCGTTTTCAGATCAAAATAGCCCACGAGACGTGTGACCAAATAGCATGTGGTGTTTAACGTACTGAAGAAACCAAAGAGCTATTACGGTCAAAGCAGTGGAGGGCTGCCAAATAATCTAGACCACTTGGATTCGTTGAATTCACCGACATCAAACCGAACAGAACGCGGGAATTTCGCATTTCTTCTCCATCGAAATGCGACATCCGGATTTTGAGCAGGCGAAGGCCAAACTCCCTGAGCCACCGCGGCGGGCACGCGCAATAAAAACCTTCCACAAAAAAGAACTATTTTTTGACAATTGTGCGGTACTATAGGCAAACAAAACTTAGTCTTTACAAAAACCTTTGCTAAGAATGCATTAGTGTACCGTCAACTACCAACTGCTTGGCTGCACAAGTAAAAACATGAAAAAAAGCATGCAACTCCGTTATGAACTCTCCTCAAGTTTTGTACTCAGGTGTTTTAGTAGCCAATTACCAGCACAAGGATCCTCACAATGAAGCCACCGGTGACAGTGTGGGGCGAAAAGTATTTTTGGGTGAAGATTTTGTAAAATGGCAGACATTAATTTGCAATATCTATCGTGATTAGTGGTGCGGTATGAATGAATGGGTGTAGGCAAACCTATGACATGACACGCGCTTAAATTTAAAAGGATCATCGCGTCTGTCATAAATGGAAGAAAGCAAACAAAAGAAGCCATTATAGAGGGGTTGTTGATGATAAAGTTTATGAAAAAGTCATAAGCGTGCAAATCTGCGGCAGAGACATAATTCTTGAACAGCTGCGCGTTTGTGTAAGGCTACGGTGCTGTTACGACATGAATAATCATTGTAAAAAAACCAACTTCGTGCTTCTTCAATGATTGTACGTTATTTATTAAATACGCTTGATGAGGGTCACAAATAGCTGAAGCATATTCTATTTTAAGTTCAATTAGTGCGGTATAAGTACGTATTCGAAGGTGAGAAGGAGCATGCTTTAGGTTGTGTTTTAAGAGACCTAATGGCCGATTAGGGAACGCAAGAACAAGGTATATATGGCGGCTCCAGGTCTGGCCGGAGTAAGATGAAGACCGAGGTACTTTTAAGAGGCTACCAGATTGACTGGGGTACTATTTAAAGAATACGCTGCTTGAATTCGAGACATTCAGTAACACTGTAAAAGCAAGGGGCCTATCACGCTTCCTTGAGGGACGCCAGAATGCACTTGGGTGAAATATGAATTATGGTTATCGACACTGGTAGACTGTAACCTCGAAGCGAGGAAACCTTTAATCTGTCCTTCCACAAAAGGGTGAATATTAAGAAATGATGATTTGATTAATAACCATTTGTGAGGCGCCCTGGCAAACGCTTTAGAAAAATCAAGGAATATAGAGTCGACTTGAATACCAACGTCATTAGCTGTATGTTGGTCATGGATAAATCCAGCAACTTGGTGTCGCATCAATAGCCTTTACAGAAGCCATGTTGGTAATGAAAGGTGATGGCGTGTTCTAAATAGTTAACTACCTGCAAGTGAATTACGTGGTCAAGGAGTTTGCAGACTGTACTGATTAATGAAATGGGACGATGAATGTGTGGTGATAAACGATCACCCGTCTTGAAAATGGGCAGAACATTAGCTAACCGCCAGTCGCATGGAATCAAACCAGATTAAAGAGTGTGAAAAAAAAGCGTACGAGATGCGATGGTGAAAGTTACATCAGGATGATTCAAGGGGTTTAATGTCTGGCACAACTTGGAAGGGTTATTGTAAACATTAGTGGCAAATCTTGTGTGAAGAGGCAGCGAGCAGATACCACCACAGACTGATAATCCTTATCAAATGTTTTGCTAAGTTTCCAGAAATCGGGTTGCCTGTTTTTGTCGCGCTGTCTGTAAAGACATTTTTTCTCATCGTTTAGGTGACGTAGGTGCCGAATAAACCAAGGCGCGCTATTAGTGCATGGTATATTGATCGCGGGTATGAATCTGTCAGTAAGAGCAGCAAGTTTATTACAGAAAAGATTGCAACTGACCTCCACAGAACATGCAGAAAAATCGAGAAGAACGTGTTGAGAAAAAACTGTCAACTAAGCGTTTATCTCGGTGAAGTTTGCTCATTTGCAGCACCTGATTTGTTTCTTGCGAGTTGCTTTCTTGTGGGGCATGAAATTAGGCTTTCCCATAAATATGGAATGACCAAAAAGGCAATTTAAGAGCTTAATATTGTAACGAAGGTAAGGAATATTGGTAAGGATAAGATCAAGAATATTCATCAACTCATTTTATTCCTGTCACTGTGTAGTTACCTATGAAATAGGGCCGACCATAAAACTTCAACCATAAAACTGCAGACGCAAGGTAATATTTCAGATTTGCCATGGCCATTCACGCTAGCTTCACTAAACGCTGGAGCGTTCTTCACGAGCTAACTGTTTTGAAACAATACGATAATAAACCTCTAAGAATATTATATTTAAGTTATTCTCTATTTCAAAGTACAGTCGCACTTTTCATATATGCGCAGCATGGCGGTAAATTTTCATTTTTTTCTGCTTTTCTAGACTGCGCTCAAGATAGCGATGAGATGCGGCTTGAGAAGTGTAATTTTCGCTTATTTTGGTTAATTGTGCATTCGTTTTTATTTCAGTGCATTTTAATTTGTGTATCCCTTGCTGGCTTTCATTGTTGTGTACAGTCTGCCAAAAGTAACCGAGAAACAGGTTCTTGCTTCTCAAATGTATAATGGGGCATTTACAGCAGCCCTAAAGACCGAACAGTGCCATAATGTAAGGACAATGTCTCACCTTTCTTTACACAGAATCAGAGCTTAAGGGCTGCCATGAGTGCTTCGCTACGCGGCTAAGAAACAAATCACCTGTGCCGGGTTACTTTTGGCAAAGACGCAACATTCAACTGTATTCTTGCTCGGCTTTTGTTAAAGCTATTTAGTTGCAGTATTTTCTTGTTTTTTCCTCACTAGATGGGTTTTTTAGCTTCTGCCTGAGCCTAAAATGGGTGTGCGATATATGTAGAGAAAAAAAGGCATGTTTTAAAAAAAAGGGATTTGCTGCTCTTCTTAACTCGACATACCAGTAAGGACTCTGACCCGAGTAAGCTCACAGTGTTAGTTTAAATCAATCAATCAATCAATCAATCAATCAATCAATCAATCAATCAATCAATCAATCAATCAATCAATCAATCAACCAATCGGTTCTATTTTCACGAAAATGAAATATATGCATTTCCAGAAAGGGGGGCAGGAGAAAAAGCTGCACAATAGCAGCTTGACAAAGCTCCAGCCACTCTGGCAACAATGACAGCCCTGTAACATTTAATTTTTGTTCATTTTGCAAGGAAAAGAATAAAAATCACAGTGGAAAAGAAAGAATCAAAGAAAAGTCTCTAGTTACACTAATGGTCGCTAACAAACAGCCGCACTGCGTCGTCTTTGTTAAGTGCCGTAATCTCTATATCTTGCTTCGCGAAGTCATTGAGTGTGCGGGCAGTGTGTATTCAACGTGTTGGCCGCCATAACTTGTACCCGTGACAGGAACTTTCCCAGGCAGTTTACAGTGATGAGGGCGTACGTATTCATCTTTGTGGAGATTAGCGAGTGCGAGCAGTGCATCTAACTTGCCCTGTATCGCTCTAGTGTAACTTTTAATTAGTTTGTACTCGTATATGTCATCGGCTTTCATTAATATTTATTTGTAGAACAGAGTTTTAGTATGGACATTGAATGAAACATTTTCTTTTGTCCGAACAACTTTTTTATGTAGTAAGATTAGTTTTTTTAAATTTTGTGCACTGGCCTTTCCCCACACCAGTGCGCACTAACTTAGCACAGAATGGAACACGAAATTATATAAAAGCTGTTTAATTTTTTCAGCAAATAAATGTGACATCTACTAAGAATGCAAACTACCTTTCGCGCTTTTGAGCAAAGCTTATCTACATGGTTGTTCCAAAGCATATGTTCAGAGGAAACAACTTCAATGTTTTCACAGATATCTCTCGATTAATTTTACATGCTACCTTGGGGCACACCACTTTGTATAGATCGGATTTGTGACTTATGGCCATTAATTTCAACGAACTCTGAACGTGAGGATAAGTACGAACGGATTAGTCAAGTGCACGTACCACAGAAACCATACTTTTCTAGCTTGTCTATTAATAGATAGTGATTAACACAATCAAAGGCTTTCCTGAAATCTGTATACATTCCCAAAGTAATTAGTTTCTTTTCTACACTTTCTAAGATATTGTCTTTTTGGCTGCGCAAATCACTTTCTGTGGAACGCCCTTTCCTTCATCCAAAATGACATTCAGTTAACAAACTATATTTTTGAGAAAAAACATCCATTCGAATAATTGTTTTTTTTCTAGCCCTTTAGAAAATATTCTTAAAATGGAAATTGGATGGTAGTTATTTATATTGTTTCTGTCACCTCCCTTACGAATTACGATAACACGCGCTGATTGCATGTTCTTTGAGAACATGCAATCAGGCTTTGGAATACGGTACTGACTTCGATCGCACACGTTGGCGGAAGAAATATGCTTCTAAGATTTATTGGCATTTTAGTGGTCGATCAGCTACGCCCGCTGTTTCCACATATTTCGGCAAAAATATTAAAACAGTCGGAAAGTTCTGTTCTATGCATATCTTCGTCATTTATTATAAGGGTGTCGATGCGCGCGGTGCTTCTTAGGTTTTATACTTTGTTTAATTTCTTCCATATTTTGTCGCTCTTCCGTAGACAGTCGGCGTCGAAAACACGGTGGTAGTAGTCGTTTTTTGATTTCTCTTTTTCACTTTTTAGTTTACTTTAGAACATGCAATTAGCGCGTGTTATCGTAATTCATAAGGGAGGTGACAGAAACAGTAGAAATAACTACCGTCCAATTTTTTAAGAATATTTTCTAAACGGCTAGAAAAAACAATTATAACTCGAATGGATATTTTTTCTCAAAAATATAGCCTGTAGTGTGTAGTGAACAGCCCGAATGTGGAAATGTTTGTTGATAAATTGACAGCCTTTTGTATGTGAAACCCTTGTGTTTTTGGTTTCTTATTTCGCATCATCGTTTGCTCTTCCATGACGCTCGTGCATATCTTGTTTTTTATTTCTATCTTTGCTGATACCTGCTTGGAGTCAAGCGACTCCGCAGTATTAAATAAATAAATAAATAAGTAAATAAATAAATAAAGAAATATTCCAGCCACTTTAGCGGATTACGTTTCTATGAAACTGTGATAAAGTTTGTTCTCGTTTATTTTTCGCTTCAACACTGATGCAATCCATGGGTTCCGAGCCTTCGTAGGCTGACAATAAGGTTTAAGAAGGGTCAGGGCTTAGGCTAGTGGGTAGTCAACATGAGGATCCATAGCGCACAATATTGAAGGGACACAACATAAGCGCTAAACTTCAACTCAACGATCTTTAGCCGCCGCGGTGGCTCAGTGGCTATGGTGCTCGGCTGCTGGCCCGAAAGACGCGGGTTCGATCCCGGCCGCGGCGGTTGAATTTCTTTGGAGGAGAAATTCGAGGCCCGTGTACTGTGCGATGTCAGTGCACGTTTAAGAACCCCAGGTGGTCGAAATTTCCGGAGCCCTCCACTACGGCGTCTCTCATAGCCTTAGTCGCTTTGGGACGTTAAACCCCATAAACCAACCAACCAATGATCTTTATTTGGCGCTAACAACCTTATAAAGATCACGTAAGGTGAAGGTATAGATGACTAACAACGATTATCTTGTCAAGTTCATGATGTGGCGAGAATTTGAGAAAAAAAAAACACAATACAAACCACCAATCACTGAGCACGTTTCACACTATCGCCCGCTGCCCTGAATCTAAGAAAGCTAAGTCTTTTCTTGATAATGATACCGAATCATCACCAACACAACTTTTCAATCCCTCTTTTTCCACCGCCGCAGCTTCAGTTATCTCCCTTGTTTTTTTATCACTATTTTTTTCTAACACTAAGCACTTCTCGAACTTAGGCGCGCACTTGTGACCACGGCAGTGACGAGCCATATTACCTGGCCCCTCATCTCTAACGTTTCTGTAGTGCTCGCTGAGTGGCTTATTCAGGCACCAGCCTGTCTGTCCAATATACGAAGGGCGTTCAATAAAGATTTCCCCTGACTCACTTCAACTCATTGCAGGATGCTGAAGCTGCGCATGTGTAATGACTTAAGTTCCTATAGGTCACAAGTCAATGTGCAACTCTCAATTAATAACGGTCTTCCTTTCACAGGTGCTGAAGTGGTGTGAGGTGTGATAATGAATGCAGTGGAATACAGAGCAGTCATGAAGTTCCTGTACTTGAAAGGCCGCACTCCAAGGGAGACATTCGATGAGACAAAACAGGTTCATGGGGAAGATTCCCCATCATATGGTGTAGTAAAGAACTGGCATCGTCAATTCAAATGGGGTCGGACTTTGGTGGAAACAGCTTTGATTGCAGGGCGACCTCACTCCGCTATCGATGAACACACCATCCAGCAAGTAGAGGCCGCCATTTTAGAAAATCGCCGCGTAACCGTTCGAGACGTAGCCCAAAATATCAAGATTAGTGTGGGGTCCGTGGAAAAAATCATTCAGAACAATCTTCACATGAGTAAGGTATCCGCTCGCTGGGTTCCCCGGCGGCTCACACCTTTCCGAAAGCAGGAATTAGTCGAATGCTCCCAGGCTCTTTTGACCATGTGCCATGGAAACCAGGAGGACTTTTTCAACACACTGACTGAACATTCTGAAAGCTGAGTCCATTACTATGATCCAGAGACTAATGTCCAATCGGTGCAATCGAAGCACTTGGACTCACCGCCTCCAAAGAAGGCACACGCCCATCCCTTGGCGGGCAAGGTCATGCTCACAGTCTTTTGGGACCAGCACGGAGTAGTCTTGATGGATTTCCTAGCAAAAGGTGCCACGATTACTGGGGCATATTATGCTTCACTGCGGCGGAAATTGCGGGAGGCCATCAAAAGCAAGAGACATGGCATGCTCACCAAAGCTGTCCGCCTTCTGCAAGACAATGCCTCAGTTCACAACTCTCATGTTGCCCAGATGGAAGCACACTGCTGCGGCTTTGAAATTCTACCGCATCTTTCTTATTCATCCGACATCGCACCATCGGACTGCCACCTCTTTCCAACAATGAAGTCATATTTGAAGGGTAAGCATTTTCCAGATGATGAGACTCTGATTTCCGAAGTCACAACATGGCTTTTGGAGCTACCTGTTGACTTCTACAAGCGAGTTGTTTACAGTTGCATAAAAAAATGGGAGAAGTGTGTGTCCCTGGGTGGCACCTATGTAGAGAAGGCCTAATAAATCTGCTAAGTTTCGTTGCTCTCCGTCTAAAGGAAGTGGGTCAGGGGAAATCTTTATTGAGCGACCCTCGTAAAACTTCCCACATGGAAGCGGCAACCTGTATACAACGTCATCGGTTCAGGTTACAAGCGGGTTCTGATGCCGTACAGAGCAGGTGTTCCTATCCTGCTCATCAGGACCTGTGTCCTTACACATGCGGGAGAATTTTTCTGGGGCTGACATGCAAATTTTAGCTCCAATTTTCTCTCGAATCTCTTTGAGGTCGTGGGAGAGCCTGCGAATATACGGCACTACTTCAATTTTGTTAGTACCTTCCTTTTTATTTGTCAGCTTTGTGCTATTTCTTTATTTGGGAATGGTTTCTGTTACTGCAAGTACGAGGTACCTCGGGTAACCCGCTCCTGAAGGCAATCAACCTGATTACTGAAACTTGTTGTCATTACGCAGGTGCATGACTTATTTACTGCATTAGACAGGCATGTTTTAATAAGTCATGCCAGTGCCAGTGATCCTTCGGTGTCATTATCAAGAAAATACTTAGCGTTCTTAGATTCAAAGCAGCGGGCGACAGTGTGAAACGTGCTCACTGATGGGTGGTTTGTATTGTGTTTTTTTCTTATTCCTTGACACATCATGAACTTGACAAGATAATTGTTGTTAGTCGCCTATACCTGTACCTTACGGGATCTTTATAAGGTTGTCAACGCCAAGTAAAGATCGTTCAGTGCACGTTTAGCGCTCGTGTTGTGTCCCTTCAATATTCTGCGCTATGGATCCTCAACAAGGTTTAAGAGGGAAGCAATCATCATATATTGCTTGGAATCTGGCTAAAAATGGTTATTTTGCTGTATTCGTGTCTAAAATGCCAAAAATATCTGCCTAATCAGTGTGTCTAATCATTTCCTTGAAATATTCTAATGCTTCCGGTGATATGAAACGACACACGCTCATCTGTGTCTGTTTACACGCGGGCTCTTCGCGCCATAAGAAAACAATACGGGGAGCTGGTCGCTAATGTCCCAGGTTATAGCTCCTGACTTTGGAATCTTATCAGATGAGTATTTAATGAAGAAGTCAAGGAATGATGACGATGATGAAGTGACTCGTGTTGGTACTGAAATGTTATTATAAAAACCATTGCACTCGAGTAGTGATTGAAATTCTATGCCTTGTGTAGACGTTTTGGATAGATCTATATTAAAATCCCCTTGAATTGTTAATATATAAGCCGAGCCGTTTGTGTAAGAAAGGAAGCGCTCAAATAACTCGAGGAATAAGCGAACATTACCGGCCGGAGGGCGGTACAGCACTGCAAACAAATTTTTAATCCTTTTTCAAGCTAAGTATTTCGTAGTCGTCTGTGATAAGGCTGTATTTATTTACAATTTCACAATGCGATAACAACGTTAGTATTGACACGCCACCTCCTCTCCTCTCTATGTGATTTAAACAGAAATGGTGATATTTTAGGTAGCACAAAATAGTCAGTTTTAGTTGTACCATGTCTCCGTAAAAAAAAGGACATCAGAGTTGCAATGGCTAGATTAAGCAATGCAGATATGTTATCCCTTGATCTCGCATTCAAATGCAGCAGTTTAAGACACTTAGCTATGTTGTTTTGTTTGATAAGTTTAGCGATGTTTTCGGGAGAAGTGAAAGCACTGGCCATTTTTGATATGAGAATAGATAAGTATCAGAAGGCTTAAATTGCCGCTAAGGCTGTAATTTAAAGTGTAATTTAATTTCTAGCTAAAATTACACTTGTATGAGTAGCTAGTAACACAGCGTCAAATACCTGCGGTAACGGAGCTTTCGCACGATGCAGTCACCTCGTCATCCTTGCTCCCTCGCCTTGATTGTGCACCCTATTCACGTAAATTACTAACATTAATGAAAAATCTGACGCTGCTGTACTTACTCGGGCATAGGCTATGAGAGGAACTTGAATGGTTGACTTTCTGAACACCAATCCATTAGCAGTAAACGTGGGTACACCGTCGCAAGGTTCGTCTGCATTGTAGTACATTCGTTCACCTTGACGAAAAAGAGAAGAAAATAGTGTCGGCGCATTCTTTTTGTGCAGACAGCCAAGGGATGGCTGTACGGGTTGTGAAGCGTCGGGCTGTGCTCCGTTGTCGAGCAGAAAAGCGATCCTTATAAGTAAGGCACATATAAGCTAAGATCGGTTAAGGACGGCTCTCAATGAGGTCTGCAGGCGCGCCAGAAATCGCTTGAGTCTGCATAGGTCGTTTGGCTGATCGACGAACAGCATTTAGCGGAACACACTGCCTCTATTTCGATTACACCCTCGGTACTAGGCCCCTACTGTACTTTATTTATATTTGTTTATTCAATTTACCCCTAAAGGCCCTCCAGAAGAGGGTATTACATAGGGGGGGGGGATACAATCATAAGTAATCGCAATACATTTTAACAAATAAGAGTAACAAAAAAGTTAATTAAATCATAAGGCATCACACAAAGAAAAAATGAACATTAAGAAAAACAGCTAACTTTTACACATTTCCGTCACAGCGAAGAAGCTCTTGAAATTTTTTATTGTCAGTTTCTGTGGCGATGACTGATGGCAAACTATTCCATTCGGTAGCCGCCGTGGTGGCTCAGTGGTTATGGTGCTCGGCTGCTGACCCGAAAGACGCGGGTTCGAACCCGGCCACGGCGTTTGAATTTCTTTGGAGGAGAAATTCTAGAGGCCCGTGTACTGTGCGATGTCAGTGCACATTAAAGAACCCCAGGTGGTCGAAATTTCCGGACCCCTCCACTACGGCGTCTCTCAGCCTTAGTCGCTTTGGGACGTTAAACTCCATAAACCAAACCAACCTATTCCATTCAGTGATAGTACGTGAAATGAATGAATTGGCATAAGACGATGAATGACAGTTTACGCGTTTAACTTTGAAAGAATGATCACGGCGTGGAAAGATAGCATCAGGTGACTGAAACAAATCACTGCGAAGGGATGGGTGGTGATAAAGCTTATGGAAAAGGGTTAAGCAAGCAAGTTTACGGCGATATGACAAATCTTCCAGTTCGGCAAGTTTTTTTAATGCTGGAACGCTTGTGAAGGGTGAGTAGTCTGAAAATATTAAACGAACTGCACGGTTTTGCAAGGATTCAATGTTAGTGATAACGTAGGCTTGAACAGGGTCCAAAATGGCCGCAGCATATTCGATTTTAGGGCGTGTTAGAGTTATATAAGCAAGGTTTTTAACGTGTATAGGGTCGTATCTGAGGTTACGTTTAAGAAAACCAAGTGAGCGGTTAGCACATGCTAGGGTGAGGTTGATATGGTGATGCCATGTTAGGTCAAACTGAAGGTGCACCCCAAGGTACTTGTATGTTGATGTTAGTTCCACAGTATTGTCATATAGAGTATAAGTGGTTGGAATGCGAGCTGAACGGCGAGTGAAAAATATTAGTTTAGTTTTAGAAACGTTTAATGTCATTAACCATGTAATTAACTTCAATCAAGGTGCTTGATTATTCACTGGAGCAAAAGTCTAAACATCTGGAACGGAGAGCGTTCTGTAGACTCAGTGCTCATCTCGACTACCGTCGAGATCTGTGCAGAATTATTCGGCTATTTTATCTATCATATCCACAGTGGTAACAACGTTGTCCTCCTTGGCCCCTGATTCGGGAATCTTATTTTTTCCCGGGCACAAAATTTGCTTTCATGGCTTTTAATAAATGCATTTGTTGGGCGAGTTGGTGTTTTCCATGATCCATAACTACAGCGCAAACGACAGGACAGAGATGAAGAAGGGACACCACACAGCGCTGTGTGGTGTCCCTTCTTCATCTCTGTCCTGTCGTTTGCGCTGTAGTTATGGATGGCTTTTAAGCTACCTTTCTTTTTAGGGCTTTATCAATACTCTATAAGTTACACCTCTTTGAGTCGTTTACCTGACACTTTTTGACTCAGTTTGATAGTTCAGCCAGTTATGTTCAATCACAGGGTTGAAAACTGTCGTACATTCATAAAGCGTGGATGAGCACACGCTGGACCTCAATGGCTGAATGTGGTGCCACAGCCGCTACGCTGAGCTGCGGTGACGTGCTCTTGTGTTGTGAAATATTTGCGCTGTCATGTTATCCTTTATTTTCGGTTTCGTTATGCGTACCGAAAGACCCTAGAATAGACCCTAGAACGTCTGAACATATTTACATGCAGTAACAATCATAAGTACACCCGCGTTTTTTGTTTACTGCGTTTCGCTACTGTTCTTATGCGGCCGTCACAGCTAGGATCTAATCCCGCAAACTTTCTCTCTGCAGCTGAACGCCATTGCCACGAAGCCATGGCAGTGTGTTGTGCTTAGATGGCTTGAGGGATTTAAAAAAGATGAGAAAAAGAGGCAAGGTGACAGGAGTTATGAGGAAAGCACTTTTTTTTACTATTTCCTACCTAGGCGTAAAGGGATACTTTAGCAAAATTTTGGAGCTGCTCTTTTATACGTAAACAAGAGCTCGACTGCTAAAACTGACAAATGCGACAAGCATTTTAGCGAAAAAAAGGTGGGCAGCATGTTTTTTTCGCGATTTTTTGCCGTACCGTTGCCACTAGTGGCTACGTGTGGAAGCTGCGACTAGTTGTCATAACATCCGTGCGCCCACTGTTCCCGCAGGAGCACGATTGCCATCGCTACTCGCGGGTTTTGCCAGTTTTGCGTCGGCATCACGGGAGGTTGGAAGCCTTATCTCTTGATCTACCCAAACTGCAGTGCTACATCGCGCGTGACGCGACCGGTTGCCTGTCCGACGACGGTGTCATGACGTCACGCTCTTCACCTCGCGCCGGCCGGGAGGGCTTGGCGCGCGCTCATAAAACATCAAAAATAAAGCCACCCGCGGGAAAATATGCGAACTGACGACTATATTTCGGTGTAATCAAACTACGAAAATCTATTTTCGGTGTTTTTGTTCACATTTTAAGATTTCTCTTCAGTGTCTATTTAAGAAGTTTAAGAACAGCAGGGCAGGCATAATCAAGACCGCCGGTATAGGCCCAACACAACTAACCTGCTTTCTTTTTAATGAGACAGAAAGCTTGCATGTCATTTTATTTGAATGCTATGGGTACAATTGTATCCAGTCACAATCAAATTGGTCTATTGGTCTACGTTGCGTCCAGACGGAATAGAAACTCTCACTTCGGCCTCTAATAAGAACTAATGTAACCGTACCAACAGCCACGCATGAGGAAATACTTTTTGATTTTGTGATGTGCTGCTACAGGCCATCTATGGAATTTTTGTAACACCAGTTATACTGTGCCGCCTGGATCGAACGCTCAGCATTCAAGAAAGAAAACAGCGACTCTCGGGATTAAGGTAAAAAGAAACTTAAACTGCCACTTCAGTTCCGACAGAGCGAACCTAACCCAACCAAGCCTAATTGCTTCAAATGCTTCGAGTATGAAAACAAAACCTATAATTAACAGACTACCATAGATATTTTGAAGGTATGCATTGGTTCAAATCTTAACTGAGCCTCCAGGGTCATTCGAAGAGGGGGGGGGGGGGTCCTAATAGGAAAAGAGGGTCGGATATGGTCGGAACTACAGTGGCTCTAGATGCTACGTTTGAATGAAACTTTGGCAACAGTCACGTCGTTTTTTGTCTCGCGGGACTCTTCTATTAAAAAGCTAAAAGACAACAACTTCTCGCCCATGCTGCTATTTTAGATGTCTGTGAGATTACCGTCTCTCAGGTAAGTAAAACGAAGAGGGCATACTAAGACTGAAATTTCACCGCATGATAAGGGCACATACAGTGACAGTTCATAAGCACGCCACATTACCGGCAGGAGTGGTAATGAGGTGTTTGATATGATTTATTTCCGTCAAAGCGGTAGGGGCTTGAACAAAAGTGAAAAATAGTTCACTTGACGAGGTTCATGCCCCTCTTTACAAGGCATACAACGGTTGCGCAACGTAGTGATTAATTTTCCGGACACACTTTACACACAAAAAAAATGAATGTGCAAAGCCACTGCACATTACTACTACTCATTCCTCGTCCCAATGAATTCATAGCTACTGCGCATATTCTCATTATCGCGAACACGTACAGAAGGCTGCCCAATTTTAGCACAATCTTTAAAGCTGCTTACCATCTCAGGAAGTGCTTGATTAGAGCGCCTTGAATCGACATTCATGAGAAGAAAATATGCAATGGATATATTACTCACCTACATCCTTTGGAGTGTGGCCTTGAAGTAAACGAATGCTATCTCGCATTGCTAACAACGCTTTCGGTGCGTCGTTGCTGTTAATCAAGTTCCCCACATTGCACTGAAGAAAAATAGGGCAATTAGGAGAATGCATCTAAAGACGAGATGTTAAATTAGGATGACATGTTTACGCAAAAGGCGTACTGGCGCTAAAAAACGAAGACAACACACACAACAACAGGACAGGACTGGCGCCAACTTCCAACTAGTTTATTCACAGAAAAAACCACTTAAGAACCACACTGCATGCAAAAAGATACAGACAAACCAGAAACAAGGGGTGATTTAACAAAGATGCACGTGCCAAACGGACCAAAGGAATGATTATAACGCTGCAAGAGACCCACTCAGAAACCTAATCTCTTCTTCTGACAATGACACAGATGGCTTGCTTATGCAGATATCGCCCCTCTGTTTGATGTAATAGGCTTCTATTATTTCACGCTCTAATCTGTCTTTTGATCTTGCAATGAATTTGGTGTTCTCAAAACCAGGACGGCATTTGCAGCTTTTGCAGTGAGTGGCCATGTGGCTGCCATAGCCATTTTTTACAGCAATCTTGTGCTGCCTCACTCTTTCATTGTAGCACTGACCTGTCTGGCCGATATATTCCTTGCCGCAGCTTAGAGGAACAACATACACAACATCAGCCGTGCATTCAGTGGCGCGAATTTGGTGTTTCTTTTTGCACTGCTTAACCTTTCTTACTCTGTTGAAAGTGCAAACGCGTGACAGCTTGCAGGGAGCAGAAAGCACCACGTTGATCTTATATCTGCTGGCCACTTTCTTCAGGTTGTGCGAAAGCCGGTGAATATAGGGAATCACCACCGTCGGTTGTTTTTCTTTATCCTTGTTTTTTTGACCCTGTTCTCCCATCAACATCCGCTTGCGCTTCTTAACCAGGTCCTCACTAATGCTAGTGATGAGGTGTTCTGGGTACCCGGCTTGATGAAAGCGTTCAATTTGCGCATCGAAGCTCTGTGCCATCTCATGCTCACACGATTTATCCAAGGCTGCATTCAAGCATTTCGCAACGATTCCGCGCTTAATTAGCTTGGAATGTGCACTACTAAAAGGCAGTAGCTCTTTGCACGATCTCGGGTTGTAGGACCAACAAACATGGCGGTCCTGCTTAAATTGAAGTTTCAAATCAAGAAACTGCAGGCTATTGTTGTGGGGAACTTCATGCGTGAAACGGAGCCCTTTTGATTCACTGGTGAAAATGGTGACTATGTCTTCAAGGATGGCGCTTGGTTTTGAACCTACATGATCGGTTAGCACAATTAGGTAGTCATCCACGTATCTAAATACCCTAACAACGTTAGAGGTCAATAAAAGCCGGTCACTAACACGTTTGTCAACACACGATAAATAAATGTCACTTAAAATAGGGGCAAGGGACGACCCAATACAAACACCATCACGCTGAATGTAAAACTGATCGCTGAAAAAAACTGCAGTAGATGAAAGGTAAAATTCTAAAAGTGTTAAGAAATCATCACAGCTAATACCTGTCTCGTCCTGAAATGACAGTTCGCCTATGCATGCAATCTTCTCTTTGATACAAATCAAATCAACAAAGAAGAGATTAGGTTTCTGAGTGGGTCTCTTGCAGCGTTATAATCATTCCTTTGGTCCGTTTGGCACGTGCATCTTTGTTAAATCACCCCTTGTTTCTGGTTTGTCTGTATCTTTTTGCATGCAGTGTGGTTCTTAAGTGGTTTTTTCTGTGAATAAACTAGTTGGAAGTTGGCGCCAGTCCTGTCCTGTTGTTGTGTGTGTTGTCTTCGTTTTTTAGCGCCAGTACGCCTTTTGCGTAAACATGTCATGCTACAACCAACTAGCTCAAATCAAAGTATTGCTTAAATTAGGAAGCTGCAGAATTCCACACAATGTTTGATCAAACTGTTGTATTGATTTTAGGCGCAGGATCCGCATGATTTTACTTATACTCTGAGACACCATTTATGCTTCGAAACCGGAAGTAATTGTATTTGCAATAGCCGTATATACAAGAGTAGATGTCTATTGTAGAGTGCCACAGTACAATGATAATTTTCATGCATAAATATAAACAGCACAATGCTAGAATTAACTCCATGCTCCTTATCCAGAATGGCGGCAGAGCCAACTTATAAGGTCCCATTCTTCTCCAAACCAGTGGTACTGAACCCTCCTTCCGAAGTCTGACCTGTCTCGAAGTCCCCAGCCCAAGCGAGGCTTTACTTCAGAGCCCCTCCAGTAACCTCCTGAGGTACCACCTATTAGCTACCTCTCTACCACATCCTGCAAGCTCGGCGGGTACCCAATCTCCTGCCTCCAATTTGGATCCGTTGTCGTGCCCCCCCTCCCTATCGTAATCCTTCAGAAGCGCCACAAAGCAAACCTACCGACATCCTCCGACCACAAAATAGCCTCCATCCCGTAGAACCCCACGCAGCAGCGAAGCGAAAAAGCAGGGCCGGTATCGAATTCAGAGACCCACTTGAAAAGCCAGCTGCCCCCGAGGACCAGCACTCATCGGCCACCTCACACCCCACTCAGCCATTCTAGCTGCCGGGCAGTACACCATCCACTTGCAACACTCCTGTCCACCTCCGCCCTAATTCATCCCCCTAAAATTCGGTCGCTTGTGTGTCGCCTAGGTTTCCAGTAAAAATTAAATTGAGCAAAATCGTCAAAATAATCATCGAGAGTAAATCCTCTTGTATTCGCACCATTGCCGCAGCAGGTGTCTGACCGTTCAGTAGCTTTTCTCCATATAGTTGTAAATTAGCAATAATCCCAAGCTATTCGCACGTAGCTTGAGTAAACAACGGTACCGTTGGGTTTGCATTTTGGAGCACCAATAACACGGTAACTTTCTCTGGGTTATGTAAATCGCTGACTCTTCAAACAAGCATAGAAGATGTGTGCGTTGCTGAAAGGCGAATGTGAAGGTTTGAGGGAATATATTTCCAGAGAGGGGCCAAAGTAAGTGTTAGTTATTGTTTTCAAATAATTCTAAGCCATGTTCAGACGGAGAATAAGTGCAAAAGTTTGCTTTTCAGCATGATGGGAATGTCAGTCAAATGGAAGCTTTTGGCCGTGATCTCCAAAAATATATTTTCTTCTGAATTATCTCAAGATTGCCCAGAATCTAGCAATGTTACTTTTTATTCCTTCTCCTTTGTTCACTCTGAGCGTCTTCTGTGAAAACAGCTGTTTTTTTTTCGGCTTCATTTTTCGCGGTTTATGAGATTGAGCAAAGGATACAGTTGCCTTCGTTGCTTTACAGAGACGATATTTTTATGTGAAGGTAACAGTATTTTACTGAACTTTTCACTGCCTGAAATAGCATGCCCATATTTTAAATAACTTCAGCTATTTAAAAAATGGGCATGTCTGTGTTCAATGAACTCTGCACAAGCTTTTTCTTACGTTTTGCAGCATGCGCTTATTGCTCTTTGTGAAACATGACAGTGTGATCACTATTTCTTTGTGTATTACTTAATCAGGACCCCTGATTCAGTAACATCAGACATTTACACCTACTGGTCAGTGGATTTTCAATCACCGTGTTTCTCTTCACTTTCTTCTCGCATACTAATGCGAATGGCGTACAGAGTAAAATCATTTCTTTAAAATTAAACTTTGCTGCCGCTCGAGAGTATCCTGGTATTGTATACTGTAGCCCTTTTGAAACCGCCTGGTCAACGCGCCATGCTTACATGACCACATGGAGCACATTCTCGAGAGTGCCCATTTTCAGGCCATTATGAATCTTTGCACTTCGACCTGACTTGTGTGCCCTAAGATTTGAAATTACCGATACTACGGACTGCACAGCCAGCCTCATCTTAATGCTCCAACAGAGGAGTAGCGAGGGTGGTAGCAGCTTAGGATGCGATACTGAGAGGGGTTGCCATTAAGTCGCTGGAAGAGGGAAGGCATGCCCGTGGCCTAGACGCAGAGTGCCGTCATTGTGGGGTCTTTGTGACAAGTGGAGATGAAATCGTGCCTCCTCCTTGTTCGCTTCCTTTGCGAGCAGATCATCTCTGTGCATGATGTTACACAGACATGCGCGCTGTTGTTGCGCGTATTTCATTCTTAGTGGGCCCTCCTTGCAAAACTGTCACACCTGCTTTTATGCCTTTTTTTATCGCAATAAACATGTCATTGTGCTAGCTGAATACGTTCTAAAAGTTCTCATTTCCTGAAAAGCGTTCTTAGCGCAGAGAGCAAAACCCGCCTTGAAGAAGCGCTTTAGATACCGTCCATGCAGTAAAGGGCTTACAGTCAGGGTTACAAATCAGGTGCAGTTTACTACAGTGACGCCACTGTGCCTTAGGACTACAGAGATGAATTCCATATTAGGAGTCACGTGAACGTTGTGTTCTTTAGGGTTGGCCACCACAGCCTAAAGGACCCCGAGTTTTCTTTCCGATGACTCGCGTATTTCAAGGCTGCCATATTACACGTGTTAGCGAACCTCCCGATGCAAGGCGAACGCGCGCAGCGGGAAAAGCGCAGTCGTCCGACAATTCTAGGCGACGGGGCGAGCAGCAACCCTGGGGAGGAAGACGAAGGAGGAGACGGAAGATGGTCGCTGGACCATACGCACCTATGTAATCGCTCTTAGCTAACCTTGTTAATAAACAGTTGTTCAAAGAAAGTAAAAAAGGCATCCTGCCGTTAATTCGCGTTCGAACACGAAGATAAAGCCTATACACGCAACCTTTCGAGGTTACTAAATGAGCTCATACAAACATACCTTTAACAGAAGGGGTATGACCTCCGCAAGTGTCTCCGCGTAAGCCTCCTAAAGTGAGAATAAAAGGTGAAGTAAGCATTAAGTCGTAAGCTGTGCTCAGTATAACAAGTCACCTTTGCATTTACCTCTCTGCCCGTTCGTTTTCCAAAAAAAATGGCTACAAAACCAGAGCCATGGTTTAATGAAGCATTTCTCTCGAGAGCTTAAGCGTTATTGTAAGAGTTTCGTGTTGAAATACACATTGCTGAGATGTTTCGGGGCGGGAGGCCACAGAGAGCTCGACTAGTAAAATGAACCCACACTGCAACCCGATGCTAGGGTGCACCTTGTAAGGGACGGCGCTCCTAACTTTACGGCACATTCCTTGGTCCTGCCTCTATTCAACGCTGGAACTTCTTCCGCGTGCTGAACAAACCCGCGCCCCCTACAAGATGAGCCAGCAAGATGATGTGTGGCAGAAAGAGCAGTCTAGCCCGGCGCTGTATCGTGCTGTGTGACGTCGGGACACGTTCAAATGGAGTAACAGCCCGGTTGGCACTCTTCAAGATTTTTCGAAGTACTGTTCATGGGCGTGGTGTCTGGAAACCACCGACACTTGTCAGTGAATTTCGCGTTACACAGCCATAAACAGGCGATGATGTTTTGAAGCGAATGCACATCAGAGAAAAAAACGAGGCGTCCGACGGCGCCTGTTATGAAACCGGCTCACTGGTGGGTGGGGTGTTACCACGCCCGCGACCACGATATATGGCCCAGCGCGGTTTCGGACACGCTTATGTTTGCAGCAACGCTTCGTAGAGTGCACATTGGAGACAGAGCTCGGCTTCGGCGGGTGCCACTTCAATAAAAAGATTATAAAGAGGTTCAAATTCCTCAAACCAAATTCAGTGGCCGCTGCGCATTACGCCTAATCGGTGGTTATTTTTTCAGCAACGTCATTCACATTTTCGTGCTGGGACTCTGAAGTGTCCATAATCGTGCTCTACTTTTTCACCTGCACTGCCATGCAAACATTCCACCTGAAATTTCTTTGTATCACTGTGCCAATAGCGGGCTACCCCACATTGTGCCTATAATGTTAGAAGGAAAACGTCGCATTGCGATCAGGCCATGCGCGTATTTTGACCCATAAAGAAGCGCGGCGAATTTCAGGCAGTCCATCACAGCCCGGTGAGGTAGCAACGTTATTCCTGTGTATTGCCGGTCATTTGCCACAATGTACGTGAATGCGAGATTCATAAATATGTAATATTCATTAAAAGAATCGATATGCTTAGAAATATTGTGCGAATAACTTGTAACAGAAGCTTATTAGTAGGTATATCAAAAAATATACAATTAAAAGTACAGCATACTTGATAGCCAGAGGCATGCCGGTGTATTCAACGCTGCTACTGCGCATTCGGGGCCTATAGTGGCATTGCATGGACAGCCCTACTTGGGCAGACCTCGTTTTATCCGCATAGAACCCGAATTTATGGTGCATATTATCCTCAAGCGCCGGGCACGGGTAGACGTGTGCAGCGTGCGGGTACGCTTGCTTTATAGCCCCCGCCACAGCCAGTGTATAACTACCGGAATTTTCTGTTGGCAGCCTCACTTGAGCTAGCCCAGAGTTTTTGCCGTAAAGGCCACATCTACGTTCAGCTGACCTTGTGTGCCCGGTGAACCAGACCTTAAACATCATGCGGGTATCATTCGCGACCCTGCGGGACAGGGCACCATGCGGGATTCTGGACATCACGCGGGACTTATGGACAACATGCGGGCGCACCCACTTGCTACCTCCACCGCGGTCCATGCGGGACCTACAGCGGTATTTTGCTGGAAGCCCCATTTGAGCTAGCCCAAGTTCTTCGTGCATAGATCCCAAATTTGGGTAACATCCACCGTCAAGGACCCCACAAGGGACACATGTG
This sequence comes from Amblyomma mixtum, assembly GCF_055824585.1. NCBI lineage: Eukaryota > Metazoa > Arthropoda > Arachnida > Ixodida > Ixodidae > Amblyomma > Amblyomma mixtum. The sequence goes on from NC_143012.1 coordinate 157,465,542, forward strand.
AGCATCAGCGGGCAGGCTCGCTTTCTAGCCCCGCGACGGCCCATGCAGGACATGTAGCACTTTGTACGAACTGCCTTGTCGGGCTAGTTCAGAATTATGTATAAAGCCCATATTTCCGTTGAGTGCCGTGAAGTACCCCACAAGGGACACATGTGGGCTTCACGCAAAAAATTTTGCTCAATGAGGCCTTGCAAAGCCGATATGGGACTCACTTTGGACCAACAGGAGCAAACGAAATCTGGGCTTGCCTGCATGGTCCAATCAGGGCGCCGAAGTCGGCATTAGACGGGTTTCCTTCAGCTGCACTACCCCATTCGTGTGATACGTAGGTCGTACCAAAATCATGAAGCTTCTTTGCAGACGTGGAACGCATTCAAGTGGGATGCGTTGGAGGCTTTCACTTGCGTTTTCCGAAAAGAAAGAGCTCACTTTCATCTCCAGTCAAAGATTTACATCACCGTTTACTGAAGAGATAAATTTTCTCTTTCAAAATGCCGACTGAGCCATTGTCGAGGAAGTGAAAATAACTTGTGAATGTGCGGCGTCAAAGGGCCACATTTTGCTTCTATTGTAACACCAAACGAAACAACAAACCAAACCAAAACGCGGCCAAAAATTATTGCAGAATTTCTTGAAGGGCAGGCTACCATCGAGAAGGCAACGAACACCTGAATGTGCCGGTAGAACCGACCGCTTCAGTGGTCCCTGCCAGTGACTTAAACGGCACAATTAAAAGCGACACAATTTCCTAGGTATTAATCGCGAAACGGTTAATGAAGAGTTTAGTCGCCTGCTGGTCCTCCCTTCAGTCCCAGGTAATGATTCGCAATAGCACTGTCTGCGAAAAAGTTCAGCATCTGTTTAGCACCCTGTCATCAACGATTGAACGGAAGCTCAAAACATGTCCTACACCACTGCACCAAGCAGTCCTGTGTCCTTAAGAGACGAATCAAGTCCCCTTGCATGTCAAACAGGAGTTGTAGACCCCTGAACCCTCATCCCCGCCCACCTGGCCTACGAGCGAGGCTTCAATTCGAGAAGCGCGATGCCTGTAATGCGCATGACAACCACATGCTGTGTTTTTAATTCCGCGATGTCGTCCTCACCATCCGGCACGTCCCATACAGACGAATGGGCATCGAGGCTTCTCCTATTATGTACCGGGACAACAACCCGGCCCGTGATCTTGCCTGAACGGAAACCTTAGTGACGCCGTATACACGCTAAACCACTAGTGTACACGTTCGCCGTCATCTGCGCACTTTGGGTCGCGCCGCCACAACTATATATACGCAGCGGAGGGTGGGCCAGGAAAGGCTCCCTGTCCTCGTAGAGGAAACAACAGTTAATAGCAATCACAGGTCTAGCAATGGGCTTTATCAGTGCTACGTATGAAAACAATGCCAAACGATATTAAATCCGCTGCTTGGAACACGCGTATAAGCAATTCAAGCTTCTTCGCTTTGAACAGAATTCTTTAGTATAGAGCGCAACTTCTCTGTAGAAGAACGTAACAGCTTCTCCTCCCGCACCTCTGGATCCGGGCATCGCAGGCGGGGCAGCTCTGCTTATCGCAGGCGAAGTTATGGGTCCTTGTGTAATCGGCGAGCCTTTGCTGTAAGCTGGGTGACTTGAGTGCCTTGAGTTCTCTAGCAGCCGGCTACTGCTTCTTACTGACTGACCTCGGTGTATTCGCCATGAGACGAGAGGCTTGAGGCAACCGGTCCTTCCTTGAACGCCGATAGGATGACTGTGCAGCTGCTGCCTTTTCACGCTAGCATACTGTGGCAGTTCACTTACACGCTGCGTTCCAAGCTCGAGTGACTGACCGGCGTTGCTCGTCCATGAGAACCACACGAGACTTTCTCCCGACCCGAACGGCGTCAAGCCATTCTTCACTTGTCAACGCTTCCGTTCTTCATGCAGAAATGCATTACTCGTCTATGCTATAGATTTCGTGGCAGCTCGAGACTGCCCGCTGCTATACCATCCTCGGTGGATCCAAACACCGCGAAAGATGATGCGTGGCGCGCTGCGCTTAAAAAAAGAGGGCAGGGTCTCTGCTGCTTTGTGAAGACTAGGTTAAGAGTGTTTTCCGTCGGCGCCCAGTACGGCTCTCATCGCCCTCATCACTGGCCACTGGACGGATTTGACGGCCACTTTGAAGAGGAGGTGACTTGGCTACCAGCCGGTGGCCACTCTGGTCAGTCGCTGCTAATTAGGAGAGTCGGCGCTTTCGGCGGCCTCTCTTCCCAAGAGCGGCGGTGCTAATTCTTGAGTTTGGTTCTCGGTCCTTGCCGTTTTTATTTGCATTCTTCCTTACCCTTTGAGGTCAAGCTGCAGCGTGCGCGCGTCGTTCGTTTATATCTGTGTTCTTCGGGACACGGACGTGGTGAAGATCGAATCGTGCGAGTCTGTATTTTATGTGCGCCGCAAATACAAAAAGAAAGGTGCTATATGTTTCCGGAGAACTACATCATAGAAAGACTAAAGCATTATTTGAAGTTAAGGCTGCTGCACGGCGAAACCACGAAAATTCTCCACGGATGACGATGCAAAACGATGATTCATCCATCCGATGCCACTGAATACAAAGACGAGAACGTTATTGAAGCGACGGAGTCTCAGATGCGGACGCGACTCCGAAAAAAAATGTACTACCTGCCTCAGCCACGACTCAACGCGTGAAGCCGCGGCCTAAATTCGAGGCCAACCTATAATTCTTCAGCAAGAACCGCCAAACTTGAAGGTAAGTTTCACGGCCGCAAGACTTGGTAGACATGGGAAGAGACTACACTGTGATTCAGCACATCCACCGTAACCCACATGAAGAAGCGGCTTTTGAATCAATGCCGCTATTGGCCTCCTTATTACACCATCATAATCAAGCATCACACCAGTAACGGTCAATGCCGGATTTACCAGGCTTCCTTCTTATTTCTGTTAAAGTGTGCCCGCGATAGAACTTCGCGGCATGAATTCTCTGCCTTAGCATCAAGCAATCATTCAGGTTAAAACCAAGCTCATTACGCTTTTTACAGTCGAAGCGGTGTCCTTCGAAGACATTCCTTCATCGTCACGATGCTCTTCATGTGCTCAGTGAAGTGATCACCCATGCCATTCAAGCGTCATCAGACGCTGTGTACGTGGGATACCAAGACGATGAAATTCATAACCAAGAGAAACCGCAGGTCCTTTCTTGCGAAGGCCTGGGCATCGGAAGAGGCTTCGTGCGTTTTCGAGAATGTACAGTTTGAAGTTCTTATGGCAAACGGTAGCGATAAATAAAGACGCGTGAGCAAAAGCTGGAAGATTCCTGTTTTGAACGTACGAACCAAAATTTTAGAAACCTTCGCCATCTTCAAAAATCAGTGCAGGGCTGACAAAACGACACTCCCACGTCCGTCTGTTACAGGCATCAGTCACTTAATACCGCAACATAAGCGAATAATACGCACTGTCTTTGCGTCAAAAACCCTACTAAGTGTCAGCACGGGAACGCGAGGTAATTACGAATAAAGTGAAAGAAGTGCTGTGGCACAAAATTATCCAGCCATGAAAGAAAGTGCAGCATAGCTCGCGTCCCTCTCTTTTTGCAGGCCACAACTCGCTACTTGTGCGGTATGCGTCCGAGACGAAGTTTTCACTCGGCCTCACAGCGCAGGCAGCGCAATAAAAGATTAATTCGAAGCCAAACGCTGTCGGGGCTAGTTCTTCCTCGCCTTAGCTCCGACAAGCGCATGGGTGTCACGCTCTATTCTGTTGAATAAAAATGGCAAGCTTCGGTTCTGCCTTGATAACCGTCATCGAACACAACTAAGAAAGGTGTGTACTCTTTCCCACGCACCAACGATAACATACCCTCAGGCAGGCTTTGAAAAGAAAACTAATTCTTGCCGATAGATCTCGCGAGCGGGTACCAGACGATGGTGCTCGAAGAGACCCACAGTAGTTTGCCTTCATTATGCCAGACGGCATCTTTGATTTTAAGATAAGGCCTTTTGAACTTTAGTCTGCACTTGCAACTTTTCAGTGCACGATGGACACGGCGCTGGGAGGGCTGAATTGGCAGGCCTCCCTTTTTTGCTCAGACGGCGCTGTAGTCTTCGAGAGGAACTTCGACAAAATCGTAAGTAGGCTGAGCAAGTTATCGATGCAGTGAAGCTTTCTGCACTTCCACTGAAGCTCCAAAAATGGCACTTCGTATAGCAGGGCTTCTTGTTTCTTGGCAGTGCTGTCCGTAGGGACTGAATGTGCCCCTACCGAAAAGCCTCTTCTGCAAAGCCCCGCACCCTTCCGACAAGAATGGCACCGAAAAACTTTTGTACCAGTGCGTCTATATCCAGCTGGTTCCTAATGACTCTTTGCGCATTGCCAAGCCTCTGATACACATAAAAAAAGCAGGCTTTCCGTTCCTATAGAAAAACCTGAAAATTGAAGCTTTAAAAAAACTTGGCTGGCTCAAGGTTTTGCTTTGCTGCGTCGTCAGCACGTCTGATGGTGATATTAGACAGAGGTTATGTTGTGATCAAGGTTAAACTTATCTGATCTGCTAGCGCCGCAGACTGAGGCTGGTGAAGACGACGACGTGCAATGCACGGCACGAGAGTGTGTTGAAGTTTAGCTTGGCACCAATTTACCTTCTTTGGGCTCCCCTCACTGAACCCTGGCCAATCCCCCGTCGTGGGTATGTGCCAAGGAGGTTATATATCCTCCTTGGTATGTGCCATGCCACCAAGGCAACAACAACAACAGCACGAGTTGTGGTCAGCTGCGGCGATAGCATTGTGCTCTCGCGCCAGTGAACCTGATCAGTTCGCACCGCAGCGGCTTCGAAGCGCAGTCGCGGAAATATTAATTTTATTTCAGCATGGGCTGTTGCGAAGCTAGCTTTGGCCGAGGTCACCCTCAAAGTCACCATCCCATTGGCTGTAGCTTGCGCGACGCTGCTCCGAACTAACCAGAGCTTAACCGAGTTACTCCTAGCTTTCCCGCAAGACTCGTAGTTGGTACCACGTTAATTAGTGCCTTCGCACTAAAACTCAACGCCGTTTGCAAGCAGCCCTATTCCTCACCGAATTCTATGAGCAAGCCAAGAACGAAATCGACCCAGATGCAAGCAGACTGAGCCTCTGCGCTCTGCTCGTCCCGATGAGGAAGGGAGGAGAGCGTGTGAAACCAATATTGCCACCAACTGGCCCATTCCAACAGGTTCGTTCGGACTGCGCCGCCCTATTCCAACGCCGACGTCCAGAAACACGTAAATATCATCCCCCGCCACTGCGTTATTCGTCAAGCAGAAGTGAACCATGACCGAATGGCACTTGAGCCGAAGTTCCACAATTTTTCTTCGAACACACCCTTCTGCCGCACTGTGACTCACGAGGGCTCATTATCGACAGTGGATCAGCGTTTGCGGCCGAACTTGCGCTAGCCATTTTGCTCTACACTGAAACAAGTTATAGGAGGACGCATGCTTGCCACCGGTAGACCAGCGGTCTCACGGAGCTCGCTAATAAGAATATTGACGAGATGCGTGCCATGTACTATCGCGACAAAAGTTATACGCACATCGAACGTGGGGAAAAATTATTGCGGCGCAGTAGCCTAAAGGAGGCGGTTAAATTGTGTAAAAGGTATGAGCAGACGTGCATCCCCTGATGCCTTTCCCGTGGAAACACCACCATGCGACAGGGTGCAGCGGCAACGCTACAATAATCATTCCTCTGAGAAGACGCACCCCGTTATGTCGACTGCTATTGTATATTGACTCCCAGCACAATACGTAGCACGTCATGCTCTCTGTGTGGTCTTCACATTGGACATCATGGTCCACAAAATCAGAGATGACGCCTTTCCGGCTCATTCACGGTAGAGAGGCAACCACCGTGTTCGAGGAATGTCACACAAGAAGAGAACCCTCATATTGTATTGTGCATGCTGCGCGCCGAAGCCCAACGGATTGGCTGACTACGGGTGAAAGACCAGCAGCGCGCAGATGCCATGCGCTATGAGCTGCGAAGACGCGACACGAATAAAAACCTTGTGAAAGAGTAGGGATATGGTCGCCTATTTGCTGCTTGGACTAAGTGAAATACTTTTGCGGCACTAATCCGGGGCTTACAAGAGCTTTAGCCGACCTGCAGAATCGTCTCCGACGGAACAATAGTATCCCAGCGACGCCGCATACGCCCAGATTGTGTATATGTAACCCATTTAAAGGCGTATTATAAGCGCTGAAAAACCCTTTCTTTCCGCTCTCAGTGTATAATTTAGGGCTAAAGCCTTCCTGGCCCCTTTACGAGAAAACCCGGTGGCGTATGCTATTTTAGTGTGTGTAAGAGGGTAACGTCTTCAAGTGTAGTGTGAGTGCATGCGTCGGGGAAAAAAAACAAGGAAAAACAAGCTTCGACATCATCAAGAGGCCCACGGTACGAACACAGGAAGCCAAGCACTGCCATTTTGCACAATCACATACATTTCCTTTCTCTACATATAGCCCCACTGGCTGACCTCCATATGACACCAGTTTTGCCGAATACATTCGTAGGAAAACTGTGAACAATCGTTTGCCGTACAGCGCTTCGGGTGGTGTTATATGATTTCTCATTAAATATAGCTTACTTGTGCTAGTGAATTTAGTGGCTAGCTTGAGATCAGGAACTCGAACTGACGACATATGCACCATAAATTGTTCACTCGGGGAGTTAAAAATTAACTGCGCTATACTGCACGTCCAAACATAGGCTGCAAGGAGGGCTGGTCAGTTGCAGTGACAACAATATTATTTGTCATTAAGGCTTTCATGAACACAATTATTAAAGACCCCTCTTAGTAGGCTTCTTACCGGGGATGCCGTAGAGATCTCTTGAATCATTTTTTTGCTCATGTTACACTCCTGAAACAAAGGAGAACAAATACGGAAAAAGTAGTTGGACAACTTCCTATTAAATGATATGTGCGGCTCCATAGCATGCAGGGAGTCTAGTCGGCAAACAAGAGCTCAAAAGCACTGAGGAGAACAGTTTTATTGCGCAAACGTGCAGGGCGAAGTTAGAAATCATAAAGGAGATTGAATAATAAAAAAAGTGGTTGGTATTCGTAAACAGAGTGCTATGACTTTAACCTATGAATTTCGATTTGCACACCATCCAACAAGTGACCTCAGATGAAGGATTGGATAAAGACTCCCATAGCAGAATGTGGCACTCGTTCTTGCTTAGAACGTTTGAGGACCTATAGGTAACAAAAGTGTAGTGCGTGCTCTTGCGGCGAAAGCAAAAATGAGAGGAAAAAAAAGAAGACTCTAAAAAGTTTTGACGTGCCCTAAGCTGGATCCCAGCCGCGACGTTTACATCGTGCCTGTGGAACAACTATCCGAAAACAACATACCCTGAGCCTAACCGCCGTTTCAAGCACCTGAGAGCAGAACTCTTACGAGCCATTATCTTTCCATTTTCTTTCGACAGCGAGCATTGGTAATGACGGAAAACATGAATTTTGCGCAGATGTTCTGCGACAGGTTACATCTAGTTGCGGAGGGTACATTGTTGCCACCTTTTGAAGATGTCAGTCTACACTCCCCTCACTCGCGTCGCTTGGTATTCTCTGGGGGCTTCTAGTAGGCGCGTTACAGTTAAGTTTGCATTGATCTGTGAACCCTTACTTGCCTTACAGACAGAGCTTCTGTGCACTGATAGCGTAGCCTTCATACTCCTTTTTATTATCGCGCTCATTTATGACCTCATACTAGTTTGGAGTCGACAAATCACTATGAAAAGGCACGCGTACTACTTTAAAACAGTACGCAGTATGTTTAGACTGGATACTCTTGCGATCGATCAGCATACAAGAGCTATTGCATCCCGGACAATGTTTCTCGTGGAGACGTTTCTGAACCAAAAAAATTAAAGGTGCACTTAAGTCTTCACATTCCTCTTCTTACTCCTTACGCGCTTAAGTGCGAAAGCAATTCTGGTTGACTTGTCTCCTCTTTTGCTTAGTAATGTAATCACTTAGTAATCACTGGCGGTAATTAATAATCAAGCGACTGAATAAATTTTATTTATAGGTTTCTTTCCTTAATTAATCGTTTAATATTGATCGACTGTTTATTTAGCGTTGGTTAGTGATACTTAATAAGTTCAGTTATTGTTAACCAATTATTTTCATTATTATTTTATTGCTAAATTCTGGCGGAAGTAGAAGGAATTCAGCAATTTCCTTAATTTCGTGCAAAATTAGCGAAATTATTTGCCTTGTTAAATAATTATTCATTTAATTTTGCAGTTTGGTCCTTTAAACTTTTCATTCACTTATTATTAATCATTACAAATCATAATTACACTCTTACTGGATGAGCGAGTTTAAGAGGACACGCTTTGTCCACACTGCCTGTCCACAGGCCGTGGTGACACATCCTGTTCACGCAACTCATGAGGAAAGAAATGCTTCCGCATCAAAAAAAAAAAACTTTTAGGCCATCCTTGCGGGATTGTTCGAATGCGTTCGTATTTTCAGTTTTTGCAGATTCTGTTGTTGGCTAATAAATTTCACATATGCATTTGCTCATGTTCGTTTCGCATTTCTTTATTTCATTTTACAAGACAGTGTAAGGCGTCTGTCCATCCCACACACCCTGGCTGTTCTTTTTTTGGTGGTGGTATGCCGAGGTTTCTTACATCTCAGGTAGCCACGGCTGAGTTCGTTATATCCGAGATGGCGTAAAACGGTTCGTTATATTTGAGGCTAAGCTTACTAAAGTTCGTGGTAGCTGAGGTGTCATACTCAGATTTATTATATCCGAGGTGTTCATGAGTGGCGGTGCTCCCAAATTTTCTCCTACAGATACCCAGAAATTGTGGACAAGCGCATTTTGCGACCGGAAGTTGTTCATGAACAGAATTTTTTAATATATATTGTCACGACCACAGGGACCGTGGAGATAGGCGTCAGGAAGAAGCCAAGACTGGGAGCCTTCTTTTAATTACAGCGCCAGGTTCCAGGACACCGAACAGAACAAGCGCGCCTCGAGAGCCCACCGCCGCTTCGTCGTCGTCTTCGACTCAGCGCGGAGGCCGCGCGGCGCGTTAGGCGCGTGGCATTATTCCCCCCCGCGAAAGCAAACATCGTCTCGATGTGGAATGGGATATGTACAGAGAGAGGAGGAGGAGCAAAAAAAGAAGAAAAATAGGGGTGAGGTGAACTATACAATGCGCTCTGGATGAAGGCGGCGAGAGTCAAGTTCACACGTGGGGTAAGGGAAGAAAGGTACAAAACGAAGCGTGAACACAGCGCTCAGTCACGCGCAAAGTACGGCTTTAAGCGCACTACATGCACGATTTCCGGCCGGTGACGCTGAGGGCCGGCGATCACAGTTCCATGGGGAACAACTTCATAGTTGACGCTGTTCAGGCGGCGCAGGACTCTGTACGGGCCAAAATACCTATTTAAAAGCTTTTCGCACAATCCCTTGCGGCGCACGGGTGTCCACACCCACACGTGATCGCCCGGCTCGTAGTGCACGTCCCTGTGCCGAAGGTTATAGTGTCGGGCATCGGCGGATTGCTGCTCCTTGATGTGCAGGCGGGCCAGCTGACGGGCCTGCTCTGCTTGTTCCACGAAGTGGCCTGCTTCAGGGGGGAGCTCTGCGTCGCCGTACGGCAGCATGGCGTCTAGCGTCATGCGTACCTCTCTGCCATACACGAGACGGAACGGGGTGAACTGGGTGGTTTCCTGCGTCGCGGTATTATATGCGAAGGTGACGTAAGGCAAGACCTCATCCCAGGTTTTGTGTTCAACGTCGACGTACATCGAGATCATGTCCGCCAATGTTTTGTTGAGCCGTTCCGTTAGACCATTGGTTTGGGGATGATACGCTGTTGTTGGTCGATGAGCAGTATGGCTAAGCGCTAAGATGTCACGTAGGAGTCGGGCTGTAAACGCCTTGCCTCGGTCAGTAATGATGGCCGATGGGGCGCCGTGTCTAAGCACGATGTCGTGCATAAAGAAGTGGGCACTTCGGCGGCAGTACCTCCCGCCTGGGCCTTCGTTTCAGCGTAGCGGGTCAAGTAGTCTGTGGCGACTACAATCCACTTGTGGCCGGTCGACGAGAGAGGAAATGGCCCCAGAAGGTCCATGCCAACTTTGTCGAATGGTACTTTTGGCAACTCGATGCACTGAAGCAGTCCAGGAGGCTTGAGCGCGGGTTTTTTCCGCCGCTGGCATTGCCGGCATGTCCGGACATAATGCTTTACACTTGAAGTAAGGTTGGGCCAGTAATAGTTCTGCCGGATTCAAGACAAGGTGCGTGTAACTCCTAGGTGGCCGGAAGTTGGTTCATCATGGCAGGCAAGGAGGACTTCATCCCGTAGATCAGACGGTATGACGAGCAGGTAAGTTGTCGGATTTGAGGCAGAGTTCTTTTTATAAAGCAATCCTCTCCGCAGGCAGAACGACGACAGTCCACGAGCGAGGTATAGTGGTATTTGAGGGCACCCACCTTCGAGATGATCGATGAGCAGACGCAGCTCGGCGTCGGCACGCTGTCTGGAAACGAGCTCAGACGTGCTGACCGCTCCAAGGAAGCTATCATCGTCGGTGGTGTCTTGTGGGGGAGGTTCGACGGGAGCGCGGGACAAGCTGTCAGCGTCGGTGTGTTTCCGGCCTGACTTGTGGGTGACGGTGAAATCGAATTCCTGCAGGCGTAATGCCCAACGTGCGAGGCGGCCCCAAGGGTCCTTTAAATTTTTCAGCCAGCACAGCGAGTGGTGGTCGGTGACGAAACAAAACGGTCTGCCATACAGGTATGGGCGGAACTTAGCGGCGGCCCAGACTACCGCTAAACATTCTTTTTCCGTGGTAGAGTAGTTCAACTCAGCGCGTGACAGTGTGCAGCTGGCGTAGGCAATTACTTTTTCGACACCGTTTTGCCGCTGAACTAGAACAGCGCTAAGGCCGACGTTGCTCGCATCCGTGTGCACCTCTGTGTCGGCATCTTCGTCGAAATGTGCCAAGATGGGCGGTGATTGGAGTCGGCGTCGTAACTCGTCGAAGGCAGCCTGCTGTTCGTTGCCCCAGAAAAATGACGTGTCGTCACGGGTTAGGAGCGTCAGAGGGCTGGCGAGCTGGCCGAAATTTCTAATGAAGCGGCGATAATAGGAGCACAGGCTCAGAAAACGTCGGACTGCTTTTTTGTGGACGGGGACCGGAAAGGCAGCCACGGCAGCAAGCTTCTCTGGGTCAGCTCGGATTCCGTCGGCACTAATGACGTGCCCGAGGAACTTCAATTCGGTGAACCCAAGGTGGCATTTTTCTGGTTTGAGGGAGAGGTTGGCGGATCGAACGGCTTCGAGGACAGTCCTGACGCGGTGCAGATGTTCCGTGAACGTTGCGGAAAAAATGATGACATCATCAAGATAAACAAGGCAGGTCTGCCACTTCAAACCTGTTAGAACGGTGTCCATCATTCTTTGGAACGTGGCAGGAGCACAGCAGAGCCCGAATGGGAGGACGCGAAATTCATACAGACCGTCCGGTGTGATGAAGGCGGTTTTCTCACGGTCCCTCTCATCAACTTCTATCTGCCAATAACCACTTCTGAGGTCGACCGAAGAGAAGTACTTGGCTTGACGAAGTCGGTCGAGGGAGTCGTCGATACGCGGGAGCGTATACACGTCTTTCTTGGTCACACTGTTCAGCTTCCTGTAGTCGAAACAGAATCGTAGTGTCCCGTCCTTCTTTTTCACGAGCACGACAGGAGACGACCACGGACTGCTTGACGGTTGGATGACGCCGTCTGTGAGCATCTCTTCTACCTGTGTTTGGATAGCATCTCGCTCACGAGGGGACACAAGATAGGGCTGCTGATGGATGGGTCGTGCTCCTTCATGCGTGATAATGCGGTGTTTAATTATGGACGTTTGTCGCACTTTAGACGACGACGTGAAACACGCACCAAACTCCCGCAAGAGGTCCTCGAGTTGCCTCTTTTCAGCGGGTGGAAGGCCTGGATTGATGTCTACGTTGGTGACCGCTTCGGTGTCAGCTCTAGGTGTGCCCTCCTCGCAAGCAAAGCATTCGGCCACGTCCTGAACATAGTCGACGTAAGCGATGGCTGTGCCACGAAACAGATGTCGATGCTCATTGCAGAAGTTGGTGACAAGGACCTCTGTACAACCGTCATGAAGGGATCCAAGGCCCCGTGCCACCGCAACTCCCTTAGTGAGTACGAGGGAGACATTAGGCTCGACAACACGCAGTCCCCTATGTGGCTCGTCACAGGTAAGTCTTGCGAGAATGCTGGCACGTGGTGGCACCGTAACGGTATCGTCGGGAACTCGCAGGGCGGATCGAGAACCCTGGTGCGCAGGTTCGTCTGTGGCCATTGCGGTAGAAAATGTCACCAAGTGATTCGGGAGGTCTATGATAGCACCGTGCTCGCGAAAAAAGTCGATGCCAAGGATGACATCGCGAGAACATTCGCGCAGAACGAGAAAAGTGGCAACGAATGTGCAGCCTCGGACCGTAACCCGGGCCGCGCACATACCGGGTCGTGCGACAAGATGTCCGCCGGCCGTACGTATGTCGGGGCCGTCCCAGGGTGTCGTCACTTTTTTCAGGGCCGTCGCAATCCGTCCGCTAAGGATAGAGTAATCTGCGCCCGTATCGACCAACGCGCTAACCTCCTTTGTGTCGACGAGAACAGGGATATCCAAAGAGACCCTTCCTTCAGCGCGGCCCGTCGATGCCTGTTGTGGATTACTCAGTCGGTGCGGCGGCGGAAACTGGTCGGCGACTGGGGTTGCGTCGTCGGGGCGATTCAAGCGGCGGGTAGAGGGAAACTCTTCGGCGATGCGGCGTTCGGCGTCGGGGCGATTGGGTCGGTGCGGCGGCGGAAGCGGGTCGGCGATTGGGGTTAGAGCATCGCGGCTAGTCGAAAGGCGCGTCGGGGAAAACTGCGCAGCGTTGCGGCATCCGACGTCGGGGCTGTTCGGTTGCTGCGGCGGTGGAAGCTTTGCGGCGGATCGGCGTTCGGCGGCCTCGCCTCCAAAGGCCGCCGGAGCTAGTTTTACCGACGAGGGCTCGAGGAACCGCGTTGTCCTGAGGCGAAACGGAGCCCAGAGGGGAAGACCGGCGTGGAGAACGCGATCGCGACTCGCGGCGCGGAGGAGACGGCGAACTACGCTGGCGGGTGACATACTCGGCGATGTCTTGAGGGTGCTCTCCAGGCCGTGGACGGGGGCTGTCGATAGAAAATCCGCGTAGTCCCATTTCGCGATAGGGGCACCGCCGGTAGAAATGGCCGGCCTCACCACAGTGATAGCAGAGCGGTCGTTGATCCGGGGTGCGCCAGAGGTCAGTCTTCCGCGGTGCCTGGCGCCGATCCGCCCAGTAAGGAGTAGGCTGAGCAGAGCGCACCGCGACCAATGGTGCGGTGTGAGACAAAGGCCCAGGAGATGGGGCCGCGCGGCGCACGACGTCCGCGTACGTGACTGGCTGGACCGGAGTCGGGTACGGCGCGGGATCGTATGAAGTCGGTTGCGGCGCCGGCATAACTGCAGCGTCTGGTGCTCTGAGGGCCTGCCGGACTTCCTCGCGGATGACGCTGGTGACGGAATCGACGCGAGGGGCAAAGGTTCCTTGAAGGTGCTGCAGCTCCTCGCGGACCACTGAACGGATGAGTTCACGAAGGGAGTCCGGATTCGTCCTAGGATCATGGTCGAATCGGTCTAACGTTGACAGTGTCGACGACGGACGCAGTTGCCGGGCGTGCTGTTGGGATCTCTGCTGCAGCAATTTCTCCATGTGGACGGCCTCGGCCAGAAACTCCGCGACGGTGTTGGGCGGGTTCGGCGCGAGGCCGGAAAAGAGCTGGTCTTTCACGCCGCGCATGAGGTGCCTCAGCTTTTTTTCTTCAGGCATTGCCGGATCGGCGCGATGACAAAGACGCGTCACATCCTCGACGTACATGGCAACACCCTCATTGGGGAGCTGAATTCTAGAGGACAGGGTGCGCTCCGCGCTCTCCCGGCGGTCGCTGTTGGCGTACGTACTCAGGAGCTGACGTCGAAAGTCCTGCCACGTCGAGAAAGTAGCCTCATGGTTTTCGAACCACGTGCGTGCAGAGGCCTCAAGGCTAAAGTACACGTTACGCAGCTTTGTAGCGGCGCCCCAGCAGTTGAAGGTCGCAACCCGTTCGTAGTGCGCCAACCAATCTTCCTCATCTTCAAACAGGTCACCGTGAAAGGGCTTAGGCGTTCGTGGGGTCTGAAGAGTGAGATAGGTGGGGCTGGCTGGAGGGACAGTCGGAGGCAGGGCGGGTATTGGCGTCGCCATGAGTGTAGGGGTAGTCGAGGGCTCACCGACAAAAGGGAGGGCCTCGGGTGACAAGCCTCGGACTCTCCGGCTGGCACGATGGACAGGGGTGGTCACAAGAGGCGGGCGTGTCGAGTCGTCCTCAGGAGTAGGGAGCATCGGCCGCACCTCCACCAGTGTCACGACCACAGGGACCGTGGAGATAGGCGTCAGAAAGAAGCCAAGACTGGGAGCCTTCTTTTAATTACAGCGCCAGGTTCCAGGACACCGAACAGAACAAGCGCGCCTCGAGAGCCCACCGCCGCTTCGTCGTCGTCTTCGACTCAGCGCGGAGGCCGCGCGGCGCGTTGGGCGCGTGGCAATATTAAGAGTATAAGCTAAAAATATACCTGCAGATACTCCCGCAGCAGGCTTCCATTTCTTTTGCTATTAACGTTTGGGCTATCGCCGAAATTTTTGCCATTGGTTTTCTGCGAGCCTAAACTCGATGCGAGCGATGGATAAACTTAAAAGGAAACATTTTGCTTAGCATCACAGGAATGCATCCTTAACTTAAATAAATCCGTAAGTGTACCTTACAATAGTCCAAAGTTGCTGTATTTTATCAGTTGCGCATGCACTCTTTGTATGTGTCTGGCCAGCCTGCTATCTGTAACCCGTGGCTGTTATCATGGAGCCGCTGTAGGCTATATACCGGGTGTTTTTTTTTAGAAGGTCCAAAATTTTTAAAAAAAGGTAGATTGCTTTAGATTTATTTTAGCACTGGGGCTATACTGGAGGCTATGGCGGGCGCCCGGCAAGAAACAAACTGGTTTAATTAGTTCACTGATTAACTAAATATGCTAATAAACTTTGGTAATTTTTATTTCAGGGGTTTTGTCGTATTTGCAGAATTGGAGATCGTCCTCCAGACAGTTCAACCAAGAGAAAACGATTTTAGTTAAAATTTTTTCACGCACGTTACGAGGCGCGAAATAGTCGCCCTGGTAGGAATCTTCACACCGTAACTCAGCGGCAGTGAGCGCCTGTGACGTAGTTCGCTCCGCCCTGCGCTCTGGGTCACACGGCTGATATAACCTGAAGCCCGGACGGGCGGCCTGCGCTATCTCTACTTGTTTCGATTCGCTCCGCGGCCTCACGGAATGCCGGGTTGGAACAAAAACGCACTGACGCAAAGCGCAGGGTGGAGCGAGCTACGTCACAGGCGCTCACAAACGCTGTGTTACAGTGTGAAGCTGCCTACTAGGGTGACTTTTTCTCGCTTCGTAACGCGCGCAAAAAATTTTTTTATTAAAATTTTTTTTTGGCTGGACTGTTTGGAAGACGATCTCTAATTCTGCTAATACAACATATCCCCTAAAATAAAAATCATAAAAGTTAATTAACGTATTCAGTTAATCAGTGAACTAACTAAGGTAGCTTGCCTCTTTCCTAGCGTCCGCCGTAGCCCTCAGTATATCTCCAGGGTTAAAACAAATCTAAAGGAATTTACCTTTCTTTAAAAATTTTGGACCTTTTAATAAAAAAAACACCCGGTATACCGGCAAGTAATCGCTAATAAATGTTCTTCTTGATGCTTCCACTCGGCGTGTTGGTTGTTGGACGCCGGAACAGTTGCCTCAAAATGAAAATTGATGCCTTCAAATACTGGCCTTCGCAGATCCTTTAAATTCTGGTGGATTAATAAAAGGTGTTACAGACCGTTACAGGATCCTCGGCATCGACGTAATGAAGGTTGAAAAACGTAATGTTTTCTGCAGAAATAAAGTCAGAGCAAAAATGCAGCCGCCTTTAAAAAATACACCGGTTACGAATACATGTAATCGCTAGATTTGACGTCAATGTGTAGCCAATTTCAAAGTTTCCTTTCGAGAAGTTGAAACATTGAGCGCTCGTTTGCTGCCCAGAAAATTCAATGTTAACGCATATTTTAGCAACAACGGTTGGAGGCAAACAGGAAACTTTCTGAAGCAACGAATGGCGTACTATGAAATAATATCTCTACTTTCTCGGTTGCCGCACACGAAGACTCGCCCTCTAGCTGTTGTCACTGCACTGCTGTTTTGAAATACGATAGCTGTCCACAAGAAGATTGCGAGCGCTAAGGACAACAGCCAATTGAGTTTGGCTCACAGAAGTTACCAGAAGCATATCAAGTGCTCTTACAAACTAAGAAGCTCTTACAAACT
The DNA here is from genome assembly GCF_055824585.1 of Amblyomma mixtum. NCBI lineage: Eukaryota > Metazoa > Arthropoda > Arachnida > Ixodida > Ixodidae > Amblyomma > Amblyomma mixtum. The sequence goes on from NC_143012.1 coordinate 157,482,047, forward strand.
CGTCATACCAAGCCGGTGGTGCTTTTCCAACACTCCCAACTTGCTGGTTTATTGCTCGACTAAAAGCAGCATGAAAAGCTTGTGTCCTATCTCGTCGCAGAACGCAGGCATGAGCATGAAATGCTTCGCTGTACGATCGAAGCGGCAAACTGGAAGCGAGGCTGCGAGTTATGATATGTACACCATTTGATTTGGTTTCGGCAGCGTGATATAAATGTGACGGCAGGGGGGTGGGGGGAGAGCGGTCCATCCTTATAGGTTCGTCTAGACTCCTTGCTACTTGGAGGCCGCGCTCTTGCATTCCCGTACACCGTCAATAAAGCTTTCTGGCGTCGGAGCCAATTAACACCACAGGGCGGGATGGGTAGAACTAACGATGCTGAGCTTTTTTTGGCGCATGGGCATCTTAGGCGAAAGAACGGCAGACACAAGCTTTATCGGTCGGCACAGGCCAAAATATGGCAAGTTTAAAAATCAACACCTGGTGTACAGGGCCTAAGATTAATGCGTATGTGCATGATTATACACTACTGAACTAAAACCTTGTCACTGGGAAAACGATTCAAATAAATAATGTCTCTCTAAAGATAATAAGAAAGAACTTTATGTTGGCGAAGAGATGATTCCATTTTAGCTGATAAAGTTTATGCTAATATAAAGTATGAAGAGAAATAAAAAAATCACTTCATGCACACAAAAGCACCCGGATGTAGGCAGTAAAGTCGCAAGCACATATGCACATAGAAATGAAGCTTTGGAATAGCAAAGCGTTAGAAAAGCTCTCTTACCGGCATTTGACGGAGCAGTCGCCACCCACAACATCATTATGGCAACGCTGAGAACTGCCGTTGGTTTCCAAGCCGACATAATCTTCGTTTTTCGATAGGTGAGCGCCTTGAAAAGGAGAATATTGTCAGCCTTCCTGGGCACCTACCTGCGTAGCAGACGCTCCTGCGGCCTTTATAAAGGAACGCTGGCGAGCCGGCAATGATATGCTGAGACGTCTTACGTCACCCACGTGCCTTGCGAATTGCGAGGGTGCTGTCACTCAATGAAGAGCGCAGTCACAAACCTGTTTTTTTTGTGTTAGTATCACAAGCGAATTGCTTGCATATTTCCCTCGCGCAGTTTCGTGGCAGCTGTTTTCTTTGTTATTGCCACATGATGACATCAGACGCAGTCCTGTGGCAAGAGTGGTGGGAGAGCGTTAAGCGTTTTAATGATGAATGACGTGCCTTACCTCCGCTTATTATCACTGACTTTTCTTTTGCACAGAACCTCGTCGGAAACAGTATATTGCACATCAGCTTTCCGCCACAGAACGTGGGCTTCTCTAGAGCGCACCAGATAGGTGTGCACAAATATATATATAAAAAATTCCAAATTCCAGTATCGAGATGTCAAATTTTTGGTCAGAAATGAAGACTCTCTTCGTTTATTCCTTAGATTGTTTATAACATTATACTTCTGAATGAAAATGTAACTGGTGAAATGTTAAACCCATACAGTGTGGTTACGCCGGACTACGAGATAATATCATTATGCTCAATGAAATGTATTTACTCTGTCTGTTACCGCCCACCCAGTGGAGATTTATCCGTTTTCTTAAATTCTATGAACACTTTTTGACTTTTGTAGCTGATGGAGGTTACACGCTTATTGCTGGAGGCGATTTCAACATAGACATGAGCAGTAACAATTTTTCTACGACAGAATTTAGGACTGTTTTGGCTTCAAATGGTTTCATTAGTGTAATAGAAATCCCTACCAGAGTAACAACAGGAAGTCAATCCACTTTAGACTTGTTCATTACCAATCTCTCCCATCCAAAAATTGAGACCGGTGCCTTATCATGTCCTATCAGTGACCATCTCCCAGTGTTCTTGTGCATGAATGAGCCAACCCATACACCGAAAGAACCAGAAGGTATTAGGTACCAGCGTATAACCAGTGTTACACTGAAAGCTTTTCGCGATGCTCTTAAACAAGTTGACCTCGCCCACATAGCTCACCTCAATGATGCTAATGAAGTTTATAATAAGTTCCTTGATATTTTCAAACAACTATACCACTTGTACTTTCCCTCTACAACATATAAAGCCTCACGAAAAACTCGGAAACCATGGATCAACCATGAGTTACGAAAAGAAATAAAAATGAAAAATAAGCTGTATAGAACATTCCTAACCACACGTACAGTTGAAGATTTGAGGTTATTTAAACAATTTCGAAATAGATCAACAAAGAAATTGCGCTCAGCACGAGCAGAATATTACTCTGCACTTCTAGACGTCAAGAAGGGTCGTCATGATGTGGTTTGGAGCCGTATAAACTCATTGCTGCACCGTAACCGGTCGCATGGCCATGTGCGGAATCTTAAGAGCGATGATAAAGAACTTTCAGGGACAGAGCTGGCAAATGCTTTCAACGACTTTTTCACGAAAAAGAGAACGGATGGGTCTGCACGGAATGCATGCGATTACTTAGACTTTCATAACGATAATACAATATTTCTTGAACCTGTCACGACGGATGAAGTAGCATCGGTCATACTCAGCCTAAAAAATAGCAGTAGTCGAGATATTGACGACATCCAGATAAAGCCCATAAAATAAGCAGCCGATATTATAGCTCCAGCTGTGCCACATGTTTGTTTAGCTACATCAGTATTCCCAGAAAAAACGCAGATTGCTAAAATAACTGTTTTATTTAAAAAGGGAGACCGAAATGTCTTGGGTAGTTATACACCCATCTCTGTACTGCCTGTTTTCTCTAAAGCATTGGAGAAAATTCTACACTCTAGACTGAATAAATTTTTAGATAAATACAACTTGCTCACATCATATCAGTTCGGATTCCGGAAAAACAAATCGACTGAACTAGCACTCTTAGAGCAAAAAGAATATATTCTGACACAGTTTGAACACAAAGAGCTTGTAATAGGAATATTCATAGACTTCTCAAAGGCCTCTGACTTGGTTAATCACAAGTTACTTCTAGAGAAGCTATGGCACTACGGATTTCGGGGCCAGTCTGCAGAACTAATAAAATCTTACCTGTCAAAAAGGAAACAAACTGTCAACATAGATAATAGATATTCACAAATAAAAGAATTTTATTCTGGTGTCCCACAGGGAAGCATACTTGGGCCCCTACTTTTCCACATTTACCTTAATGATATTGTGAACATTAACCCAAATGTCAGGTTCATCACATACGCCGATGATTCTAGCATTTTTTTTTCCGGAAGTAGCATTCATGACCTGACACAAATGTGCAACGCGACAATGATCACACTGGAAAGATGGTCACAATCAAACTATATGCGCGTGAATGAAAAAAAGGCTAAAGCTGTAATATTTCGACCAAGAAAAAAACCGATCACCCCACACGATAGTATTAACTTTAACTCGAGAGAAATAGAAATTGTGGATCACTTCAAATGCCTAGGTGTAGTATTTTCTTCGTACATGTCTTGGGAAGATCACACAAATCATGTTGTCCGGCAGTTAGCCAGGGTAACAGGCACGATTGGCTTCATTAGATACATTCTTTCTAAATCAATTAAACTACTTCTATATAACACACTGTTCTGTGCCCACATTAACTACTTCCAGCTTGTATGGGGCACTGCAACGTATTCCTCATTACAAAAAATCAATGTTCTTACAAAAAAAGTTTCTTCGCTACGTCTTTAATGCGGACTATGGAGCACCCAGCAAAGCGTTCTTTCGTGAAACTGGCATAATCAAAATCTTTGATTTGTACCAATATCGACTGAGTGTTCGTTTTAAAGTAGAAACCAAAAGTAACATGTCATATTCGACGTCTGGCAAATTTGAAAGAAAAAGAAGCGAGTTACCCTTTTAGAGAGCCTGAAACCTGGTTGGTGCCTACACCACGCATAAATACCAGTAAACAGCGCCTGCAATATAGACTTCCTTCTCTTCTAAACACATACAAATCAGCCAATTTCAACTTGTCTACCTGTACTCATCGTGAGCTGTGTTGCTTATACATAGACTGTGTTACAAAATGATTTTTTTTCTTTAAACTGCACTAAGAGGTGTTTTTTGTTTTCTTTAATTTGTATTGTTTGATTCATTGTGCTTTTGTTGTACTGCTGAAAGATACTTATGCAATGATGTTTGGATGACCATGTAAATTGCCCACATGTACAAACTAGAGGTAAGATTTTTCTTGGTGTTAATGTGTTTTTCTCTGAATTGCTTTCTTTTGTTTTCTTTTTTATTTTTTTCTCGTCGCCTGTCACTGCTGCCCGGTATAATGGGGGCTGCGGCTCAGTCAAGCTGTCTATGACAGCTTTTTCTGCAGCTCCTCTGTCACTTTTTGAGGCAGAAATAAAATGATTGATTGATTGATTGAAACAATAATTAAGGGCAGGTACATACGCATACAAAAGCCAGTAACACTTCTACTGCGCACACTAGCTTTTGCTTAGCTCATTAGATCATACGATATAAAACACTTGGCAAAGCGGCTCCATCATTGGAAGCAATAACTGCATATATGAAATACAATGTTCGTGGCACTCATGCCCAACAGATCTTGATTTAGAGCACAGAAACAAGAAATCTATATCTGTCTGTACTCTTTCAATTCCTCCCCAGTGTGGATCGTACAGGTTTTAGGTTTAGAAATGAGAAAGAAAAAGCGGGAAAAAGGAGAATAACATTTTTAATCCGCCACTTTTAACAATACAATAGAATTTCAGTCGATATTTATAATGCGCATTTAATACTTTCCGGCTTTTGAATTTCACATAACGCGCTGAGTTTATGTATCTATGCTCTACATCTACTTTTTACAGTATATTTCTATGGGATAGAATATGATACGTATTTTGCCTTTTACAGAGAATTGTGAAGGATAGGCTGCTCAGGACGATATATTAAGTTACTTTCAATACGGCTTTCTCTTTTTGTGACATCATGTCGGCTAAGCGAAAATGAAGATATAGCCTATTTGGATTAAATATTGTACCGTGGCGGCCAGCCGAAGAATGAGGCGTGATTACCCATGAACAAGAGATGATTTAATGGCAGCTGGCCTAGCACGAGCGCTCCGTCCCACGCCACTGCCAGCTTCGTCGTCTTCGTCACACTACCCGGGGCCACCGAGCGATCGTCCCGATCGGCGACGAACAGACGGGCGAAGTGGTGATGGGCTTCGGAGCATGTTTGGACAGGAAGGAGAAAGTGGTGAGGTGCTGGCCGCCACAGTGGATGAGATGATCGAAGGATGAGTCCCGGTCCACGAAGCATCCGGGCCGGAGGTTGCCAGGAGCTGACGGCCGAGGTCTGTGGACGCACCGGACGGCAGGGGCAGGGGGGCGGTGTCCTCACGTGTGGGTCTTGGGTCGGTCGGGTCTCGAGTCGGTCGGGTCTTGGGTCGTCGTGTCTTGTGGTCTGGGACCACAACCAGGACCAGGCAGGCGCGGACCAGGCACTCAGGGCCGACGTCCATGGCAGGCGCAGGACACCGAAGCTCCGGGACCAGGATGGCGATGAAGGGACCCCAGCACCTCACACCAAATGTAACGTGGCGGCCAGCCGAAGAATGAGGCGTGATGAACCATGAACAAGAGATGATTTAACAGCCGCTGGCCTAGCGCGAGCGCTCCGTTCCGTGCCACTGCCAGCTTCGTCGTCTTCGTCACAATATTATATTTATTGCGCCTTTGCCATGTACCAGGATACGTAATAAACACGCGCCACACATATGACAACAATAGACATAGTGTCGTGTGCCAACTTTCACAATTTTGGAAACCAGCAGGACCTGAGACTATGCTGCGCCCGAAGTTTAGGAAGCTGCTCTCTATATATGGTGCTGACTGCGCCTGACGCTACCGTTCCAACATCCATCCCAGTTGCTCGGTCTCTGAGCACCCTCTTTATACGCACCCCTACAGCTGTGTGCAGGAGTTGGGTACGCCCCCAGCCACCCTGGAAGTCGCCTTACGCCGCTCCCTGCGTCCAAAATGCAAGACGAGACTGCCACAATATCGGCACCCATATCTACCACGTTCCTCTTCAGAACTCTTAGGCAGTGCAACCCTCGCTGCTTAGTGCCATAGCCGCCCATATTAATGACTGGCTGTCGTCATACGAACTAGTCAGGAGCTACAAGTGGGACGGCTTTTTCAAATCGGGCAACATCCTCTTTTATGTCATGGACGAGGCGAATCTCTGCTTTCGCAACCATAAGATGTGCCTGCCCACTTGGTCCATATGTAAATTTTTTGGAACTGTTCAGCTGCCCCGCAATGTGCAAGCGCCGCACTGAACAATGCTTAGGCTATCACGCGCAGCACGCCGAAGAGTCTCTTACCACTTAAATGGAGGATCTGGTTTGGTTTATAAGGTTTAAAGTCCCAAAGCGACTCAGGCTATGAGGGACGCCATACTGAAGGGCTCCGGAAATTTCGACCACCTGGGGTTCTTTATCTGCAAACGCGTCAAATCGACCATGACTGAAGGAGCCGTGATCAAACATATTCTCAAACGCACTCCTGACGATGCATTTCAGATGCTCCAAGCGTAAAATCCTGCCACCGTCACTGATGTCATTATGCTTTGCCAGGGCCGCGCCTAGCTCTTAAAGAAGCGAGCTTCTAAGCAGCGCTCCAAAGTTTAGTCTCCCCATTGGCCCTGGTGGTCCTACTTCTGAAGACTTCCTTCTACTCCAGCAAATGAAAGCCTTCGTTTGCCGAGAGGCCCCCCACCAGCTTCCCCCCCTCCATTATTTCTAAGAAACCGCGCACCTTGCTCCTCACCTGGCTTCGTCTTTTGTCCCTACCATACGCCGTGTCGTGCAGGAATACGCTGCTGAGGTGCTGTCATAAAACGCCCTGTTATCCCGCTTCTGCCGGCACTTCTGACGTGCGCCAAGCGGTGGCTGCGTCACCCACCCGCCTTTGTATCCTGCCAGCCTATCTTGTCCTTCCGCCTGCTGCCGTCTGAATTTCCGCCCATGCCCGTTTCTCAAGTGCTGCAATGTGGCCATCTCGCTTTCCGAATTCACCTCCGCATCGTACCCTCACCGCTGTTCCGTTCTTCAGCCGCGTGCACGGCCGATGTCCTCATCAAAGAAGGTTTGTACACTGTCATCTTCTGCAACGTCCTTCCCCGGTTTGACAAAATTCTTGTCTTGGCTGATGCCGACATTCCTGTGTTTTCTGGTGCCCTCGTACCACTCTCCAGTGCCTTACATCACTAACTGAAAAGTTTTCTTCACACCATCCGAAGACGCTCCCGGTTATACTTGCCTTCTGTTTCCTTTCGCTGTTCCCTCCATTCTCTTCTCCATTCATTATCTTGCCGATGAGTTGTGTTTCGCGACGAATAGACCGATTTCACAAAGCCCACTGAGCGTGCGTGTGTTTACCGGAAGTAACCAAGCGCCATCTTTGTTGTAGTCCTTCGTGGCGCCGTCTGCAAGAAAGCCGACTTTTTTGGCCCCTTGATCGATATCATACACGGTCGCAGTAGCTTTCCGCCCAGTCATTTATTGCTCTGAGCTGAAGGCAACAGAGGCGCCACTAAGGAGTATAGGGGTGTAGTGTTATTTGCGGCAGACGCAGCGCACTTGCAGACGCACTTGCAGCAGGGAGTGGGTCCAGTGACCGCAAACCTCAGCAGTCACGCAGTCATTACGGAATCGAGATATAGCAGAGTATTATGTGAAAATACTGGCAGATATCTACAACGATCTCACAGGTAGCATAGCTCTTCATGAAGTCCGCAATAAAATACCACTAAGCAAGGTTGCCAGGCAGAGACAGACGGTATCGCGAATGTTATTCACCGGCTGTTTACAGGAGCTGTTCCGAGGCCTGGAATGGGAACAGATGGAAATAAGAGTTAGTGGAGAATACTGCAGAGCAGAACGGTAGGTCTTAAAATGAACATGCTGAAGGTCAACGTAATGTTCAAAAGTCACGGCGGGGAACAGCTGTTCACAATTGGCAGCCAGGTGCTGATGTGGTAAGGAAATATGTGTACTTAGGGCAGGTAGTGTCCGCTTAAGCGATTATGGGAGGGAAATAACTGGAACAAGAATGGAGTGGAGCGCTTATGACAGGTTCTCTCAGATCATAGACGGCAGTTACCAGTATCCCTCAGGACAAAAGTATACAGAAGCCGCATCTTACGGCTACTCATCCATGGGGCAGAAACGTGGAAGCTAATGAAAAGGGTTCAGCTTAAGTTAAGGACGATTAGCAATGGAAAGAAAAATGATAGGTGTAATATTAAGAGACCGGAAGTGGGCGGAGTGGGTGAGGGAACAAACGCAAGGTAATGGCATCCTAGTCGAAATCAAGAGGAAGAAATAGGTATGGGCACGGCAGGATATGAGAAGGCAAGATAACCACTGGTCCTTAAGTGGATTCCAAGAGAAGGTAAGCGTACCAGGGGCCGACAGAAAATTAGGTGGGCGGATGAAATTAGGTTTGCCGGAATACGGTGGCCGCAGTCGGAAAAGGGCAGGGTTAATTGTAGAGATAAGGGAAAGGCTTTTGCTCTACAGTGGGCATAGTCACCATGATGATGATGGTGATGAATCAAGTACAGCAGTCACATTTCATTCATCCTGGCAGAAAAAAAAATTATTCACGTTTTTTGTCGTACGTTTGTCCGGAAACGCTCAAGGTTGGGAGAGTTGTTGTGATCAACAAATCCTAATGATGTAAGCTGCATAGCTTACATCATTAAGCTTAACTGCACAACTTACATCATTAACAACAGTAAGCTGCATAAACACGCTGTTCGAGCAAATCATAGCTAAGAAAATGCTGAACTTTACTGGAAAATATGTTACCTTAGCCAGATAACATCATGGCTAACGCAAAATTTATTCTTCAGCCACAGCAGTAGACTCAGTAAAAAAAAAAATTGGTTTACTGTGGTTTAAATTCAAACAAGATTACTGTAGGCATATTAGTCAAATATTTAAGAAAATATCTCAAGGTGGAGTAGATTTGTAATTATTAATTATGCAATACCATCCACCCGAGCGCAGCCATGCGGGTAGAAAGTAAATCTAAACAGCTTTCTCAGAAACTTCGTAGTTAAAGAAAATTCTTCCTGGTCCAGGGTTCGAACCCGATGCCACCGCTCTACCGGAGCAGTCGCTCTGCCAACTCAGGTTGCCAGAACGACAAGCTTATGGATGAGGCGAGAGCGAATTGCTCTACAACTGAAAGTGGGAACAGTGTAGATCATACGTTTAGTGGAATCCACAAGGTCGAGTAGATTTGTAATAAGGGAGAAATGTCGTCCAGTTGCCGGCTGTGGTCGTCGAAACTCCATTTAGTGAAGTTATGGACACGTTTCCAAGCCGAAATTGCTGTTATGTGCTGCAGACCTGACATTATTACTCGCCCTATATAGGACCTCATATGGAGCGTATATGAAAGGTAAGTTAATATCCACGAACTCGTGCAGAATCAATCAGTTCCGATAAATCTTAACATTATCGCTTAGTGTCCCTAATGTAAACTTGTACTTGACACACCGCTCCTCTCTTTCGAAAGTTATAATCTATTTCCCCGTTTCGAGCGATCTACTGTAAGTACCGCGCTCTGCAGTCATGGTACACTACAAGAGCACCTCTCTACGCGTTGATCACCGCTTCAATGTGATTATACCATCGCAGCGGTATTCATATTGATTCTTACGTATACCTTCCCGGGAGTGGTATCACCTGCTTGCCACCCTAGCCGCTGTCACAGACACCGACCACCTTGGTAGAACACTTGTGAACGTAAGATGTAGCACGCTTCTCCATGCCTGCATCTAAACTGTTCCTTCAGGGATGTCCTTTACTTCTCGCGTTTTCTTTTTAGTTGGTTCTTTTATTTAAGCCTTGTTTTTCATGCTAATGCCGTAGTGTTTCTCTCCTATTTTGTTTTTGGTGTACGCACTACCCTCTTTATTGGTTTATGCAAGCATCGATGATGCGAATTAATAAATAAATTACCGTCGAGTGACAACGATTGGTTGGTTGGTTTATGGGGTTTAACGTCCCAAAGCGACTAAGGCTATGAGAGACGCTGTAGTGGAGGGCTCCGGAAATTTCGACCACCTGGGTTTCTTTAACGTGCACTGACATCGCACAGTACACGGGCCTCGAATTTCTCCTCCAAAGAAATTCAACCGCCGCGGCCGGGATCGAACCCGCGTCTTTCGGGACAGCAGCCGAGCACCATAGCCACTGAGCCACCGCGGCGGCCGAGTGACAACGAATCGCCAGGTTGGCACAACTATCCCTGCTGTACAGAGCAGTCAGTCAGAACGCCATTTTTTTCTCCTGTGTCTGAAATCCACCTCTGATTTCAACATATTCGCGGTATGTAGTAATCATAACCACAACTACAGTAAGCAGAAAAAATAGCAACGCCACGCAGCAGAACAATGAGCGCGAAGCGGACTCAGCCATGTGCTCTCTACCCAGCTTTGCCGACAAGATATAGCTCGCTTTAGCTGCGCCGAGCTGCAGTGTACCAGCCTTTTTCATTGCAACATGCTATGAAGGCGTCATTATCACGATAAGCTGCTTGTTCATGCAGACCAGTGCAGCTGTGGCGAGCTAACGCTTCTTTTAGCGGCATGCCGTTATTACTGCTGCTGTTAAAAGCTTTTAAAAGCTATTAAAATCTTTTGGCGTTTGCTCTTTCATTGGCATCATTTCTTATGCTTTTGCCTACACGCCTGCTTCATATCAGCTGTCAATTGGTTGTATTGTACAACGTGATTTTGAGTTGAATACTGAGGGGTTGTTGAAGCATTAGTCAGATATAAAACTTTCCTGTAGTTGTTTTCAAAACACGAGATTGTGAAGATATTTTTTAGCAAAAGCTGAGAGACCATGTAAAACAAAATACCTGCTTTTCGCTTCATCTACTGAAGTGCTTTAGAGGCCTTCACGACAACTCTGCAGAAAAAGTGTTTGTGTAAAAAATTTCGCCACAGAAGACGCCGTTCATTCCAGCCGGCAGACAAACCGTAATTGTCGCGTGCTAGCTATACACACACATTATCACTAGAGCCTACTTGACGGGTTCTAACTTACGTTTTGCGTTTTTTGATTTCTCGGTGGTGTTACCATTTATCTGCACTTTTCCAGTCCGCTTATATGGAACTCTTCAAGTATATATGTTCACCTGAATTTCTATGCACAACGATTCATGTAAGCGTAGACGGTACCAATAAATATACAAACTCTGGTCTGCCGAAAGCTAGACGGCCGGCTCGGCTAACATTCTTTTCTTTACTGTGCCGCCAAGGTTATTAAGCAGCGCAGAAAAAAAGGACAAAAGGGAGACGGGAGACGACACGAGCGCTGAGCCACGCGCTCTGCACTCATCTTATCAGTGATTAAGTGCTTTTCGTTGCAGCTTACGGTGAAGTCCTCAACATCGGGTACATGCAGATTCGCGCAGCTGTGGCGAGGTAACGTGTCTCTGGCAGCATACCTTTATTATTGTTGCTATCTCTCCCCGTAGTTCGTAGTCTGCCGCCTGTTTTATCACTTTATCGGCCCGTTTGCCTTTATGCTTTCTCCTTTCAGCTAGCATCATCATGGGTTGTCCTGCGTGCATTTGAGGTTACTCATAGCAGGCTGCTGGAGCACAGAACAAGGGCACAAATGTCCTCTCGTTGTTCTTATGCACGCGCCTATGAACATAACTATTTTCGCAAAAACGAGAAGATTTACAGGGTCTGTTCTGAAAGTATACTAGGACAAATTTTTTTGAAATAAAATTTATTGATGAGAATAGTACAAACGATTACAATTTTTCAATGTAGCACCCTTCCGCACCTACACGCTGCTGCCAGTGAGTTTTTCAGTTTTCGTACGCCTCCAGGAACGCCTGGACCGGAATGCTTTTTAGCTCCCTCGTCATGGCCTGTTGAACCGCCTCTACCGATCCATGATGTTTCCCCTTAAGCGTCGATTTTATTCTCGGGAATACAAAAAAGTCTGGCGGGGCCAAGTCGGGGATATAGGGGGGCTGGGGCAGCGTTGCCGCCTTGTGCTGGGCAAAAAATGGGGGTACTCATTCACATGATGAAGAAGATCCATGCAGATTGCTTTCCGGTTGGCTTTTCGCTCTTCTGACAACACTCCCGGCACCAACTTCGCGCACACTTTCCTCATGGCTAAGTTTTCTGTCACGATCTCAAAAAATTGGGTTTGAGGAATGGTCACATCATCAGAAATCGTTCTGATACTCATCCTATGATCACTGTTCAGTAAATGCTTCACTCGCTGCACATTTTCGTTGTTCTTGCTGGTCGAAGGGCGTCCGAGCGGTCGTCGTCTTGCACTCCTTCCTGACCTTCTCGGAACAGCTTGTACCACTCAAGAAACACCTGAACTACCCATGGCAACGTCACCGTAGACCTCCTTAATCATGTCGCGAGTCTCTTTGCCCGTTTTACCAAGATTTACACAAAATTTGATCGCGTATCACTGATCCAATAAACGTTCCATGATTCTGCGTGACGAAGCGTTTCGACAGGGGTTCACAGTACAAGCGACCTGCTCTCTCCAACGGCCGAGAGCAGCCTGCCGATTTTTCCCAGCATTCCCAATATCCCCCTTCAACGGTCCTGCACGCGCAGACCGCCTTTCGTCGGTCCGTTCGCCCAGGAAAAAACCAGTCCTACTACTTTCAGAACAGACCCTGCATAAAACCAACTCTTGGTTTCTTCAATTCAACTACTCGGATTTTGGTTCATGCCTTGAAGGCAATGTTGGATCAGCAGTGTTCGCTTATGAAATTCGCGATAAACAATAGAGTTCAATCTTTCCGTGTGGCGGACAATGGTTACAGTGTGCCAACTGCTGACATTTATTGCATATATCGAGCCTATTCTCCAGCTAAATACCCGGCGCTGAGAAACATGACCGCTTCTGGATGCGATGTTTTAGCTCAAGCGGCAAAGAAGAAAGTATTCATCTAGAGAATTGACGTACTTAGATTGGGCACCAGGGCAGTTTCGTCCAATGGAGTATCCACTAAAAGCCCCGAAATGTCTGTATCATACGGGAGGACTGTGAGCCGCACAATGCACGCTTCCGTCCCCGAACATGGTCGAAATCCTTTCACACTGTGAGAGAGGAGCACGTGTACCTAAGTTTTTGAAGTTTACCTATCTTTGTTAGAAACCATATTTAAACCTTTCGTGAATCAATATTTTGAGAAGGAAAAAGAAGCGCAAGGAATAAGCATATATTTGCTTAAAGATATTACAATACGTTGGTAAATTTTGCGAATAAAAAAAAGAAAGAAAGAGCCGTTCTCTATGTTACAAAGACTTAATGCTTTCGGAAATGTAAAGGTTTTTTTAACCTTTTCTGTTTTTTTTTCGATTCACTCTGATATACGTCATGGCTTTCTGTGCACGTCGATTGTAAGCAAGGGGGACATACTGCACGCGATACAGTTAAATAATGAGGAGAGCAATTAACTTCAATGAATAATCTAATATTTCTTCCTAGAATTCAGAGAGAAGATACGATTGAAAAATTTAAGGTTCTGAACATCGAAAGCGATCTAAATTTTCTATCTTTTTCTTTTGCCTGCACATGGGGTCCAAATTATTTAACATAAAACATACACACTTTGAAATTCGTTAGGATGGTTTTCACGCCTTGATATATAGGAAATGGTTTCAGCGCACCTAATATCTTCGCTGAATATCATTAACTCCTTCGATGTGATGAAATATATTAATGGCGTCAGTATTTGCCATACTAGAAACGCGAGCGGCTTTATTTTATAATTATGCAACGTAGAAAAGTCTGTTGAATGACCTTTCAAATGCTGATTATTGACTTTTCGCATTTCGAACTAGATCGCCTATTAAGAAAATCACAAGATCGGCGTCACCCTCGATTTAACCGGCCACCGAGGCCTCAACGTAATATTTCACCCCAAGATAAAGTTTTCTTGATTAGTTTGCGTTAACTAACCCTATAAATATGGAAGTACATCGTGTAAATAATATTCCAGTTGCTGTACTATCTAACTGCACACACCAAACGTAAACAAAATAACCCGGTAAAGAAGCCGATGTGTTTGTTTGTGGTCGATCCTTGAAAAGCCATAATGCACCTCCTGAAGGTCCTCAATGCGTACAAACAACAACCTTTCTTCCGCCTGTAAAAAGTGAGAGCTTATGTGAATTTTCCTCCAGCTTGCCTACAGGGCTTACAAGCATACACCTCGTGCCCTTTACGCTTGACCAAAGGTGGCATATTATGTACAACAGTAGGTCGCAAGCGCCACTCTCATTGCAGCCCGTTAACGCCAAAAAGCACGCTGCCCACAAAGCACGCTCTGCGACTCTTACAGCTGGGTATAGAACAAATAACAGTTTTTTATGCCCGGCCCAGAACATTACTACTGAAAACGCGATTTTCACCGCCAATAAAATTTAAAATTCAAGGAGAAAAATTAACCGCCCATTATTCACGACAGCCACTCTGCGCAGTTCCTCAAGCATGCAGAAGTCTAATGCAGGGCAAAGCGGCCTTAAATAGAAGGAGTTTATACTATAACATCACCACAAAAAAGTTCTCCATAGGTTTCGATTTTGCCACATGGTGTACGCGCAGAAAGCATGCATAGATGGGAGTAGGAACGCTCAGCATGAGACATTTGAAAGATGGCGTTTTTGAAGTGAAAACTTCAATACGGGACCTCGGGCTTCAATCGCGGACCGTGCAAATTCGAACTTCAGCTGAGTTCGAGGTCAAACCATGAAAAAGAGAAAAAGAAATTGAATCAATATCCATGACTGGAAGTGGAACCCGTGGTTGCGTGAACAGATCTCCTCTTAGGGCCGCTCAGCAAGACCACTAGTTTATCGCTTTTATTTTCTTCAGCATGCTATTTATTACAAGGATGCGATGTTTTATGTAAATAAGCTATCTACAAGCAATGGCACATCAACACACAAGCACGGGAAAAGAGTCAATTCGGAGCACATAGAGAATACATCATAGCACGACAAATCAGAGCAACAAAGAAGTAGAAAAAAGGCAATGAACAACACGGCAGTAAGAGTAAGTACCACTACGGTTCATACTCGGTCTGGGAATACAATTCTACTAGGTGAACAATCATTCTGCAGAAATGTACTTTCGCTGAAACAACAGTTTCATAGTGTCGGTCCATCATGTGTGCTTTCCACAGGCTGTGTAATCCGCTTAAAGATAACACATCCAAGGGCTCATCAACAAACGGTAGTGAAGTGTGAAATCGTACAAATTGCGGCGTCAAATTAAGACTATTTTTCAATGTCCGTCGCATGATGTCCCAGAGGTACTATTGCATGTTTACAATGGATGAAACAATGCTCAGTCGTTTCAGGAGCATCACTTTATGTTTCTCTTTTTTATCATTTAATCTAAAGAAAAACATCCCTAGGCTATCACCGCAGCCAAACGCCTCGTGTCAGCACCACACTCTCGCGCTGTGCATTGGAGGGCGTCGTCTTCATCAAATTCCATCTGCTCCGTCCCACGGTGACTAAAGTTTGGAAATCAGGGACGGACCTAGTTTGCGTGAGATGCGAGTTCGAGGTCGAACTATGAAAAACAGAAAAAGAAATTAAATAAATATTCATGACTGGGAGTCAAACCCGCGATTTTTTTAAGGGCTTCAAGGGCTGCTCAGCGAGACCACTAGGCACATTTTTTAAAATTAACTGCATAGAAATAGTGCCGAAAAGAAAAATCTAAGCATGCTTACGCCACAAAACACCAGGCCACCATTCATTCCCCTGCATGACCCCACCTTTCAAAACATCAAAAGTCTGGGAAGCACACACATGCATCCAGATGGGGGAACCAGCAAGGCAGCTCTTGCAGGGCAGCATACACTCCGCGCACCAAAGCGCATTGTTCGCGTTCTCCACAGGCAAAAAACGGATGCTGTAGGGTCTGATGTCAATGTCCTTCTTAATTGTTGGTTGAAATATGTTGCAGAAGGACACAGCATCAAAGCACAAGATAAAACAGTGGTCAATTGTTCCTGGTGTACTGCACATGCGGGAATTCACCGTCCATGGCGCAAGCAACTGCTTAGCGTAACGCCGTGCCTTCACAGGTTGCTTAGTTGTGTGCAGTTTAAAGAGGAATGATTGTGCAGCAGAAGAAATGCACATTCGCCTAACACGTTTGAAAACATTGGTGTTAAGGGACTCTAGAAAAGATTACCGATACAACAGTACAGGAAACAAATTATCTCTAAGTGTATGAGTCATCTACCTTCTGGAGTGGCTACATAGGTATTCTATAGCAAAGCGCACAGTGAGGAAACTGAAGGTGTCAGAAACTTCCTTTAGGAATCCCCATAAGGCCTCTCACAAAGCTTGACCAGTCAGTGCGAAGAGGAAAGGCAAATAAGCACTGAGACACCTAATAATCACAGGTACTAAAAAAGGGTGGTCTGCGGATTTGCACAAGAAAAAAAAACGCGAAACAAGCTGATGCACGAATAAGTCAACAATGCCTATTTCACGATCCTCAAGAGAAATAGGTTATCGCGACGCGTTGATTCCCGTTGGGAACGCCATATCAAGGGATCAAATATTCTGTGCATCGCCTGCACTTTCGTCCTCGCACAGTGGAGAAGCTGCAGCACATAGGCAAGTTTTGTAAATAAAAAAAACTGTTGCAGACTTGAGCTTGAGCAAACATTCACAGTTCCCTGCCCATCCGGGTCTGGGCTTGTCACCTCATGGAGATTATCTGTGAATCCCAGTAGGCTCTACTGTTGCGAATTTGGTGAAGAGGGACCCCATATATGTAGCGAAGGGCCCTGCATTCCCAGCTTATGTCACCATTGTGACTTGGCGTTGTAGCCCATTGGCCCAACCAAAAGCCCTTGTATCAGTCTAAATTAAGAGCCGCCGCTGATACCTCGCAAAAGTGTTCATTCAAATGTAATGCTTCAAGCACCCTCGTTTTGCCAGAACAAAAGAGAGCTAAAATCTTAGGCTAAAATCTTAATAGGCGAGTGATAGCCACTAATAGTCATAACCGCTGGGCTATGATTTAAAACAATGCTTGTTTTAAATCATTGAGATTGCGAAGTACATTGAGATCGTGGTAGTAGGGAGATGTAGGGAAATGCCGAATATATCACGCTGAATTCTGATGGCTTGATTTTTAAGATGCTGGAGATGGAAGATTGCACATATTTGAGACCCCGTAGCGTTGCACAATAGTTTGAATTAGTATGAATAAATGCGTAGCAGACGGTAACCAAAAGTGCTCATTTAAAGAAATGTCAAGTTTAAGTACAATTTCCAATCGATATGATGGTTTTCTGATGTAAGTCTCGAATATCGTTGTTAATTTCAGGCAGCTGTGGAGTCGAGCACCAAGAGAATAGCTGTGATTAGAGATAGATATAGGATAGAATTAAATTTCTGTGTCACAATAAATTTGCCGAATTTCGAGACCAGGAACTAAATATCACGAACCTTTGTTTAGAAGGATTCATAAGCAGTCTGCTGCTGGCATACCATTTAGCAATGTTATTGAAATAATGGCTATGTGTCGCATTAAGGGAGCTCGCTCATTTGTTCAACAACTGGAGATTACTACCACCTGCATTACAAATACACTGCATTAAAAATATCGTAAAGCACAATTGTAGAAAACAGAATATCCTGAGTTATCCTGCAAAATTCTTAAAAAATTAAGGATTACGGAAGCAACATAGGCACGGGTAGATGGAATATGAGAAGGGACACGGGAGCGCGTTGTCTCCGTGATTAGTGAAGCGGTGCCACCGAGAACCGCCGAGAATGGGCGGCACCCGGTGCATGCAAAGAAAGAGCAGCCTACCATACTTACTGGGCATGAATCTTTTACCGCAAATTCTTACAAGCCGTCGGCGGCAGTGCTTAACAAATCGCGGAGCCACGCGATGCTGTGTTCTCTCTAATATCAATGCGGAAGTATTGTATGGCTATTATAGTGTTAATTGGTAGCTTCTCTCATATCATGAATGCCAGTTTAGCAGTGTCCCCCAAGAGAAAGTGTACCACAGCTGTATCTTACCGGTACTCACTTATGGGGCCGAAACATGGACGCTAACGAAAAGGACTCAGTTTAAGTTGAGGACAACGCAGCCAGCTATAGAAAATTATATGAAATTAGTAACGCTAAGAGACCGGAAGCGGGTAGAGTGGATGAGTTTCGTTCAGATGGAACGCTGTGGAGAAAACCGATATCAGTCACTGGGACAGGGGTATCAGTTTTATAACAATTTGACTCAACAACAATCATGCACTCTTCACCCTGATTACAGGAATGCTCTTGATTTCCAAGTTATTCTTGAATGTAAACCACTTCGTTAAAGAAAAACACATTATCTAAGGACTCGTTAAGGGAACTCAGGGACTTCAAGGCTGTCTTCAGTTTCTGATTCTCCTTTTTTAGAGTCTCATCGTTGTTTTTCAAGTAGCTGAGGGTATTCTGAAGCTTCATTAATGTAGGAATTAAGCAACATGTACATGGAAGCGAGACCGTAAGGAAGGGTGGGTTCTTGTGCTCCCGTCCATGTTTCCGCTCCGCAATTCCTTGCTTAACGATGTACGACCGACTTGCCTCAAACAAACGCTTTAGAAGTGCTATTTGGCGCATCCGTGTCGTTCAGCAATGCACTGACTCCCTAGCTATACTGGGAATTCATCTTACGTAGAATATCAATTGCTGCTTTATCACTGACTCCCTAATTATACTGGCAATTCATCTTAGGTAGAATATTGATTGTTGCTTTATCAAGCCATTGTCCATTTTAAATTGAAAGTCGTTCTCCAGAAGTCCACACGTTTTGTCAGTTCAACAAAAGTTGGCACGGTAAAACCAGAAGTACCAGCCGTGATGTCCGCAATAAAAAAAAAGGAATGATTATGGTTGCATAGTGTAAGAGTCAGCAAGGCGGTCGTACTTGAAGCGACTGGACCCTGTGCACAATTTGTGTTTGCGTCTTTCGACTGGTGCTTATAGGACATCACCCATAAAAAAGCCTGTACGTAGAAACCAATGAACCACCACTTGCAGACAGAAGAACAATGGTCACATGCTCATACATTTTAAAGATCCGTTCGCAGCCTAAACACATCTGTTACCCACTCGTTACAAAGTGCCCGTCTCGAACACTATTTACAACCAATTCCTCGCAATCAGGCCACTTCTTCTCCGCTTTGAAGAGAAATGCCAAGAACTAGACATAATGGACACATTGTCTAATATTGCCCGCAAACCTGATCCACTCCCGCCTTTGTACTGCTTACCATCTGTGTGCGGCTTCACATTAACACAATTTCGTAAAAAAAACACACCACATGAGCAGATGTTACAAGAATATTTAGCACTAAAAAAAATACGGAGAATACGAAGCATTTTATACCGATGGATCAAAATCAGCACACTAGGTCGGAAGTGCTGTGGTTCAGAATAACAGGGAAAAATTAGTACAGCTACCTGAGTGTGCATCCATTTTCACCGCCGAGTGTTACGCAGTCTCGTTTGCTGTAGAAAAATAACAAATGAGAACATTGAGAACAGTATCATTTACACTAATTTTCTCAGCATACAAACCTCACTTCGCCATAGAAATGCAGTGTTGCAACTAATCGATGATATCATACGCAACATAACAAGCGCCACAATACAGGGACAAGACATAAAATTTTGCTGGTTTCCCAGTCACATTGGAATCGCTGGCAATGAGAAAGCGGATGAATGTGCTGCGAAAGCTTGAAACAAACAAATAAAGAAAGTTAACATTCCCTACAAAGGTGGCATGAAGTTAGTACAGTGTAAGCTCAGATATAAATGGCAGCCTGAGAGGAATATTGAAGGTAATAACAAGCTCCACACAGTAAAACCCTTTATAAAAGAATGGAAGTTATGCTCTCACGAAGAACGTTTCATGAAAGTTATATTATGTCGTCTCCGTATTGGACACAGACATCTGACACACAACTTCCTACTCACAAAGGAAGGCAAACCTGTTTGGGAGAAATGCGGACATGAACTTACCGGGAACCACATATTACTTTCATGCACCAAACTCGAATCACTAAGGAAAATATATTTTGCTACATTTTACAGAGAACATATTCCATTTCATCAGCATTGATTTTAGGTGAACATGGAGTTGTTGGTATGCTTGATGTTTTTAACTTTTTAAACGAAGCCGGTAGTTTTCAAAAAACTGTAATGTTCTGACCCTGTGCTTCTCTACTTACAACGATATGCCTCAGCCACTTTCTCAATCCCGAGAAGGAGGCTGAGATCTTAATCTGTGTTGTTGGAAGCCACAAGATCCTTGCCAAGCCAAGGATGTCCACGGAGGTTAACCAACGTTTAAATGCTTCTGAAAACAGACATTTATAAAATGCTTGTCTTTCATGAACTACGTAGTAAAAATATATTTTAGGCCTTTTACACCATCGTTTTTTATACACTTTGTTTTCAAACTTTGCTCAAACCAATTTTTCCATACCTTGTTCTTGGCGCATGATAGCCGCAGCCGCTTATGCGCCATTAAGCCCAGCACAACACAACACGATTGTTATGTGAATATTCGCTTTCTAGCCAAGGAAATGACGCAGCAACTGTCTTATATCTCGATGGACACCTCGACCGCGCCTTGAGGAAAGAGGTAAAGGTTTCGGGGAGGCGCCTGTGTACTGTCCACTCCCGTAGTTGGGCTTTGTTCCAACACTCATGCAGTTAAAGGTACATATGTTGTCGACATGAATCCCTGTCGCAAGCTAGCCGTCAAATTGAGAAGCACACGTAAGGTATATGCAACGATAATTCTATCACACCTCCCGGAACAATGGGCGACAAATGTTCGGTCACAGTTTTTTGTACGAATATAGTTGAAAAAATTGGCGCTACACAGAGGTCGGCCAGTTATACCGTACGAGCAAGTGACAAGTAGGAGGCGAGTTGGAGGGAGGAGGGGGGGGGGGGGGGTGACGTGGCGGTTCCTGGTATCTGTTGTGCACGCCGTCGTCGCAATCTCTCCTTCGGTCGCCAGATGATCTCTGTTGAGGCGCCAACTTTTTGGAGCCATGTGTCGGCCTCAGTGCCTATGGACTACGCAGTTTCGCCTACAAAAAGGGTTAGTAGAGCTTTCGCTTTAACATTCATGAATACGTGCAGACTCGAGCGCTTCAGATAAATTTCAACATTATATAGCGATACTCTTACTGTCACTAATAAGAAACACGTATATAACACACCATTTTTTTCTTCGTGGGGAAGTTACCTCGTTTTGCTACACCTTTCACAAGATCTACTGTCAGTTGCACGCTGTCCAGTCATCTTAGACTGTAAAAGCACCATATATCTCTCCGCATGTTGCCGGGAGGTGTGATACGAATTATCGTTGCATACCTTACGTGTGCTTGTCAATTTGAAGGCTAGCTTGCGCGAGTCGAACCAGCTGCATACCACACTAGCCGCTATCACAGACACCGAACGCCTTCGAAGAGCATTTGCAAAAGTAACATACGTCACCACCTTCATATTGAATTAGAAATATTATAGCGCAAACAAAGACACGGACAAAAAAGAGAGGAAACACACACACAAGCGCTAACTGTTAACTGAATTTATTCGGTGAAAGCCACACCTTTTATAGGCCGAAGGATCGTGAGAGAAAAAAATGACAAAAACAAAACAAAAAAAAACAAAACAAGGGTTGAGTCAGAGCCATCAAATCGCGAGCGCATGCGCGGGTAGACAAGGGCATCACACTTCGGTTTATCTTCCATCTAAGTAGCTGCATTAAAATATCAATCTCAGCCTGGAACAGAGATAAAGAAGGTTCGCTGATGCACTCGCTGCCAAGTTTCTGCATGTGGCAGGCTTCTAGGCTTATCCGTGCTGTCCTGTCTTTACTTTTGCCAAGAACCTTTGTCTCCTCAAACCGGGCCACGCATGCTCCACACTTACTTACATGTGCAACAAGATGCTTACTTACATGTGCAACCACCTTCATGCCTGCACTTATACTGTGGTTCGTTAGAAAAGGCCTTTACTTTTCGCGTTTCCTTTCTGTTCTTGTAATTTTTGTTCACATGCTGATGCTGTAGTTCCTTGCTTGCCTTCTACTTAGATTTTGGTTTAAACATCGTGTACAAGCCGCCCCTTTTAATGGTCTATATGAGCATCCGGGATTGCAGTAAAGACAAAAATTACAGTCTAGAGACAAGGAATAGGCAGGGTTACTTCACAATCCCTGCTTTGCGGTTCTGCCAGAACAGCACTTTCATCTGCTGTTTTCGAAATGCACCCCCCATTTGAACGTATTCGCTGTATGTCTTTCATTTATACAGAAAAAAAATTGGAGGCTTATCAAGGTTAAGCCCAGTGGATGCGAAGCATGTCCTTGCGTTTGGAGGCATCTTGACCGCATACACGCCCGGCGCAAAGACGCTGGCGCGGTTGCGGGCACAGAGACTGACGCAACGGCGGGCGCGCGCCGCCTCATCCCTGGCGTGACGTCACATATCACGTGATGCAGCGATAATGGTGCCGCCGCCGCGTCGCGCGCGACGGCGCGAACCGAAGCGTGGAGGCCTCCGCCGGGCGACGTCCGACGGCGCGATATGGGCCCCGTCTGCAGCCGGTGTGACGTCATCACGTGACGTCACATCATGTGATCTCACTTCAAGGTCAATGGTGGCCACCGCCGGGAGGCGACCGACGGCTCGATATGAGGCCCCATCTGCAGCCGGTGTGACGTCATAAAAACACGTAACCCACCTACGGCAGGAATGAGCACCAAGGGGATTCAGGTGTACACTATCTACCTAGCTCTGCCGACCAGGTAAACCTCGCTGTCGGTGCGTCGAGCTGTAGTGCGCAAGCATTTTTTGTGGAAACATGCTCTGTAGTCCTCGACATTGCAACAGGCAAGTCCGTGCAGCTGTGGCGAGCTTATGCTTAGTTAGCGGCATACCATTATTACTGCTGCGATATGATGCCCAAAGCTATTCGTAGGTTTTATTGATTGTTGCTGCCTTGATATTATTTCTTACTTTTTGCCAAGAAGCCTTCTTCATCTTCATTTCAGCCACCAATTGCATATTGCACACGTCGTGCCCTTGAGGCGAGTAGTAGCGGTCTGTTCAAGCATGAGAGAAGGGTTAAAGCCTATTAAAGTTGTTCTGAAAATACACGGCCAAGAAGACATTGGGTATTGAGGCGTAAGACATAACCTGCTCATGAGTGGTGTAGACGGAAATTGTAGACGGAAGTTTGTAAGCGGAAGTTGAACGCCCCAACTGTCAAAGTTGTATGGCAAACAAAATGTTGAAGTTGACTACGCAAATGTTGATCCGCAACATATATCTAATGAGATAAAAACAACGAAAAACAGATAAAAAGAAAAAAGAAATCAGAAACAAACAGAAACTAAAAACATCAATAAAACAAAAATGGTATTAAATTATGAGAAAATAGTAGTAGTAGTAGTACAAGGCCTTTATTCGGCCATAATTTACAGGCCGAGCATGTCGACCGCCTGGGCGACCAGAAGTCGCTGTTCTTCCTCCCCTTCAGCGCCAAGCCAGTCGAGCCAGGTGGTCATGGATAAAGAAGTTGGGGGGTAGGAACCCGACTGCTGAGCAGCCGGGCAATAGAAGAGGCAATGGGCAGGCCCGCATAGATACAGGGGCAGTTGGGACAGGAAGGGTCCGATCGATAGCGATAGCGAAAGAGGCGAGACGGGGTGATAACTGCATTCATTTCGATTTGCGGAAGAAGGCGAATAAAATAAGCAAAAATAGTACAAATATTAAAAATAAATAGATGAAAACTTAAGGGACAAAAGCAGGACAGGGAAAGTTTTTCGCATTTCCGCTGTTTGCAGACTTAAATGCAACCCCGTAGATAAAAAAAAAAAACTCACAGGCGAAATAAAACAAAATAAACCCAATTTCGGTTCACCTTCCGGTTTGGTGTTCGAAGGCTTAACGGCAGTTAAGACTTGCGTCAGCCGCAAGCATACGCTGCATATGCCCAGTCTATTCGGCGGTTAAATTCTTTATCATGAGAAATGTGACGCCTTCTAGGTATAATTTTTTGGCCCTAGGGATAAAGAATAAAATCGTCATCTACCTAATTCACATAATTATATTGGGCAATATGGAAATTTCATCTAAACGCGTGCTAGAAACGCGAGCTAGTTCATTTTGTAAATGTGTGACGCATAAACGCCAGTTTAAGAAGCTTTCAATTTCGTATATTAGATATTCGGTATATTTTGCAAAATTAGGAAAATTTAAATTCAGTGCCAGCTTTGTTGCTGGTGGCTTTCGATTTCGCAGTATAGTCTTGCACCTCAAAATAAAAAAAAACACTGTTTGGTTGATGTAAGTTACTTAACCTTATAACCTTTGGATATCATGCATATATTATTCCCCAGCTGTATCATCCAAAAACACCGGCCGACTCTCTTGGTAGAAACTCTCCAAGTTTCTACCAAGCGCCTGATGGCCTAAGTAGCCGACGTGCCGCAAAGTCCACCAAAACACAGCTCTTCCAGTCTCTATATTAAAAATGTGCTAACATAAATAAAAAATTGCTGAGGCTCAGCTTGGCTAAGCCTTGGGAATGCGAAGCATATTAGTGGCTAGGCTTGGTAATACATGGCTTTCCTTGGTTCAATACTTGGTCATTTTAATACAACCACTAGAAGCTTTCGTCGTGGAACAAGACAACGGCATGGCTGCATCGGAATGCCGACAAACCCCGAGACGCGCGTTGGGTGAGCGCCTGGATTGCCACGAAAGCCGCGTCTGCCTGCCCGGTGGAGCGAGCGTTTCACCTACACCGAGTGTGAACGCGCGTTCGAAATGCGCGGGAATGAGCGGGTGTGACGGCTAGGGGTCCCACGGCGACGGCGCGAAGTGGAGGCCGGCTCTCTCATCCGATGTCACGTGGTGTGACGTCACGGTGTCACGTGGCGTGACGGCTAGGGGTCCCACGGCGACGGCGCGAGGTGGAGGCCGGCTCTCTCATCCGATGTCACGTGGTGTGACGTCACGGTGTCACGTGGAGGTCCCACGGCGACGGCGTGAGTGGTAGCTCTAGCAATATGCTTCGCATAAAATCAACTCGTATAGAGGCCAGTGGGTTTGCCTGTGTGCCAGCCATTGTAGGCCTCCAACAACTCGAGCTTCCCAAAGATATAAAGGTGCGAAGCAACTATTGCCCTCGACCTTGCAAAAACTAAGTACTTTTATGGCTATTACACGAGGCTCCCTACAGGGCTTAGAATCGCACCCCTCGTGCCCTTTACGTTTGATGAGGGCTTTTAAAATGCCCACATTAAGTGTCACGCACCTTTTCCTTTATGCAGCCTGTTTATGCCGCAAACGCGCTGCAATGGCAGCCGACGAAGCGTCTGTTGCGACTTTTACCGCGGAGTGTGGAAGTATAAATAATTTTAGGAGTAATACTTGACCGAAAACTCCTTCGGACCGCACAAGCCAAGACTGGAAGGTTAGTTGAACTCAGTGATTCGCAGATTAGCTGATTCCTATCGGGGCAGTTCCACGGCATCTCTGATCAAGTGCACAATGCTCGTTTACGACAAGAGATTGCATAGTCTGCACCACTACTGCACGTCCTTTCGCGAGCCAAAGAGCGCAGACAAAGGCTTATAGCAAGAGGTATTCGGGCGTGTTTTGGCGTGCCGCAAACGACAGCTAATCCTCTGGCTTTTGCAGAGGCACGCAAGCCCCCATTTCAAGTCTTGCGAGCAACAGAGAATAGCAGACACATTTTAAGTCTCATGTCGAAACAAGAAAAGCACCCGTCAGTTTCCGCGCTACAGGATCGTGATGGCAGCGAAATTGGTATAAGTATTTCTTGGAGACCTGCATCATCTTTCAAATTATGAGTATTGGCCGAGAGATATAACGTACCCCCATGGCTCCTGATGACGCGTAAGATCGAGTTCTCTGTCGAAGGTGCAATTAGAAAACGCTACATGACGGTACTTGCTGCTATGCAGCCATGTACCGAATATACATGCGGTATGTTGCTCATATTCATGTCTATACTGATGGCTCTAGCCTCAAATATTTATTTACCTCAGCACTATTATTTACGGAGCAGAATGAACAACGAGCAGTTGAACTGGCAGACGCAACAATTTCGGAAACAGTTGAGATATGCAGTTAATATGGTACTATAGATCCTAGTGTCACTTAGGGGTGACTGCAGTCTGGCGAGCAGTAACATGGCGACAATGGCTTCCAGACGAAACTCTATTTGGGATGACTTACGCCCGCAAACAAGACTTACGCCCGCAAACAACTGAACGACTCGGCGGCAACATAGCAATAGGCGTGCTATGTAGTCGTCGAACAGAACGTCGCCGCTCTCGGCCGTGCTAAATGTAAACCTGACAGCGAAATTTCGAGATACAGCGTGCAAAGCTACTACTACATTCTAGAACAACGTAGAATCGGCTTCGTCTGGATGCGATTAACCGAGATAAATCTCGACAACTCATGCATAACAAAGAAAGCGATAAAGCGGCGTGCCGGCCGGTATGAAGAACGATCAAACAAACACTATAAAGATTGGCAAGATTTCTGTTGTGCAAACGAGCTAGAGCTGTCCCAGGAAGGCGTCCTCATCGTCCTCCGGAGGCGGTATCTCTACAGGGGCTCGTAACAGGCAATAGGCGTTACAGCGCTTGCGTCTGGACTTCGAAACAAAGGTGATGTCTAACTCCAGGAGGCGAAGGCTCCACGGCGCGAGGCGGCCGGAGGGGTCCTTCGAAATGACAAGCCAGCACAGAACGTGGTGACCGCTGATCTGCTTGAACAGTCGCCCGTACTGGTAAGTGCGGAACCTCAACGTTGCCCAGGTGATGGCAGGTCACTCTTTCTAAGTTGTCGAATGTTTGCTTTGGCCTCGAGCAGGGAGCGGCTACTGTATGCGACTACTTTCTCCTGTCCATCGGTTTTCTGAACAACGACGGCCCCGAGGCCCACGCTTCTTGGTTGGATATGAATTTCAGTGTCTCTGTGTTCATCAAAGTGCGCGAGGATCGGCTGGAACAGTAAACGACGGTAAAGTTGCTTGAAGGCTTCTGCTTGCGGCGATACCCTCTAAAATGCCACTACTGCCTTTGTCTGTTGGGTCAGAACCTCAGAGATGTGCGAAAAGTTCTTGACTAATCGTCGGTAATAAGTCCGAGGAATCTGTTCAAAGCTTTCTTATCGCTCGGCGCAGGAAACAATGTGATAGCAGGTGTTTTCTGCTGGTTTGGCCGTACATCTTCCTTGCTAACGATGTATCCTAGAAACAGAAGCTCTTCATAGTCAAAGTGGCTATCCTCTGCTTTCAAAGTTAGGTCGGACGACTTGATTTCCTCTAGTACTGTTCGAAGCCTTTTAGAGGCTCTTCAAAGTTTGAGGCGAAGACAGCGACATCGTCTTAATATACCAGACAAAGTTTTCACTTCATGCATGCTAGCATTGTGTCTATTACTCACTGGAACATCGCTAGCGTGGCACAGAGACGAATAGGCACTACCTTGAACTCGAAAACGCCATCTGGAGGGATGAACATGGTCCATTTCATCGACCTCAGTTTTCCAGTAGCCGCTCTTGAGGTCCATCGATGAGAAATACTTGGCTCTGCAGAGCCAGTCCAGTGTGTCGTCGATGCGGGGGAGGGGGCACACGTCTTTCTTCGTTATGTTATTCAAGCAGAGGTAATGGGCGGAGAATCGACGTGCGCCCCCTTTCTTCATCACTAGATCACCGGTGCCGCCCAGGGGCTCTTCGATGGCTGGGTGACATCGACACGAAGCATTTCTTTCATTTGGTCCGGACCGCTTGTTCTTGCGGCGACAGACGGTAGGGGCTCTGGCGGAGAGGTCGGGCGGGCTGGTCGTTAAGAATTTGATGCTCGGCCATTGGCATTTGCTGGACATTCGGCTGTTCGAGAAGCACTCGTAGCTTCGAAGCAGGTTGCGGATATGGTCTTGTTTGTTCCGTGGCAGGGCTGCGTTTATGTCGAAGACGTGTTTGTGATCTTCCTTAGGAAATTCTTCTGGGGCTCGTTCAAGGAGGGCGAAGGCTTCCGAAATGTCAGATAGTTTGTCGAAGAAAGCAACTGCCGTTTCCTTGTTAATCTGCAAGTATTCTTCGCAAATTTCACCAGCAGAACTTCAATTTGACCATTCCGGAAATGTGCAGAGTCCCTTGCGATGCCGTCTCCTCGCTCAAGCAGCAACTCCTTCTTCCCCTCGATCAGAGCTTCCATGTTCTTGGCATCTGTGGCAGCTAAGGTGACCATGACGCTTGATCGGGGCGGGACGTTCACTTCTTCTTTCAGTACACTCAGGGCAACATTCTTCTTGGCTGTCATCGAAGGGATGGCTTCATTCGTCGGAAGCGTGATGAGCTTCGATCGAAGATCGAAGATTGCCTGATGTTTATTAAGGAAATCCTTGCCCAGGATCCCTTGTAGGAACATTTCCATGGCACAAAGAAGGTCGTGGGATAGGTATGTCTCTTTGGAATCACTCGTGCTGTGCATCGTCCTGATGGCCTATTGTGGTGGCCCCCTGCGGTTTGTATGTTTGTCGTCGCAAGCGGTCGTTACTTAGCTCCGCAGCGAATGTTTCATTTATCACCGAATAATCGGCCCCTGTGTCTACTTGAGCCATAACTTTCCAGCCGTCGATAACCACTTCTAGGTCGGATGTACTCGCTATTGCGCTGCGCGTCATCCTCGGCGTCGGGGGACGGCTTTGTCGTGTATGTAAATCGTGGGTAGGGTATGTCGTCGAAGCTTTTTTGGGTGGCGGCGCCGTATTAAAGGCGGTTCGGGTCATGGTCGAGGTCTTCATTGTTTTGCTTGTGAGCGACCTCACATCCTGACGCTGCTCTCTCTAGTTTGTCCTAGGGGGGTTGGAAGACCCTGCTCGGATAGCCGCGTCGTATCTGTGGCCAGGTGATGCAAAACGTGTGGTGGACGGCGACGGTGAGCGGTGCAGACGGCTTGACGACATGTACACCCTATGCTAGGTAGTCGTCGATTTCCCGTGGTCGTTGGGTAGGGAGCAGTCGTGACACGTCGATGGCGAAACCGCTCAGCTCGATGCTTCAGTACGGGCAATGGCGAACTTTGTGCTGAGTATAGCAACAACGGAAGCACAGTGGGCTCTTGCCGGGAGTCTTCCACTCGTCGCATTTACTATAGTCGTTGCGTCGCTCGTAAGGCGGGCGTGCGTGGCCTTAGGTGTGCCGTTCTTGTAGAGCTGGTTCCAGTTGAAGAGGGCTTGGAGGTCTCGTTAGAGTGCAGGACTGCGTAGTGCGGCGGCTAGGTCATGGATACAGCTGCCGTTGGTGTCGCCGGTGTGTCAGAGCCAAGCGTATACTGCAGTTCTTCATGGATGATGTCCTTCTGCGACGCCACCTGAGCCTGCTGCTATGGCGATGGCAGCAGTCGGTGATGGTCTTCCCGAACAATTTTGAGTATTAGATCTCGCAGGTTTCCCCGCTTGCAGGGCCATCATCTGGAGAGTGAGCACTTGAAGTGGTCGGTTGAACCGATGGTCAGGGCGTCAAGGGTCTTTTCGACGGCAGAAGTTTCGACCACAAACTCGGCGATGTTTTTTGGAGGATCTTGGATCAGGCCGGCGAGCAGCTCCTCCTTTAAACCATTCATAAAAAAGGTGAGCTTCTTTTCTTCAGTCTTTTCTTCGGGATCGCAGTGGAGGGGCCACGGCACCGCCACTGCGATCCCACGCTCACTAGTGATGTTTCTACAGGTCCTGCTGCTGATTTTCCTGGGCCGGCCATGGACGATGCACAAGACGGAATGGCTCAACGATACAACCTCCCAGCTCGGCGCGTGTACGTCAACCGACTGCGGCCTATCAACATGTTTTTTGTCTGTTTCACCTATTCTGGATGCTCCGCCACTTCTGGACGCAGTGGTCGATTCCGTCTGGCAACGTGGGACTCTGACTGCTGATCGGGCGGTACAAAAGTGCGCGCCTTTCGACGCCCCTCTGGGCCACGGCACCGCTACTGCGATCCCACGCTCACCAGTGATGTTTCTACAGGTCCTGCTGCAGATTTTCCTGGGCCGGCTATGGACGATGCACAAGACGGAATGGCTCAACGATACAAGCTCCCAGCTCGGCGCGTGTACGTCAACCGACTGCGGCCTATCAACATGTTTTTTGTCTGTTTCACGTATTCTGGATGCTCCGCCACTTCTGGACGCAGTGGTCGATTCCGTCTGGCAACGTGGGACTCTGACTGCTGATCGGGCGGTACAAAAGTGCGCGCCTTTCGACGCCCCTCTGGGCCACGGCACCGCCACTGCGATCCCACGCTCACCAGTGATGTTTCTACAGGTCCTGCTGCTGATTTTCCTGGGCCGGCTATGGACGATGCACAAGACGGAATGGCTCAACGATACAAGCTCCCAGCTCGGCGCGTGTACGTCAACCGACTGCGGCCTATCAACATGTTTTTTGTCTGTTTCACCTATTCTGGATGCTCCGCCACTTCTGGACGCAGTGGTCGATTCCGTCTGGCAACGTGGGACTCTGACTGCTGATCGGGCGGTACAAAAGTGCGCGCCTTTCGACGCCCCTCTAGGCCACGGCACCGCCACTGCGATCCCACGCTCACCAGTGATGTTTCTACAGGTTGGTTACTATGACGCTTATTCTTACCGTGACGATGACGTGTCTTTTAGCGGTGTCGTGGCCACCTCATGTTTTGAAAAGTTTCCGCGCTTGTGTATCCTATTTATGGTGTCTGCTGGTTTTGGGAGCCGATGTCGAGCTAAACCCGGGACCCATGACTAAGGCTCAAGAGGAAAAGCTGGACCTTGTGACTGGTTCCATCTTACGCCTTGAAGCTAGCAATGCAGTCCTTCAAGACTCTGTCAACAAAGTGCTTCAGATTCACGCAGACTTAAAAATTGACGTAGAAAAACTTACAAAGCGAGTTCACGATTCAGAGCAGAAATTTGCAACCGCACCATCTGCTGAGTTCGTGGTGAACAGCGACAAGGGTCTCGCAATTGTACAGGAAAAAATTGACGACCATGAAAATCGCTTTAGGCGATCCAATGTTCTATTTTACGGTATAGATGATCCAGAGAAGTCTGAAACTTGGGAGGAGTCTGAACGTCTCGTAAATGACTTTTGTAAAGAAAAACTTGGGCTTACTGTTGAATCTGTTTCCAGAGCGCATCGCGTGGGCCGCTTTTCTTCCGAGAAAAAGCGGCCTATCATAGCCAAATTTTTTAATGAAAGGGAAGTTGACACTGTCATGATCCGCGGCTATAAGTTAAAAAACACGAATTTTAGCATCTCGCGCGATTACTCCGAAACCGTTCGCGAAAAGCGACGGAAGCTTCTCCAGTTTTAAAAATCTATTAAGAAAGATGGGGATAAAGTGCGACTCGTTTTCAACAAGCTCTTCGTTAACGATGATCTTTACATGTGGAACGCCAACGAAAGTCGAGCTATTGTATCAGGGCGCGAGGATGGCGAATGACGTCCTCCCTCAGTTTCCGTAAACCTGAGTTCATCGACCCCCTCACCTGCCAAATTACATTGTGGTAATGATAACGAATGGCTGTTTTTGTACACGAACATTAGAAGTGTTGTAGCTAACGGTATTGCACTACCATCTTTCATCGATTCATGTCAAGCTTCTTTAGTGGTACTAACTGAGACGTGGCTGAAAGACACTATTCATGATGCCAACATCTTTGCCAGTGCATGCAATTTCAAATTTTTTCGCTGTGATAGACAATTGCGAACGGGGGGGGGGGGCGGTGTTTTCATCGCGATAAAGGAAGAATTCATTGCCGCACCTATCGTTATCGACTCTTTCCTTGAATGTGTTTGGGTTTCTTTGAATGATGGTACATTTCGTGTCATCATCGGCGTTTTCTACCGTCCGCCCGACATGTCTGGTGCGTTTTCAGGTGAATATCATCGGGTGCTCAGTGAAATGTATGCACCTTTTCCCAATTCCGCTGTTATTATATTTGGAGATTTTAATTTTTCAAGAATTAATTGGTCAACACTTCCGGTAGTGGACACAGGTGCAGAAGCACATTCTTTTGTCAGCACTTGCCTTGAGTTTTCATTAACACATCTCATTAACCAACCAACACGATCAACTAAAGCCTCTTCCAATGTACTTGACTTAGGTCTCACAAACAAACCTGATATATTTTCAGGCATAACTCATGAGGAACGCATCTCTGACCACGATGTTATCACTGGGTACATTAATTTTCGCGCTAATAAAAAGATAACTACTAAAAAGAAAATAAGATGTTACGGCAAAGCCAATTTTGATGCAATTAATGCAGAATTGTTAAAGTTTTCTGATAAATTTTTGCATGATTTCTGCTCTCGCTCTATAGAGCAGAACTGGATCCTTTTTAAAACTGCCCTCAATGATCTCATCGACCAGTTCATTCCCATGTTAACCATTACCTGTGATAGCAGTACTCCTTGGTTTACCAACCGTCTTCGGCGGCTGAACAACAAAAAGAAAAACTTTACAGACAGGCAAAACTGAATGGTCTTGTGAGTTCACATGACAAATACAGAGCATGTGAAAAGGATTATAAGGCACTATTAAAATCTACTCGGCGCAACTTTTTTTCTCATGACTTGTCTTCCATGCTGAAAAATAATATTCGCCGTTTTTGGCGTGTGGTAAACCCAGTAATTCGACCTGACATCACTCTTACAGATTCTGTTGGTGTTCCCATCCCTGATTCAGAGTGCGCTCAACTTCTTAACGATGCGTTTGTAACTGTGTTCACAGATGAAGACATTACTTCCCTGCCTACATTAAGCGCATTAGTGGGACTAACTATGAACGAGATAGACATCAGTGAGCCTGGTGTTTTATCTCTACTAAACAATCTCAAAACATCTTCTAGCGCTGATCATATGGACTTCAATAATAAAATTTTGAGGAATACATCACATAGCATTTGTTCCATGTTAACCGCATTATTTTCCCAGTCGCTATCAACTGGCACCATTCCCAACGACTGGCGCATAGCAAAGATAATACCCATTTTCAAATCAGGTTATCGTGCTTCTCCGCTTAACTATCGTCCCATCTCCTTAACAAGTACAGTTTGTAAATTACTCGAGCATATTATACATACTCAGGTCATCAACTACCTTGAAGATCATAACATTATCTTCGATCATCAGCAGGGTTTTCGCAAGAGCTACTCATGGGACACCCAACTTGCCGGTTTTATTAACGATATTCATGCACTGATTGACGCTGGTTTTCAAGTTGACGCAATATTTTTAGATTTTTCTAAAGCATTTGATCGCGTTCCACACCAAGGGTTGTTGCTTAAACTTTCCCAACTGAACATTCACCCTAATATTATTGCATGGATAGCAGATTTTCTCTCATCTAGAATCCAGGTCACATCAGTTAACAGCTCTAACTCATGTTACGCTAATGTTATGTCTGGAGTTCCAGAAGGCAGTGTACTGGGACCTTTACTTTTCCTCATCTATATTAATGACTTACCCAATTGTGTGACGTCCAGAATCAGACTATTTGCTGACGATTGTGTGCTTTATCGATGTATAACCTGTAACACTGACAGCCAGCCACTGCAGTATGATCTTGAAGCGATAAGCACATGGTGTTCTAATTGGTTAATGCCGTTAAATCTTTCCAAACCTAAGCTCATGTCTTTCACCAACAAGCCACGTATTCCTACCGCCTACTTTCTTGATAACAATTGTGTAGAATTCACTACAAGTTACAAGTATCTTGGCATTAACCTTCAATCCGACTTATCATGGAATCATCATATTAATCTCACTCTTGCCTCCGCTAACCGTACTTTCGGACTTCTCAAACATAATTTAAAAGAGGCCGCGACACATGTCAAAAAACTAGCCTACACCACAGTAATCCGTCCGAAACTCGAATACGCATCTGCCATTTGGGATCCTCATCAGAATTATATCATCAGTAACATCGAAGCCCTGCAAAACCGTGCTGCGCGATTCATCTTTTCTAATTATTCATGTTACACTAGCGTCACCTCATTGTAGAATAAAGCCGAGTTAGATAACTTAGCACTGCGCCGAAAAATTTCCCGTCTATCACTCTTCCACAAGCTTTATCACCATCCCTCCCTTCATGATGAATTCTTTCAGCCACCGCCAGTTATCTTTCCACGTCGCGATCATCCTTACAAAGTAAAACGAATTAACTGCCAGTCATTCCATTTTGCCTATTCTTTTTTACCACGCACAATAACCGAATGGAACGCTTTGCCATCAGAAATTGCCACAGAATCTGATCTAAATAAATTCCAACATCTTATGCACTCATGTTTCAACAACTAAAAAGGTATTTTTTTCAGTGTTCTTTCTTCCTCCTTGTCTAATTTTATTTCATATTTTTTGTTTTGTACTTCAGCGCACTTTTTCCACTGTCGTCTTTTTTTTTCTAGCGGTGCTGTTATTTATTCTCAAATTTTGCTGTTATGGGCATTGTTGCGACCCTTTCTGTGAATGCCTATTTATGATTAATGTTTTGTGATTCCTATGTTATTTTAGTGCAATATTTTTAACCTTATGACAATGCTTTGCACTTGCTCCCCCCCCCCCCCCCCCCCCATGTAATACCCTCAAATGACGGCCTCTGGGGGTGTTTTGAATAAATAAATAAATATCAGGGTTGGACCGCTTGAAAAGGCGTTTAATTTCTTCCACATATGTAGTCACGGGCTCTCCTTTGGATGGTGAATTCATGACTGCAGCTGGAGCTCGCCTCTTTCCGTATAGCCCTAGTGAATGTTCCCAGTAGGTGTTTCTTGACTGTCACCCAAGTCGTGAGGGAAGGTTCATGGTTTTCAAACCACGTTCTGGCTGGGCCGTAAAATGCAAAATAAACTTTTCGAAGATTGGCGCTTATTTAGCAGGTATTGATCTCTGCCAGACGGTGTTACACGCCCAGTCAGTCATCTACATCTTCGTGCGGTTCCCCTTGGAAATTCGGTGGCTCACGAGGCTTGTAAAGCACGGCAGGCGTTGACTATGCACCCGGGTTCATCGTGGCGGCCATAGCTGGATAGCAGGTCAGCTGGTCCACCAGATGTCACGTAATGGTGACTGCAGTCCGGCGAGCAGGAAAACAGCGAGAATGCCTTCGAAACGAAACTCTTTATGTGGGCTGACTTGCGCCCGCAAAGAACTGAATCACTCGGCGGCCGCGTTGCAACAAGCGTGCTCGGTGGTCGTCGAACAGAATGCCCGCCGCTCTCGGCCGTGCTCTTTTTAAAGCTGATAGGTAACGTGCGAGATAAAGCTTGGAAAGTTACTAGAACACTCTGGAACAACGTGGAAGCGCCTCGGCCTGGATGCGATTTATCAAGATAAATCTAGGCGATTCTTGCGTCACAAACAAAGCGATAAAGCGGCGTGCCCGCAGCTTTATAGAATGAGCAAACACTACAATCATTCGCGGCAATATACATCTCCGAAACGAAAGCAATGAAATGATTGCGCGGGATGTATAACCACCTATTTTCACAGTGCAGGCACGGAAGTTGGTTAACGCAAAAAATGCTTTCTTTGTGTGCACTAAGGCTCCATGATTTTCCTTCGCTGCTTCTTCCAAAAGGAACAACGAATTCGCTCGACTAAAGCAGTTGCTAGTATGGCACACGTAGCCGAAGAGAATGCAGCACGAGGGCCAAAATAATCAAGCGCTTGATATCAACGCTGATAAAAGGCAAGCACCTGCACTTAACGAAGTCCCCAGAAGACGAGATGCTGCTGTCAAAGCCAGCGGCAGCCGGCAGCTAGCGGAGAGCAAGCAGCAGAAGAGTCAAGGTGGATTGCCTACGAGCTGCTGGCTACTACTGTGGTGTAATGAGAACATGCATATCATTTTATTAAAAACATTGTACTTTCGACTCAAATGCACGCAGTTAAGACGCTGTTGTGGGGAGTAATTAAAATTAGCTTTACATCACTATAAATTACAAATATGTAACTAATTATTTTACTTTTATTTTATCCTGTCAATACGCCACAACATTTAGGCGCTTCAGTTCCGCAGGCTTACTGAAGTCGCAGGCGCTTCACTCCAGACCGCATTCGAGCTCCGCCTTCGCAGCCTATACAAATTGACCTTGTATTGTTATTCATTGCTAACAAGTGCTTAGCGAGAATAGAACAAGCCACCTGCTGTGCTACTTCCCATCATACTGGCGTGGTCTAAACCTCCCTGACATTCTGTTCCTCACTTTCTCTCCCTATTTTCCCGCAGACACCCATAGTTTTTTCAGACCATTTTCCAACATAATATAAGGCACGAAATTCAAAGCTTTCAAACAAAATGTTTCTTGCGAAATATAATGTACTGCTGCAGTTTATATTTATTTTTCATTTCTATTTCAGGCATTTGTCCTCTCTTTTCAAGCTAATGTTGTCAATTGTGTGTCGTTTTCTGCATTCATTGTATATAATTTTTGATGTCGATATGTTCTACTGCTCCGCCCTATAAATAATTCATATAATTCCCTGGGTTACCAATCAATGAATAAATAACAGTGGATCGTGCACCAACCGTAAAGCTTGCCAACCATTGCTGCCGTTGCTCTGTGAAGAGTCTACGTTTCCCTCGTCTGCGTCTGAAATGCTGCTGCTGTCCTGGTAAGGCATGATTATGATCGCTGCGAAATATAAAGATAAAGAGAACCTAATGCACGCAGAGGCAGAAACAGTGTGTCGAGAACTGAGCTATGCTCTATGTACCCAGCTGTGCCGAGCAGGTAGACGCCATTGCAAGTGCGCAGAGAAGTATTGTAGAAGTGTTCCTCGAAGTACCATGCCTTTGCACACCTCGTAATCACGCACAGCGGCACGTTTCCTGAGACCCGCACAGCTGTGGCGAGGAAACTTTTCTCTGAGAACATTTCTTTATTACTGTTGCTACGTGCTGATACGTAGCCATTCATAGGTTTCGGTTTTCTGTGGTTTCCTGGTTAATATATTTATACTTTTCCCTACATGTCATCTCCGTTTAATCAAAGAGTGGTTTGTCTTTTCCTGCGTGCTCATCTGATGGCTACCAGTCGCCTGCTGAAGCATACCATGAGAGTAACTGTCGCTTCTACCTCCTCTCACACCAATCGCATGCAACACTACTTGGAGTAATAAAACAATAGGTGGAGTAATAAAACAAGCACATACCATTTGGGCTTTACATCTTCAGTGGTGAATGATATTTAAACGGCAATTTTAGATGAGCAGTATCTGCCAAAAGAATTTGCTGACAGCAGATACAGTCCAATCTTACTGCGAGAGAGGCGATAGTTTCAGGGTGCCGCCTGAACACTTATAACAAATCTAAAGCATATAACATACCTAAACCTTTTCACAGCCTGAGAGAGAAGCTTATTTTGAGAAGCCTTCGTAAAGTTCCAATATATATTTTTCCTGAAACCATACACTAAAGTTTGCGCAAACCAGATTTGGAAGACATTTGAACAAAAAAAGCCGTGGCGGTAGCCACAACTTGAAATAAAGAACAGAAGAACCGTGAAGAACACAGACTTACATCCTTTCTCAATTATAAAGACGCCAATGGGCCTGCTTGAGGTGCTTTGTCTTGAAGTGCTTTGTCTGTTATGATGCATCTGCAAAGTCCCATTCATCCTGAAGATGAAAACACCTGGACCAGTCACTAGTATTACCTGACGTTGAACAAAGATACAGTGAAGTGAACAAACAAAATAATTTTCTGCCTGCAAAGACCTGGGACGTTTCTGAATGTGGCAACAGCCCTCTTTCAGGGCTTATAAGCCCAACGCTTGTGCCCTTGATGTTTGTCAAAGGCACTCAAAAGCCACCTAGTATTCTGCGGCAATCGTCCTTCTCCGCGTGCCTCCTTATTACACTACAACGCGGGATGCAAGGTGGGAATCTGAAGCCTTCTACACAATGCTTTCATGTCGAGTAATCAGCCATTGAATTACTTTTTATGCCCAGCCAAGCACATCGCTAATAATTTTGTGAAAAGTAGCTCAGGCTGACTGACCATGAATAGAAAGGGGATTTGCACTACCTAAAAACTTTACAACAGAGTTGAACCAATTGCATGTTATTACTTGAGACCAGTAAGCGCACTTGCTCATCCATCAGGCACTAAAGCTGAGGTAATATACGCAGTAGCGTGAAAGGGAAGACAGCAGTTTATAGCATAGCATCTCTGCAAAAATAGTTCTATAACGTTCTCGCTTCACCAAGTAGTGCCAACATGAACGACCATTTTGCAGCAAATATAATACAGCTGGTTTTATCTGTGGTGAGTAAACATTACCTGATAAAAAGAACAACCGATTTTTATATCACCTAGTAACACTGGGCTATAAGTAAAGATGTTTCAGACAGCTCGAAAGTTGTGGCGACCTCCTGGAATGGTTGCTGTTGGAGGTAGTTACGGCTGTCTTTCGCGTTTTGGTTCGGATGAGAAGACGGTTGCAGCGGTAGGGATTCAACTCGGCACGTCGTACTCAGCAGCCGAGTGCCGTAACCACAGGCGCAGATGACGGCTGTCTGTTGTGCGAGTTGGCGTATCTACATCTGCGATACGAAGACATTACAATGCGTGTGTGGGATGGATAACCACCTATTTACACTATGCGAACACAGAGGTTCGTTGCGGTAAAAAATGCTTTCTTTGCGTGCAATAATAATGCTTCATGGTTTTTTCTGTAGATTCTTCTAGTGTTGATGCAATATCTCTGTGAATGATGAATTTGGTCCGCAGACATACATACTACACTTTGCTCCCGCCTGTATGCAAGCCGAGGGTGAAGTTCGCGGTGCTGTACTTTGTTTTGCCGCATCCGGTTCGCGTTTGTGGACTGCTCCTTCCGTTCTTTCTCTTGTGCCCTCCGCACAACTGCAGAGAAGGGGGGTGAGTCGTACTTAACCCAGAGGGATAAGTGGGGCGCCGGATAGCGGTGGATTACGGGAAAGGTCAAACACCCTTCAGGGACGGATTCATTAGGTCGCATCCTGTGTGCACGTGCGTGCGGCGGGGCGGACCCGCGTCACAGTGCGTGGCTTTTGTCCAATGTCTGCAGTGGCGTGCGTTGACAGCTTGAAGCGACGCGGTCAACAGGATGTTGCCACGCTAGCTGCAAGCATGAGGAACGACGATGCAGAACAGAAGGGTTGAAGTGAATTTCCTTGAACTTGGGTCAACCAGACGTTGGGAAAGTGAGAGTGCTCGCGAAGCTCGCAGCAGGAAAGCATTATTCTCCAAAATCGTGATGGTAGAAAGTGTACATATGTGTACAGCGTATGCCGCGATCAGTTACCTTCTTTCCCCAATCATTGATTGGTTGTGTTATCATTTCCAAATTGCTGATTGGTGATGTTTTCCCTTCCCCAATAGTTTATTGGGTGAATGTCTGTGCAGCTACCTGATTGGTTATTCTCCCCACCGAGGGCGGGGACATATGGTTTAAAACCAGCTTTTTCGGCAGGACTGAGGGCTGGTTTCATCACGTCGAGTCAATCAAGTCTAAATATGTTTTCTCCTTGCTTGTATCTTCCTTTGTGCTTTTAATTGTTATAAAAAGTTATAACCTCTTCAGAAGTGCCCTCATGCAATGTGATTGAGCAATTCAAATCTGCAAGACGACAAGAATCCTACAACCATCATCTTCAAAGCAATTCTCCTCTACAAGATCAAGAGATGAGCTCAACTCCGATGATGACAAAGTGTTTGTGCGTTAACAGCAGCGAATGGCGTTCGGCTGGCGCATGTGAGGGACGGCAAGTTTGCCACTAAAAAACACACATCGCATCAAACCAACCCTGTTGCAACTGGCCAACCAATCTTCAACGTCCTCAAGCCTGTCACCGTGGAACGTCGGCGGGCACCGGCGTGCGTGGAGTACGAACGGAGCGTCAACTCCAAAACGTTGAGTGGTCTGGCTACCAGTGCTTGATGTCATTTCCCTGGACGGTTTTGTCAGGCCGCTGAACTCTAGTCGTAGACCTCGCAGGCGGCCGCTCGCTTTGTGTAAGGGGTTTGTGTCCACGCACTGCGAGCTGGCTTCAAAGGTGCCTTCGGAGTCAGTGTACATGGGACGTTACCCAGCACCTCCACCAAATTTGTCACGGCTAGACAGTCGGGACAGCCAGGACATGCTTTACTGGGAAGCAGCAGGCAGCAGCAAACTCCCGAGCGGAACACGAAGAAGCACTGCCCGCCACCATGGCTATATAAGGCTAGCCAGAATAGCGGTTAAAGCAGTTCGGCCGGGAGACGGCGCCACTAGAATGCCAAGGAATGTGGCAATATTCTCGGAAGAAGAGATGGCAGCTTTCAATTTCCACTTTGAGTAATTTGCTTTGCCGCGTTGGGCGCGCGTGTTCTCATTCACAAATTCGCAGTTTTACGACATGTGTGCTTTTCTTGGCCGAACCTATCGACAGTCACACGGGTGAACCGAATACAACTGGCACGCAACGAAAAAAAGCTTTGTCATCCTGAGCCCGCCTACAGGTGGAAATGTAGCATATATTACTGCGGGCAAGGTTCAACATGCACAAGTATAGTGCGTCAGCCTGATTGTAGCTGTCAAGAGAAACAATGGAGACATATGCTGAGATAGCGAACCTTGCATTAGCGAGCCACTGTGCTGAAAGTGTGTAATAGCTTCTCATTTATCCTGCATACGCATTTTCATGTTTCCATTTTAGATATGAATAGACACCACGCCGTCCGACAGTCCAAATTAATCTGCTTCACTTACTCTAGCGTTAGGCTTCTGAACTCGGCGTACTGAGTTGGATCCCGACAGCGGCAGTATTTCAATTCAGCCGCTGGGCGAAAGACCACTTCAGATATTATTGTCAACAACCACACAAGAAGGTCTCCTCTGTAGTCTAGCAGTATGGCTGCGCTTGGGTTGATGCCAATGAGTAATTACTCCTTTATTAGAAATTTTGAACCCTGTGCAGTATCCTCCCTTATAGCGCCGTGTTTTAGGCGATCTGAAATAGACTTTTATACCAATCACGCATTGTTAACTGGCAGCAAAAAAACTACAGAGAATGTTTACTACATTCGAATCGGAGAGAAAGCACGGATTTATGCTACGTAGTACACGGCGGTGAACAGGCAGCCGCGGGACGAAGCAGATGGAAGTTGATGAAGACGAAGCTCTCCAATGCACAGAGCGATAGTGTGGTGCAATTTACCTAGAGGCGTGTTGGCTGCGACGATAGCCTAGTGGTTATCTCTATTAGTGGCTATCACTAGCCTATTAAGATTTTAGCCTATGATTTCAGCCCCCTTTTGTTCTGGCAAAACGAGTGTGCTTTGAGGCATTACATTTTAATGAACACTTTTGCGAGGTATCAGCGGTGGCTCTTAATTTAGACTAATCCAAGGGCTTTTGGTTGGGCCAATGGGGTACAACGCCAAGTCACGGTGATGACATAAGCTGGGAATGCGGGGTCCTTCGCTACCTATATGGGGTCTCTCTCCACCAAATTCGCAACAGTAGAGCCTAATGGGATTCACAGATAATCTCATGAGGGGACAAGCCCAGACCCGGCTGGGCAGGGACCTGTGAATATTTGCTCGGGCTCAAGTCTGCAATAGTTTTTATTGACAAAACTTGCCTATGTGCTGCAGCTTCTCCACTGTGCGAGGACGAAAGTGCAGGCGATGCACAGAATATTTGCTCCCTTGATATGGCGTTCCCGACGGGAACCAACGCGTCGCGATAACCTTTTTTTCTTGAGACTGGTGAAATAGGCATTCTTGACTTATTCGTGCATTAGCTTGTTTCGCGTTTTTTTCTTTTTCAAATCGGCAAACCACCCTTTTTTTAGCATCTGTTATTATAGGTGTCTCAGTGCTTATTTGCCTTTCCTCTTCGCACTGACTGGTCAAGCTCGTGAGGGGCCTTATGGGGATTCCTTAAGGAAGTTGCTGACAGCTTCGGTTTCCTCACTGTGCGCTTTGCTATACAATATCTGTATAGCCTCTCCAGAAGGCAGATTACTGATACACTTCGAGATTATTTGTTTCCTGTACCGTCGTATCGGCAACCTTTTCTAGAGTTCCTTGGCACTAGTGTTTTCAAGCATGTTAAGCGAATGTGCATTTCTTCTGCTGCAAAAACATTCTTCTTTAAACTGCACACAACTAAGCTACCTGTGAAGGCACGGCGTCATGCTAAGCAGTTGCTTGCGCCATAGACGGTGAATTGCCGCTTGTGCAGTACACCAGGAACAATTTACCACTGTTTTATCCTGCGCACTGATGCTGTGTTCTTCTGCAACATATTACAACCAACAATTAAGAAGGACATAGACATCAGACCCTACAGCATCCGTTTTTTGCCTGTGGAGGACGTGAACAATGGGCTTTGGTGCGGGGAGTATATGCTGCCCTGCAAGAGCCGCCTAGCTGACTCCCCTCTCTGGATGCACATGTTTGCCTCCCAGATTTTTTGATGTTTTGAAAGGTGGCGTCATGCAGGGGAATGGTAGCCTGGTGTTTTGTGGCGAAAGCATGCTTAGATATTTCTTTTTGGCACTATTTCTATGCAATTAATTAAAAAAAATGTGGTCTGGCTGAGCAGCCCTTAAAGGAGATTTGTTCGCGCAATCGCGGGTTCATCTCCTAGTAATGAATATTGATTTAATTTCTTTTTCTCTTCTCATGGTTTCACCTCTAACTGGCATCTCACGCAAACTAGGTCCCTCTCTGTTTTCGAAACATTAGTAGCCGTATGATGGAGCAGGTGAAATGTGATGGAGACGACGCTCTCCAATGCACAGCGCGAGAGTGTGGTGCAGTTTAACAGGAGGCCTCTTAGCTGCGGCGATAGCCTAATGATGTTTTTATTTTGATTTAAAGATAATAAAGACA
Organism: Amblyomma mixtum; assembly: GCF_055824585.1. Classification (NCBI taxonomy): domain Eukaryota; kingdom Metazoa; phylum Arthropoda; class Arachnida; order Ixodida; family Ixodidae; genus Amblyomma; species Amblyomma mixtum. Next base: position 157,525,108 of record NC_143012.1, read on the forward strand.
AAACGAAAGTGATGCTCCTGAAACGATTGAGCGCTGTTTCAACCATTGTAAACATGCAATACTACTTCTTGCGCACCATGCAGTGGACAATTGAAAAAAAGACTCAATTTGACGCCGCATTCTGTACTTCTCACTGCACTACCATTTGTGGATGAGCCCTTAGATATGTTATTTTTATTTGTATTACACAGGCTGTGGAAAACACGCATGATGGACAGACACTGTGAATCTGTTGTTTCTGCGAAAGGCCGCTTCTATAGAATGATTGTACACCTAGAAGAAATGTATGCCCATACCGAGCATGAACAGGAGTGGTACTCACTCGTTGTTCCATGCTGTTCACTGTATTTTTTTTACTTCTTTGCTGCATAGATATGTCGTGTTATGATGTATTCTCTGTGCTCCGAATTGACTCTATTCTTATGCTTGTGTGTTGATGTCCCAATGTTCGTAGATAGCTTATATTCATAAACATCACAACATTCTAATCATACCATGTTGAAGAAAATTAAAGTGATAAACCAGTGGTCTTGCTCAGAGGCCCTAAAAGGAGATCTATTTGCGCAGCCGTGGGCTCGACTTCCAGTCAAGGATATTCATTCAATTTCTTTTTCTCTTTTTCATGGTTTGACTTCAAACTCAGCTGAAGTTCGAATTTGCACGGTCCGCGATTGAAGCCCGAGGTCCCGTGTTGAAGCTTTCGGTTCAAAAACGCCATCTTTCGAATGTGGCGTGGTGAGCTTTCCTACTCGCATCTATGCATGCTTTCTGCGCGTGCACCATGTGACAAAATCGAAACCTATGGAGAACTTTTTTGTGTTGATGTTATGGCACAAACTCCTTCTATTTAAGGCCGCTTTGCCCTGCATTAGACTTTTGCGAGCTTGAGGAAGTGCGCAGAGTGGCTGCCGGGAATAATTTGCGATTAATTTATCTCTTTGAATTTTAGATTTATGGGCCGTGAAAATGGCGTTTTCAGTACTAGTGCTCTGGGCCGGGCATAAAAAACTGTTATTAGTTTTTTACCCAGCGGTAAAAGTCGCAGAGAGTGCTTTGTGGGCAGTGTGCTTTTTGGTGTTAACAGGCTGCACTGAGAGAGAGGCGCTTGCGACCTACTGTTGTACATAATATGCCACTTTTGTCAAGCGTAACGGGCACGAGGTGTATACTTGTAAGCCCTGTAGGCAAGCTGGAGGAAAATTCACAGAAGCTCTCACTTTTTACAGGCGGAAGGAGGGTTGTAGCATGTGCGCATTTTGAAGACCTTTAGGAGGTGCATTATGGCCTTTCAAGGATTGACCACAAACAAACACGTCAGCTTCTTTACCGGGTGATTTTGTTTACGTTTGGTGTGTGCATTTAGATAGTACAGCAACGGTAATATTACTTACACGATAAACTTCCATATTTAAACGGTTATCTAAGGCAAGTATAATCAAGAAACCTTTTTTATTTTTGGGGGAATTATTATATTGCGGCCTCGGTGGCCGTTCAAATTGAGGGTGACGCCGATCTTGTGATTTTCTTAATAGGCGATCTAGTTCGAAATGCCAAAAGTAAAAAATACGCATTTCAAAGGTCATTCAACTGGCTTTTCTACGTTGGGTAACTATAAAATAAAGCCGCTCGGATTTCCAGTATGAAAAATACAGACACCATTAATATATTTTATCGCATCGAAAGAGTTCACGCAATTCGGCGAAGATATTAGGCATGCTGAAACCGTTTTATACATATCAAGGCGTGAAAACCACCATAATGAATTTCCAAATCTCTATGTTTTACGATGAATAATTTCGACCCCATGTGCAAGCAAAAAAGATAGAAAATTTAGATCGCTTTCGATGTTGACCACGTTAAAATTTTCAATGTTATCTTCCTTCTTAATACTAAGATGAAATAGTAGATTATTTATTGTAGTTAATTGTTCTCCATATTTGTGAACTGTGTCGCATGCAGTATGTCCGCCTGCCTTACAATCGACGTGCACAGAAAGCTGCGACGTATGTCACAGTGAATCGAAAAAAAACTATAAAAGTTAAAAAAAAAAACTATATTCGAGAAACCATTAAGTCTTCGTAATATATGGAACGGCTTTCTTTCTTTTTTTTAACCGCAAAATTTACCATCGTATTGCATTACCTTTAAGCAAATATATGCTCATTCCCTGCGCTTCTTTTTCCGTCTCAAAATATGGATTCAGGAAAGGTCTAAAAATGGTTTCTAACAAAGATAGGTAAACTTCAAAAACTTAGGTACACGTGCTCCTCTCTCACAGTGTGAAAGGATTTCGACCATGTTCGGGGACGGAAGCAGGCATTCTGCAGCTCACAGTCCTCCCGTATGATTCAAAATATCCGGGGCTTTTAGTGGATACTCCATTTGACGAAATTGCCCTGGTGCCGAATCTAAGTACGTCAATTCTCAAGAAGAATACTTTCTTCTTTGCCGCTTGAGCAAAAACATCACATCCAGAAGCGGTCATGCAGCTTAATGTCGGGGATTTAGCTGGATAATAGGCTCGATATATACAATGTATGTCCGCAGCTGGCACACTGTAATCATGGTCCGCCTCACGGAATGAACTGTATTGTTTCTCGCCGAATTTCATAAGCAAATATTGCTGATCGAACATTTCCCTTAAGAAATCAACAACCGATTAGTTGAATCGAAGGAACCAAGAGTTGGTTTTATAAGACTTTTCGTTTTGCGAATATAAATATATTCGTATATATAGAATATTATAAATATATATTCCGGCATCTCACCAAATGTATTGAACTGCGTACAGACGCCATGCACGGTAGTGGTTGGTTCGAAGCGGCTACCTGGTGGGCACCTTATTACGAGGTAGGCACCTCGTAATAAAGTGTCCCGTTCCATGGCCGGCGTCTGGTTACTCGGCGTCTGGTTACAACAGGCGTTAACGAAATTCCCCCTTATTTGTTTAACATGACCTTCTGCGTAGTTACGGCCCCGAATGCCTTCTATTGGCTGTCTACTCTCTAAGACCGTGCAGGCCGTCTGCGTCGGTTGGCCTTGCGCTTGCAGGAATACACATTTGCTATCGCGTATAAGTCCGACCAGGTGCACCAAGACGATGACTCCATGTCCAGCCATCCTGTCGACCCTCTCGATTCCCACATTCGCGATATCGACGGCTGCATGTCGTCCGTATCGGTCTTCTTAAACATCGGAGACAACCAATGCCATAATCCATATCTGCGCCCCATAATCGCCCGCTGCTGCAAAGACCATTCCGATCCTCCTCTGAACCATTTGGGCTAAACTTCATGATCTTCCCACTGCAGGACACGTTGGCGTGTCACGTGCAGACGGCTGCGAAGGCGTGCGAAGGCTGTTCTTCTGGCCGGGCCTTCACTGCTCTGTCTCGGATACGTTGGTGCTTGAGATTAATGTCAGTGCCGGAAAACGACTGCGCTTCCACTCAGTGGGCAGCTACCGCCCATCGTCATTACTACTCACCCACTGTTCCGTTTTTGTCTCGATCTGCTTATGCCTTTTCCCGCATCATCGCCAGAGACCAGGTGGGTTGCCATTTTGTCTCATTACACCACGCATACTCTTCAAAGCTCGCCATCCTGACCAGTTGTGCCTCCGATGTCGCCAACTTCCTTCTAAATGGCGTCGTCCTGCTCCATTACGTCGATCACGTCAACTGCTTACAGATCGAGACCGCTGGTTTCTTCCTACAGTGGTCCACGACCTTCTGCACTCATGCTCCACCCATTATAAGTCCACGGTGGCCTGCCATTCCCAAACAAGCGGCCTTAATGAGCGCCCTAGCCGCTCCTTGACGGACATGCTGTCTGTGTACCTGCCTGGGACGCCAGTCCCGATAACATCCTTTCGGGACATTCGCCAATAATACCTCACGCCGGGATACCACCGGATACTCCTACCTCTACCTACACTTTTGCCGCTACCCGTTGATGTCCTTTGGAAACTTACTGCGTCATGATGATTATGACGAAAAGCATTTAATATTATTGGCAGAGAGGTTGACAGGGAAGCTGCCTCTAGTGGGCCGCTCCTCTTACAATACTAGGGGAGCCCCTTATTCAAGGATCCCAGTGGTCTGGACCGCCGCATGATTTCGCTGAACCACTGCTTGCTGGGCCGTTAGGTCCAGGCAGCCGAGCAGGGCAGCCTCCCATTTTCCTCGAGTAGGGGAATGGGTTAGGAGTGGAAGAGAAGAATTTTGCTGGCATGCCCAGACCATGTGGAACATGTCAGCCACCTCCCCACAGAAAGAGTAGAGGCCAGAGTAGGAAGGATCGAAATGTTTGAGTACTGCCGGGCACAGTACAGTGTTAGTATAGAGTCTAACAAGTTTTCTTTCGCCTGGCTTTTCTAGGCCCTTTAGAGGAGCCGGGTACTTACGGTGCGAGTCCCAGTAATGAGCGGACATATCTTTGATGTTAAATAAGTACTTTCTTCTGGGCGAGTTGGTTCATAATTTCCAAAGGTAAAAACTTGCGCAAACAGTAGAAGAAGAAGGAGACGGTACAACAGGACAGAGCGCAAACTTCCAACTGGTTTATTTAGGAAACTGTACCTACATATATAGACAGGTGAAATCATATCAGAGTGATCAAGCGTAAACACGTGTGCACACAACCAGCGAAGATCCACTACCAAGCAGGGCAAAGCTAATAAAATCTCATAATGTTATCACTATATATTGGACAGACGGGTAGATGCGTGAATGACCGCATCATTGAACACAAGAGAAATGTGGAAAGTTACAAGACTGGCAACCTGTATGACCATATTGTCTGCCATAAATGCAAACCTGTGTATGAGGGCACTATAATTCTCGCACGTAGCAAAACCAAAATGCAGAGAGAGATCACTGAGGCCTTTTTAATAATGAAAAATGGTGAAAAATGTATTAGTTCCACCTCTTTAACACTCCTTGATAAGGAGCTAGCCTTTTTAGGACATGTGTGATTTGTTGGGCTACTTGCTGTTACATTCCTTCTTGTCTGTTGTTGATTTTTATAACTGACGCGGCTTTTGCTTAGAATTCTATACGTCTTGTTTTTGTTGTTGATTTTTTGTTGCTGGTTTTTTATGAGTGACGCGGCTTTTGCCTAGATAATTGATTTTATTCACTCAGGTTTAGCCTTTTGGCTGTTTTATCGGTTTTAGTTTGTGACTGCCTGTTTTACTTTGTTTTTAGGTCTGACTTGGCTTTGCCATAGATATGTGTTGTTACAAGGTTACGTGTGCTTGTCTATTTGTGTGTGTGTGTGTGTGTGTATGTGCATGTGTTGTTTGCGCGCGCGCAGTCGTGCTTGTGTATGTGTGTGTATCTGTCTGCGTTGCTGGTATTACCCTGCATACTTCTTTCAGCCTTCTTACAGCTAGCATCTTTTGGCCTCAGTGATAACATGATGAGATTTTATTAGCTTTGCCCTGCTTGGTAGTGGATCTTCGCTGGTTGTGTGCACACGTGTTTACGCTTGATCACTCTGATATGATTTCACCTGTCTATATATGTTGGTACAGTTTCCTAAATAAACCAGTTGGAAGTTTGCGCTCTGTCCTGTTGTACCGTCTCCTTCTTCTTCTACTGTTTGCGCAAGTTTTTACCTTTGGAAATTGATGTTAAAAGAGGACACGTGTCCTGATCCAGATGGGAGGGTCTGCGTCTGGGGCCCGGTTAGTGAGTGCTCGGGCGGCCGAGTTGGCGCCCTCGTTCCTTGGTAAACCCTCTGGACCGGGAGTCGAAATGAGAAATCGGATCGTGGGGTCCTGATTCCGAGCTGCTCATCAAAGTATTCTTTGTGCTATACCCGTTACCTAGCCCAGATCATAATTTCGACAAGCCCCTCGCCAGTCGGATAAGATGAATTTAGATTGATGGTGGGTGGCAGCCAGGGCGATTGCTACCTCTTCCGCGTAAGTTCCTCCAGGTGCCTTAGAACTGAGGCCGTCCAACTGTCTTTCCTCGTGAATTACTGCGGCCGTGTGGCATCCTCCCTTGGAATGGTGTGGGCCGGCAATGTCTGCGTAAGAACGCTGTGTTTGGAGCCATAATGACGTTGCAGGGCATTCGCCCATGCCTGACGCCGTCCATTGGGGTCTTCTCTGTTCATTTTGGTAGGAAGGGGTCGAACACAGAGGGCGCCTCTCCATAGTTCGGGCACTCGTACCCTTTCCTCAATTGATGGTCGTGTTGTACATATAGCCGGTCCAGAAGGCAACGCCCAGACACAGTCTGAGCAAGACGGGTGTATTGATTAATGAGGTGCGCCCCGCGCAGCTCCCGATAGGTGTTCAAAACCCCCAATGCAAGGAGCCTCGCATTTGAGGTAGAGATCGTTATGTGGAGCGCCCTCTTGTTCATCTTAAGGAGAGTAACATCCAAGATGTCTTCATCATGCTTGCGCAAGTGCAGGTATGGCGTCGAACAAAGATTTCGACTCGTCAGAAAAGCATGGGCGAGTTGCATCGCGTTTTTACTTCTGAGGCCCCCGCAGCTGTTGGAGACGCGGCGGACCATGTGGCCCACTTGGTCGCCAATCTTGCGATGCTTGGCTGGGGTTGTGTCAGCGCGACGATTGTGGTGTATAAAGAGTCCAAGGACTCTGACCTCAATGGATTCGCGTACGGGTCCACTAGCCACAGAGAGAAGTATTCGGGTCTTGCACCTTGGTGTGGGGCGAAGATGCGCGAATTCTGATTTTTGAGGAGAGGACTAGAGACCCCAGTACGCAGCATAGCTTCACTTCACTTCACTTTATTACCTTAAAGACCCCACTTTGGGGGTATTACATAAGGGGTGGGAGTACAAATGTAGATCGAATATGATTGCTTACATGATATTTGTGAAATGCATATTTAAATTGTTCACAAAACTTGATTGGCAGGTGATGGCATCAACGTCGTGGGGAAGGCCATTCCAGTCTTTAGCAGTGCGAAGAAAAAAGGATGCGGGAAAAGTGACGGTGCGGGCGCGTTGGCATGAAACTTGCAGTGAATGGCCGGTGCGATGAGATATGGGAGCTGGCGGTGTGAGGTAGGGTGGTTGTCCAAGGGAACTGTAAAAAACTTATGGAACAGACTAAGAGAAGCAATGCGACGACGATGGGCAAGAGTTGATAAACCTGATTGTCGTTTAAGTGACGATACACTGATGTGGTATGAATAGGCAGAATGAATGAACCTCGTGGCGCGAGTTTGGACAGATTCTAGTGAACTGATGAGATATGCTTGTTGCGGGCTCCAGATAGCAGATGCGTATTCTAGTTTTGGTCGAATGAGTGATTGGTAGTCGAGAAGTTTAATACTTTGAGGGGCGTGCCGTAGATGACGTTTCAAAAAACCCAATGACCGGTTAGCTGATGCGACGATGTTCGTTACATGAGAGTGCCAGGAGAGATCCTGGCACAAGGTGACACCTAGGTACTTGTATGAGTATACAGATTCTAGTGGAACGTTAGCAACGGAGTAAGGGGGTTACGCCGGCGGTGAAAAGATACGAGTTTCCATTTATTAGGATTAAGCGACATTAGCCAGCCATCGCACCAGGCATGCACTGTGTCAATGTAGTTTTGGAGCTGTGATTGGTCAAAGGTGTTGGAAATTGTGTGGTAAATAACGCAGTCGTCTGCAAACAGACGAACATTGCAAACCAAGTTTGAGGGTAAGTCGTTTATATAGATTAAGATTAGGAGGGGAGCAAGTACAGAACCTTGGGGTACGCCTGATGTTACTGGAAGAGGGTTGGAAGTCTGGCTGTTAACGAGAGCAAACTGGGAGCGGTTAGAAAGGAATTCTTCGATCCACAATAAGACGTTAGGATGCAGTTTTAGCATGGTTAGTTTTAGCAGTAAACGCCTGTGGGGAACTTTATCAAATGCTTCAGCAAAGTCTAGAAAAATAGCGTCAGTTTGTAAATTTAGGTCGAGGTTGGAGTGAACGTCATGAAGAAAGACGGCCTGTTGAGTTTCACATGACAAACCCTTGCGAAACCCGTGTTGTGAGGGATGAAAGAAGTTGTTAGCGTCAAGAAAGTCCATGATTTGAGAATAGATGACGTGTTTCATCCACAATCCTAGCCGCTGTTTGCAGGCTGTCCTCCAGTTGACCAGTGCTGCCCTCTGTTACCTAAATGGTGATGTCGTCGGCATACAGTGCATGCTGTACACCTTCAACTCGAGCCAGTTGGGCAGAAAGATGGAGCATTGCCAAATTAAAGAATAATGTGGACAACACTGCCTCTTGTGGGGTGCCCCGCGTACCCATTGCGTAAAGACCGTGCTCATTATGTTGAATGCGGATATAAGAGCGTCGCGGTGCGTTAAGAAATGCTTGATGTAATTTAAAGTTTTGTGCCTGCAGCGTGTCTCGCTTAGGTGAGCGAGGATGGCTCTTGTGTTTCACCTTGTCGAAGGCGCCCTTGAAATCGAAGGCGAGAACCACCTTGTCATTATGAAGGTGCTCGACAGGCGTGAGTATCTCGTGGCTGAAGCGGAATATCTTGTGCCGAACGTATTGAGGGCCTCAAGGCATTCGGAGAGACGATCTCGAACCATGATCTCCATAAGCGTGGCCGCACAAGGCGTTAAATAGATACTAAATAGTGATCCTTTTAACAGCAGTTACGCTTGTGACGCCATTGCCCGTACCTACGCCGCCCGCCACATCACTTGGGATCGTCTCGACGCTTCTCAGGCCGCCTAAAAACGTTGCTGCGAAATTCACCACCATGACGTTCACTACCCTGCCGGCTCCACAGTGCTCCTCTGGCTTCCTGCACGCCGGGTGGACCTCTGCGATATGCTATTGCCTCGTTAAGTTGGTCTTTACTGCGTTTTGAGGCAAATGAGCAATCTGACCTACGCTATCACGCCCCTCCACCCAACTCTCCTCCCGCGGCCTAATCTACGCGGCGGTGGGCACGACGCCCGTCTTAAGCCCTAACATTCGAATCAACCACCTTAGGACGCCCAGGGACTGTGCTTCTTCAGCGGGTCGGAAAGGGGTAGTGTTGCAGTACCCAGTCGTGAGGCGAAGAAGACGTTGTTCTATCGCTGTGCTCCGGGATACAACAAGGACGATGCAGCTAGTGAGCTACTGCAGGGTTTACCTTGTTTTTGTGGAGAGCCAATCCCCGTACTAATATTAGGGCATTGCAATTTTGCGTCGAATACGGTCCATTGAACAACGTCACAAAAAAAGACGTTTATACTCTGCCATTGATCGAAGACTCCTTGCATCGCCTCTGCGACGCCAGATATTTCTTTTCCGAAGCCCGATGACCAAAGCCTGAAAAACTAGGCACCGCATCGCTGAGCAAGAACGGTCGAGAGAAAAACATGAGCCGCGCCATTCTTCCCAGTAAATCCTCGTTGTTCTATTCAGCGCTGGCGGGAATATTTTCACATTCATTTGATCATAATCCACATTTCATTATCCGGTAAAACTAATGATGATGAAATAAGGACAACAAACATTCAGCGACATGGCGAGTGGATGCCTAGATGGCTACCGCGAAACCTAACAGGCCATATTGAAATTCCAAGGAAAGTAAGGGCTAACTGAGTGCGCTCAAACGCAGGCATCGCAATGCACCGAATTGTTCTTTTGGCGAAATTACCGAAAGTGAAGGTCACGCACGTTTTCTTCTTTGCCTACAGCATTTAAACATGAAGGTTCGAGTAACAAGCCCAGCGTCGCCCCACGGTCGCCCTCCTTCTATGCAGCAACTACATGCCCTCAAACAACTGCTTACCGCTGCACCAGCTATGATTAGCATTGCACCTCTCGAGACTCTGCCGTTCTCCTTCTTTTGCTGCGCACGCACTGTTCCAGAGGCTCCAGAACTGAGAAAGAATCTTGTCGTGTGTTCTGAACTGACCATCATCATCAGCCTGAATGCACCCACTGCAGGGCAAAGGCTTCTGCCATGTCTCTTTAGTAAACCCTGTTCTTTCCTAGCTGCAGTGACTGTATTCCCGTTCACTTCTTAATCTGAACTGCCCAGCTTACTTCAGACACGCGAAACGACTCACACCTAAGATAAGAAGGAATTATGGAAAACATTTGTCTGCATTCCCAGCAGCAGATATACTTAATAAATTCGCAGCAATTGTTAATTATGTTCTAAGCATGCATTCCAAAACAGGTTAAAGAAATATTGAGAGGGGAAATATTTCCTTCCATGATTACAGTCATGTCTTTTATCTCGGTCTAATTCAGTTGTTTCCTTGAACTAGACCGTCAACCTTATTGTGAAATTCATTTTATTAGTGCTGGCTCTCGCTGATTTAGTTCTGTTTTACAGTGTGACAATTATTTATTTATTTTAGGACAAGTATGCTAATTTCTTTCCATATACCAATTGTATATATTTACAACTTGAGTAGTATCCACTTCTAATGCGTAAGATTAAGGCTTGGTACAGATGATTATTGATCATGTGACAATGTTGCCTCAGTGAATTTTTTGTACAATGATTTGTTCAACTTTGAATGCGGTCATTCTGTAGTTTCGTGTGTTTGTTGTCGATTCTGTGCACGAGAGGGCTGGGACCTGCGTCAGGCATTCAAATACCTTTAGTCCCAGCCTCTTGTACCACAACGGTCAATAAAACCAAAATTCTAAATCCTGAAACTTTCTGCTTCCCCCTGCTACGCTTGCCCTGTCTTGGAATCCGTTCCGTTACCTTTAAGGACTGCCGGTTATGTTACCTTCGCATCACGTGTCCTGCCCAAGCCCATTTCTTCCTTTTCATTTCGACTAGAATGTCATTAACTCGCATTTGATCCCTCACTCACTCTGTCCACTTCCGACCTCTTAACGTTACACCTATCATTTTTCTTTCCATAGCGCGTTGTGTTTCCGTTAACTTAGACTGAAGCCTATTCGGTAACCTCCACGTTACTCCCTCAGAGGTGAGTACCGTTAAGATACAGATACTTTTCTCTCAAGGGATATTGGTAAACTGCCATTCGCGATCCGAGAGATCCTGCCACATGCGCTCCACTCCATTCTTTTTTTCTCACTATTTTGATTTCATGATCACGATAAGCGGCTACTACCTGCTCGAAACAGACGTGTTCCCTTATCACTTCAGGCCCCTCGCTGCCAATTCTGAACTGCTGCTCTCTTGCTAGACTGTTCAACATTACTTTGGTTTCTTGCATGTAAATTTTAAGACCTACATTTGCATGTCAGTTTTAAGACCTTATTGATCAAGATTTTCAGCTCATCTCCCGAGTTACTTAGCAAGGCAAGTTCATCAGCGAATCGCAAATAAGCAAGGTATTCTTCATTAGCTCTCATAGCCTTTTCCCAATCCATGGGCTCGGAAAACCTCCTGAAAACAAGCGGTGAATAAAATTGGCGAGATCGTGCCTCCCTGCCAGACAGCCTACCGGGTAGAAATTGCATTGGTGGCTTTAAGGACTACGGCAGCAGTGCCATCGTTATAGGTATCCTCCAATATTTTCACATAAAACTCTTACCCCATGATCCCGCAATTCCTCCATGACTGCTGAGGTTCCCACTGAGTCAAATGCTTTCTAATAATCAGTGAATGGTATATAGGGGTTGTGTCAACTAAGACTGTAAAAATAGGCTTTTTCAGTTAGAAGCGCTATTTTTCCACATAGCATTGTTAGAGTTTAGCTCTTTAGAATACAGCTAAGGCGTGTTAACTAGCAGGTTGGTTAACTAACATAAAATAGTTAAATTTTTAACTATTACTGTTAGGCTCTTTAATTGTTGAGAGGCTTGTAGCCCACCGTAAGTATTATCCATATTAATTTTTAGAATTTCGAAACAGCGATTACCCTCGCCGCTGGGACCCAAGAAATATTGAGGCGAAAGCCTTTCTATACTCATGAGTGGCATAGACGCAAGTTCGAGGCAGAGGATGTCCGCACAACTGTCCGCATGATCTGTCAATCATAAGTTGTTTGGTAAAAAATAAAACCTAAATTTGATTAAAAAACATATATGTAATGATATTAGTGATAGAAAATAGACTAAAATAGTGATAATGGTAGCTACTGCTTGTGACGGTGCTAGTAATAGGAGTGATTGTGATGATGATAATGATGAATAGTGATAACTGCTATAGCGATAATAATCATGGCAGTTAGCGATAGTGATAGTTGGCGATAGCGGTGACGATGGTTGTGATGATGATATGGGGTTAGTCGGTGATAGCGATGCTGTTGTAGTGGTGATGTTAATGGTCATAATAATTTGGTAGTGGTAGCATCAAGGGTCTCTGGTTCGGGTGATGTGAAGGTCTTGGGTTAGAGTGCCGCGATACTTATGTGTTCGAGTCCCGCAAAATGTTGTGGGTTCGAGTAACGCGGATGACGTGGGTTCGAGTTCTGTGAAGGACATGGGTTCGGGTTCCCTCAAGGTGGTGGGTTCCAGTCCCCCGAAGATCGTTCCGACATCAGAATAGCCATGGCCGTCGACACAGTCCAGCCTCCTCCCATGACAAAAAATAAAAAAGAGATGGAGAAAGAAAAGAAAGGGAAAGGCTTGCGCATTTACACTCTTAAGCAGACTTTGCCCAAAGTGTCACCCGGATATTTTGGCTATTTCGAGGAGTTACGTTGAACTCGAGAGGTTGTTTTGCCTGCAAGTATTTCGAAAGAGAATTCATTTTGGCACGATCAAGGCCCAATTTGTTAGGCTACAGCGCTGAGGGTAATTGCGTTTTCCAAGTGTTAAAAAATGGTATCCATATTGCTTACGGTGCTCTACACGCTTCTCAATAATTAATGACTGTGATGGTAATACTTAAAAAGTAAGCATTCAATATAAGTGCTAATTAGCACGCCTTAGCGATATTCTGAAGCCTTTTAAGGCTTGCAATGCTATGCCGAAAAAAGCGGTTCTGTTTTAAAAATTGCCCAAAGTTTTGGGTGAAACGCCCTGTATAGACCCTTTACAGCCGCCGTATCGGGGGGGGGGGGGGGGGGGGGGGGGGGCTGCCACCTGAGTCTGAAGGTTCGGTTCCGACAGACAGTATTTCAGCTGATACCGTTGCAAAGGAGCGGGAAGACAACACTAGGGTTTGGCGAAAGCTTCGAAGGACAAGTAGAAACCCTAATTTGATCGCTTCAGGTGTGAAAATGTGGTCGGGCTTCATGTCGCGGAGAGCCGTTGGGCTCTCCGCCTCTTCGAGCCAACAGATAGATCGCCTGAATGTTTGTCTTTGCATGCGCTGATGGCATTGCTTAATGCTTTTTTGTTGTTATTTTCTACAAGGGCTTAATGCTCCTGCGGCCGGTCAGGTTGTTGTGCTATTGTGTACGTGCATACAGACACTGCTCTAAAACGCTCTCACGCACATCGTACACATTTGCTTACAACCTGTTAATGGCGCATAGAAAACCTAAAATATTCTTTACTGGTTTCTTCAATACAGAAGGGTGACAAAAATAAATTGACGCACAAAGGTTGGCTATCATGGTAGTAGTTCCATGCATCAAGCAGGCTTCACAAGCTGGCATGCAATCGTTTAGCATTCCGCGATATAATTGTTAAAACGCGCTCATGGCAACGCGTTCATAGTACACGAATTTCACAATTACGTCAGCCTGACATATAAAATCGTGGTACGCTCCACGCTCGATGTGCGGACATGGAAATGCTCGAAGTCTCGTTGGTTGTAATTAATCAGCACCAATCTGAGCATGTAGAGTCCCTTTTAGCAACTGTCTCGCATGGACCGCGAGCAAGTGAAAACCACACAACACATCAGCCGTACAGCAAATGTTTTACTCCAACTATGGTCCAAGAAAACCGCGCTACTTCGAGCGAAGTTCAACCGTAGCAGCAAGACGGCGTGTAATACCCGGACTGACTTTAAGCGTTGTCTGCTCGCACGGCTGCGTAGTGCATAATAAACAGTGGTGGTATGTAGGAGCGTAAGTGATATTTTTTTTTCGTTCCTGATTCAGCCTCGGGCGCTCCTTTTACTAATGGAAGCACACCATAGCTTACCAGCCATGCGGTCTCAGCACAATGCACAACAGCTGAAAGCACGACGTGAGGATTTCGCTGGCGGAACAGCTTCTCCGTGCGGCTGTATTGCGCACTAACCCTCGCAGATTTTCCAATATTGAAACCTTTCTGTATAGGCTGTCTAGCGCTGGCGAACGTATTTGTTGCGTTCGCCCGTTCTGAAAGGGTGCATGGCGAATGGGCGCGAACATTGCCACTACCTCCTTGTGCAGTTCGACTCCGTGAAGCCCGCAAACGGTCGCATCTCTCACCTTTAAAGGGACACTGAGGAGAAATTGAAGTTGGCTTGTATGGACAGAATACCAGCTCCTGATTACAAAAACGCCCCTCATACTGACAACAAAGCTCTTGTAACGTAGAAAAGAGCAAGAACCAAAATACAGGTATCGCCGCCACAGGCCAAACTCGCAAGTACAGGCTTCATGACGTCATAGGACAAAACAGTGTTGCTAGAACCTATGATTCTAGAAACAGTCGGACATGAGAAGCCACAAATCACTGAGGCGCAGCTAATGCATGCGCAAATCTCCTTGACGTCGCCAGATGGCGCCACGTACCCGACAGCTACGAGTGCACCTGCAGCATCGGGACCAATCAGTGCCTGCTCACCTGCGGTAGACGGGCGCCCGGTACTCCGCTAACGGTGACAATGCACACGGTATGCTAAAGGTTTCTATTTGCGAGAACTTAGTTGACGACTTCAACCACGGGATCCATCGGAACGCTGTCAAAATTCCGGGGCAAATGTAAACGAAGCGACGGTAGCGACGGCCGCAATAGCCGATCGATGCCTTCAACGTGCGGCCGGCGGTAGCTTTCTTTTCGGCTGCTGCTAGGCTGCCCTGCTGGCCCTCAGAAATCACGGAGTCTGCGTTACGTCATGTGCACGTCTTGTTTCACGTCACTTAGTCCTGTGTCGTCATAAGAGAGTCCCAAATTTGAATCAGAGCGGCGGGAAAAACTTTTTGAACTTCGAATACAAATTTATTAGAAATAAATGCATCTTTCGCTGCCGGCCAAGTGACAACAAAGCCATGAAACGCCGAACTATCGTATTTTGCTATAAAAAATATTAATAGAGCTCTCCTCAGTGTCCCTTTAACTATCATTCGCAATTCTAGCAAGCCACAACACAGCACGTATTTTCTTTTCGTAAGAAGAACACATTCGGCAACTACCGGCGATATTTCCCCTACTGCGTCGAGGCGTACACGCCGGCAACTTACCAATGGCGCCGTGTTCCGTACGTACATGTGGCGCCATCTGGCCTGAAACGGAAGAACTGCGCGCTGTAAACGACCTCTAGGCCGTAGTTATATTCTACGCACTTGTTTATCACCTGACTGACAGTGTGAATATGGTCTAATGTCGCTCTAATTTACAGAACAATGTTAAGCATTACGAGCCAGGGATGAAAATAAAAGCAAAGCTCTCAGCAGTTCCGCAAACTTATCTAATGAAGTTCGCGCACGCAAAACTCGCCAACCTTAGCAATGAAAAATTCCGCGCCTGCGCACTAACTATGGACAACAAATGCTGTAAATATAATAACTTTTTCTTCCATTGAATTATGTTCAGTGCTCTGTAAAATGTATGAAACTATGTATGAATGTATGTATGAACTATCATGTGCCTGTGCTTGCTGTATGCTGCCATGCACTCGGGGCTGTGGACCCAGAGGGAAGCGCATCTTGAAGTTCTTTGTCAACATCGATGATGTAGAAAATAAACTAAATGTTTGATTGATTCACTGATTGATTGATTCATTGATTGACTGATTGGTTGATTGATCGTTCACGAAAGCCTGCCTCATCATGAAGTAGACTGAAGTCTAAGGTTGTCTTTCTGCTCCGAACTACCCCGAGCTACCCGGTTTGCTCGGGTAAGCTCTGGTTATCTCGTAGAATGCGTCATGTATGCTGCATGAGATGATAGCAAGCTCGGGTGATTTCGGAGGAGCGTCGCGTGAGCTAGCTAATGGGAGGAGGGCATCATCACAGCCTGCCCACCGGATTGTGAGCAAGATGTCCACTATGGCAGGTGGCGGCGGTTAAAATAATGATTCGTAGCGATAGAATGCTCGGGAAGAGCAACAAGGTTCGCAGTTGTCCTAACGGCGGCTTCACAGTGCAGTTAGAACTCGCAACAAATTTAGAAGTTGCAGGATGTGCTGTAAGAGTGATACCCATGATGGAGTTTTTATTTGCATGGTTTTCCTGCGCTTGCAGCTTTGTGAAGCCCCTCTAATTACCTGTGACAATATTCGACAGCCAGGCAGACGATACTGAAAGAACCTACAAATTTTCTGAGGGTGCCTTGGGGACGACGTTGCATTGGTGCATTTGCTGTACTCATGTTTCAGCATGTACATGGTGTCCAGAAACCCCAGAAAATTTCTATGACTTTCATGCATTTATTGCATAAGCATACATTTGAAGGCCTTGGTCGGGCCATCGTAGGAGAGAATAGAGAAGTTATGAAATAAAGGTGGCCGAGAGAATTCCTTGGACCGAAGAAAAATGTTCAGCACACAGGCAATACGACTAATCATATCCAGCGAAGGGCATCGTAGGCATTAGGTGGTGCTTGTACGCATAGATGCTAGCTGCTCCAGACTTGTACGAATTTTTTCTAATTGAGACTGCACGGTAGTAACCAGGTCTTGTAGTTGCGCTAGCTGAGATGAATAGCGTGCCTCTGATTCCGTCAAAGACCCGTGAATATCTGAGCCAGTCGTCAAGCTTCCGTCCGCCACAGTCTGCATGGCTGCCGAAAAATAAAGAAGAAAGACAATTTGATTGTTTAGAAAGCGTTGCCCGAATGGCGCATCCCCTAAGCGCACACTCAAAATATGCTAAATCGATGAGCCGAGAAAAGCTTCACGCATCATCACGGTCGCTTCAGCGAACGAAGCATTTGCATATAAGTTGCGTCTTGCCTTAACATGCTAAATTCAAGTTCATATTACGTTCGATTGAGTAACGAGCAAAGCTTACATTTTCGACCAGCCCTCGATAAGGAAGAAAAGAAGGCCCTCTAAGTTAGCTCATGTAGGAAAAAAACCCTTGAACAGCAGTTCTCCGACCACCTTTTTCCTCTTTTAAAATTGCAGAATGAAGTTGTTTTCAATACTATCATGTATCTTTGCGCCGTAAACGAAGTTTCTTATCTTCTATTCTACCCGATGTTACTGTAAACGAATAAGGCCTCTTCCAGAATTTATTCTTGCCTGGGAAAGAAAGACTTCGGCCTCAATTAAAAGACATTTATAGCTTCGGTGCTCGTCAGCAGGACAGTGTCTGTTAAAGCTAAGCCATTATTTGTTTAGGTGACGTGTAGCCAATGATGAAAAAACTACTAGTTATTTGCAGTGTTCTAAAGCGGTTACCGCGCTGGCGGTATTAATGGCGGCCCGAACAAAGTTTAATGTGGACAGCTTTACGCTTTTGTTCATAATTCTGTGTTAGTTCATTATGTAGCATTTATTGCAATTATCCTTCCTCATTGCTTAGCGGCGACATGTGATTTTCCATCAGGCCGAGGGTCCCGTGGTTCTGGCTGCGCAGGCCATTTTTCACAATGTTTACGCGATTACATAGGCCCTCCCGCCTCTGCTTGAAAAATGTTTGGCTCATTGAAAGAGCAGCATATTTATGTTTTGATGGGTTGTGTTCGTAACGCTAATAATATTCCCAATTGTGAAATGAGCATAATACCAGCGCTTAAAACTGTACTTGTTTGCTTCTGTAAATTTTATTAAAGGGCTCCCTTTGGTACAATTAGCAGTGATAGTAATCTCGTGATCTCTGGAGATGCTTTTGCTTTGAATCGTTACTTGTCTGGAAGTTGGACTCTGAGGCGGACGAAAAAAAAAACAAACATTAACGATATTAGGCCTACAATGCCTTTGTTCTATTTCAGTAAACACGCCGCCGCAGTGGTTGAGCGATTATGGCACTCCGCTCGAATAGCTTCGCACGCGAAATTCTAGAAGCCTGTGTGCTAGCTTTGTCAGCTAACGCTAAGGAACCCCACGTGATCTAACTTTCTGGTGCCCTTCACTACAGCGTCCCGCGTTCCCTGAGTCACTTTGGTACGTCAAACCCGCATATACCACAACCTATTTCAGCAAGGGAGTCGTATGCGACACATTTGTTAATCGTGCATATTTTGCAAAATCCGCAAAGACTTCTTGAACCAAATTTATTATTTGTTTAGTTTCAGTTCTTCAAAGTTCACCGCAACCTGAAAAACGCGTTACTCTCTGGAAGGAACGCTCACTTCAAATCCTACTGAGTGCAGGAATAAGACGACTTCCTTTTCCGGAACACTCGCATTTACAGTGGGTCATAAATTATTTGAACAATCTAGATGCCTGGTGGGCTTGCCTGCAGGTATTATAGATGCTGACGTAAGAAGCGGCGCTTTGTGTGTTTAGACAGGGAAGCAAAAAATAACTTCGGTTTGGTGGTTCAGCGTCCCAAAGTGACTCAGGCGATGAGGGACGCCGTAGTGGAAGGCTCCAGTAACTTGGATCACCTGTAATTCTTTAGCGTGCACTGACAGCTTACAGCACACGGGCCTCTAGCATTTCGCCCCGACCGGAATGCGACCACGGCGGCCGGAATGAAACCTGCGTCTTTCGTGTCAGAAGTCGAGCGCCATTACCACTGCGCCACCGCGGAGGCACAAGTACAAAGTATACGATACGCATGTATTGAAGCTTGTCTTTGTGCAAGTAACCTTCACACTTGCATTTACTGCTCTTGAGCGCTGGTATCACTGCATGTGCCGATGAAAACCTCTTCCTTAGCACACCGAGCTGAAAGGATATCTTGGCTGGTTACGCCGTTTGTGTTCAGTAGGCAGAACCAGTTCATAATACACATTTATGCTATTTTCATGGAACTGGGTAGGCCTTGCGCTGGCTGACACTGCGCAGAGAAACAGCAGACGGCGGCAGCTTATAAAGCACAAAAATCAATGAAGGAAGACGAGCCCACTGTCTATGAAAAGTGGCTGAAGGCGGAGTCTTCTGAAGCCCCGGAATCATTTTGAAAAATTTAGAGGCATCCGACTGAGCTTGTTGAGCAGAGAAAGAACCTGCACATTGACCGAATGCAGTTAGCATTATCGCGATTAGCTGGTATAGAATGCGGCACTCATCTTCTGCACTTGATATATAGTCAACATCTCTCCATGACGCGACAAGGTTAAGTTTCTTCTTATACTCTTGCACACAAACATATTAAAGAGAGATATCCTAATCTTGCCAAGTGCACATTCAGTTCTACTGTTATTGTCGCAAAACATATGGTACGGCATACTAGCAGCACTGTACCCTTGAACCATATTAGACTATTAGTATAAAAGAGATAAATTATATAAAAATAATAAAGATCTACTACATTCTCGAAAAGTAACTCCGTGTCGTGTGCGCGGCTTTTGTGCAGAGGCTAGTTATGTTAAACATTTTTATGCCACAAATAACAGCTGATGACTTCGGGAAAACTAATGTCCCTCATAAAATACTCATCACAGTGCTCAGAATTTTTTTCCCCGTGCAAGGAGGTTCTGAATCAACAATGCATGCAACTCGAGACGTTGTTAAAAGTTCAGGTTACATTCCGTCGCTTTAATACGTCGTTATAAAACGATTACTTCATTCTTACAATCGTTTTGAAACGTCATTTGTACCTGACAGAGAGATCCATTTAAATATTAAGGAGCCAGATGTCAGCAAAGGTTTCTCACCAGCATCCGTCGGAGGAATAGCCAGCCATGAAATCAATAAGACAGCGATCAGCAGTGCTTCTTTCTTCCAAGCAGGCATGATTTTGCGTTTCTGGATTAGTGAGCCCTTTCGAAGGAGAATACTGTCAGCCTCCCAAGGCGCCTACCTCTCGAATACGCTCACGCACTCTTTATAGAGGGACGTTGACGAGAGTGGAATGGTGTGCACAGACGTCACAGAACGCCCACTCACTCGCTTAGCCAATTGCGTGGGTTCTCGTACTACGTAAAGACCGCAATCTGTTCTTTTTTCTTTTTCTGAACGCTGAAACTCAACTCTCGTCATATTTCCTCCTTCTCAGTTCTATGATGTTTTTCTTTTGGCTTGCCACACGATGGCATCAAACGCCCACTTGTGGAACCTATGGCGCAAGAATGATGTCACACGATGATGTTTTAATGTTGTCACACTGGCCTTACCTCCACTGCATATCGCTGACTTTTATTTCGCTCAGAAACCTGTTGGCAACAGGTTGCTGTACGTCATCAGTTTTCCGCCGAATGTGTGTGCACATCGGTTTATTTTTTACGGTGTTCAGCGTACCAACGCCACTCAAGCTAGAGTGTGCACTTCTGAAGAGCGGACCAGGTAAGGGCCTAAGAACAGGAAAAAAATGTAACATCCAAGTATTGAGATATAAAAAATTTGCTATAAATTAAGACGTGTATCCTTGATTCCAACAATATTGATTAAAATTGTTATCTACACCGAAAACATTGCAATGGGTACCTACGCATACAACAGCAAATAATAATGTTTTTCTATGCAGAGCACTAGCTCTAGTTTGTGTCATGCGATATCCAGCACTGCAAAATTCGGTTACATAACTTTATGTAAAAGCTGGACATATGTAGTACCCAGTTTTTCACACACGAATCAATGATACCTCAATTTAGCGAAGAGGTACAGGTATGGTTATTTGCTAAAAAAGTGCATGCACGCCATTCACTAGAAATCTACATATAGCTAAACTCTTGCATCTCACCGTGATGTGGTTTCTGAACGTCCCAGATTTAAATGTGAACAAGAAAAATAAAAAAATATCTTCTATTCCGTCTCTTTTCAGGATGCATTTCTCTCTTACTGCATATTTTTGATGTACATTTCCTGTTTGTTTCTTGCATTTTTGATCTACAGTGCTGGAAGATTTCTTTTGTGAATGTTCTATACATCTCCTGTTCATGTCTGTTCACACCAACTACTCAGAGGATGGAACAGTTGGGGATGAGAGCTAATATAAAATATCCTAGTAATGTGCGATTATTCGATGTCATTTATTAGCTAAGTTAATGCCATGGAATGAATTATGTCTTTTTGAGGGAGATGTGAAGGGTAGGCTGATCTTCGGGATATTTTTGTGTATTTTCGAAGGGGGGAGCTTTTCCGTGCCTCCTGATGCCCTGGCAACCAAAACAAAGATTGAAATTTAGTACATCGAGCAATGTTTTCTCGAAGCACGGGTATAGTTATTGTGACAGCAGGTGCCAGGATGGCTAACAAACATGCGCCACAGATGGGAAGATGATACGCATCGGAATGAATCCTTGGAGTAGGCCAAGAAAGCACCCAGTTTGCTGGGCTGCAAAATCCGACCGACGCTGCGAGCCGCTCGAATAGTTTCGAATTGCATGTGGGCTACTGTTATTGCGAAATAGCGTATATGAGACCACAGATAATGATGTCGATAATTTTAAATACTCGGTGTAACAATTACTAGTAAACTTCAGTCCTGCTGTAGGCTTCGCGGAAATCCCTCAGAACATACGTATCCAAATTTCACCCAAGAAAAGCACGTCTGGCCTCTTAAAGAAATGATCCCTCATCAACTGCCGCAAGTAAGCTCTAAGACACGGCGTATTATCGAAGTAATAGTCCTCTAGAAGTCAGTGCTAAATTCTGTAGCAGCCTGCCGTTACCACAAAACATTCGGGAATAAATGTACACATCGCGTTCTCTAATTTGATCCTTTGAATTTGAATTTTACCAGTTGAAAACGTTCGATACTTCACCAGAATCACCAATTTTGGCATCGTTAACCCACACAACTGGAGCCCTGTATTCTCGCTGTCAGCACCAGATTGTTGGACGTGTGTTTTTATCCCAACTCATTAACTCCTAGCAGTCACACATTGTAAACCGATTGCGTTACGAGTGCCATAAAGGCGAAAACTGTCGTCAGCCGTAGTGAGGACTCCACCTGACAACCATGGAAGGTGGCTGATGGTGTGTTTATGAATATTCTCCTCTCCCTTCCTGCCACGAGCACAATTTGGCGGGATAAAGAGATTATCTACAATCTGAGAAGGACAGGTTAAGGAGCGGCGTAGGCGTGTCTGAGATAGACCTGCTTTGCTCCAGTATCTCAGTCACTGAAGCAAAAGAAACGAAAGAAGTATGACACGAAACACCAGAAGACGACGCCCTTGGTGTGCGTACAGTGGTAGGCACAAACGAAACAGCGGACATGCCAAGCGAACTAAAAGAACGGCGGTCCTGCAGTGCAGACAACGCCTCTTAGAGATTTATACACTTAGTTAAGGACCAAGCAGGGTGAATTTTTAAATAATTAGTAGATTTATTCAAAAAAGTAATTCGCGAGATGGCAGTTTGAAGGGTGGATAGAGAAAAATCTCCTTCCCCGGGAGAAAGTGGCAGAGGCGAGATGAAAAAAAGATGTTAGGCGACGGATGGCAGGCGGGGCAGAGTCTTCAAGGGTGCATCATGTCCCACTGTTATTGCTGGTTTGGATCAGCACAATGGAGCAGGCGTATGGCGTGTCCCCCGTGACTGGAAGGCTAAACAGTTGCACCCCCTCGCACGTCCCGGACCCGTCAGCGGCAGCTCCTTCCGGTGGTAAGACTAGCGCTAACGCATGCTCGGCGGCATCACTCGCACTGATCGACTATAATTTCTTTTCCACTCCAGCCGACACGGATTTGGATTGATCTTTCGAAAAGGCGATGGAGTGTACCAGTGTGGATCTATTCATACTTGGTACAGAAAAGCCCAGTGATGGCGAGAAATATAGTCTCACATTTTCAAAAGGCCGTGAGACGCACACAGCATGGCGAGCGCCGCCACTTGAAACACTCCTATATATGTCGTTCGTTCCAGGGGTTTTCCCCTTAGTCGACCTCTCTTCCTCAGGGCCAGCTCCCAATCGATGTCTTTTTTCGCAGTGGTGTAACCAACACTCCGGTCGCAGTAGTTCCTCCCGCAGGGGAGCGATACGTTTTAACCACCCAGAGGCAGTACAGGCGGCCCTTGAGATTACATTGACTGACTACATGCGGATCACAGATGTGCGGCAGTTCGGCGGCGGTGGCATCTTGTCCAGGCCACCAGACAAGGATTGTGTCGAAGACCTCTTGAAGTGTACCTCCTTCGCCAACCACCCGGTGACCGCATTCATTCCGCCTCATCTAGCACGTTTCAAGGGCTTATTCCAGGGGGTCGAATCTAGACTGAGCCCTTTGGAAACGCATGAGAACCTCTCGTCTGCAGGCGTGATTGCTGTCCATCGCTGCAGCAGAATGGCTGATGGAGCTAAAATTCCTATGCAGTCCGTCATACACACATTTTCAGGAATACTGTGCCCTTCAGAGATGAATGTGTCGCCATTGGCCTTTCATGTGGTTGCATTGAACTCTCGGCCGCTTCAGTGTCAGAACTGCTGGAGATTTGGCCACAGCGGTAAAGCCTGCAAATCGGGCTTACTTTGCTGTGCATGTGACTAAAAGCATGTTAGATGGAAAATCTCGAACAGCAAGAGAAATGTTGTTTGTGTGGTGGTGCCTACTCTACTAACTCGTCTTCCTGTCCAGCACGAAAAAAAAATCCTGTTCTCGAGCTAATAGCAAACGCCGATGCACGCGACGAGAAGATGTTGCCGCAGTCAAAGAGCGAGCCTCAGGTTGCTCCAGTGTGGCTGTAAAATGCCCATTCTTAATGGATGTCATTTGGTCACAGGCAATCACAGCGGCAGTTGAAAAAGCTATGACAAATGCAATGGATGGCATTATGGAAACCGTAACCGCATCCATTTGCCAGGTCACAGCTACTCAGATGTCAAATCCGATGCAGGTAACCAATGCTTCACTATTGTGTTCTGTGCTTTCGAAAGCTTCTACATTTTCTGGAATCATCAATGCGTTCCACAGGGCCAAAGTCAATATGAGCGACAAACGAAAGCAAGGGGAGGGTTTCACTTCAGAAATCATAAGCCCGATTTCCATCTCATCGAACCTTGTGACATGGTGGAACAGTTCCTGCTAATGTATTTCATTTGTGCGAGAGTTGTCTTCAGTCATTGTCAAATTGGGTTCAGGCCGGTTTTTTTGATTTGCTCTTCGCATACTGGCCTCGAGAGTCCTATTGAACTCGCCCGCAACAGTAAACAGCCTGCCGCGTTTGCGACTCTTTATGTCAGTAAACCCCACCACAGCGTGGACCACTCTACGCTATTACTCAGATTACAAGACCTTAATTTCTCAAAGTAATTAGCAGCCTGGACCTCTGCTTTTTTGGACGAGAGAGAATTTTATGCTGCCGAAAAGTTGTTCTTTCTAGAAGATTTCGACGTACAAGATTTCGTCGTACGTAGAAGATTTCGACGTACTCCTTTCTCCTGTTGTTTTCAACATCTTTCTGACCTCTATTTCATGCGTTTATAATGGGAAAACTAGCGTTTTCGCGCTTGATACCAAATGTTTTGCCTCCGCAAGTGGTATCCACATTCTTTTCAGACCTTTCAGAACTACCTTAAATTCTTGACAGCTGGTAACGAAGAATTCATCTTTCCATGCATGTGAAGAAATGCGCATTGTTAGTCTTCCCGGTTTCTCACCTTGTAAATATATGCATCGTTTCTAGAAATCATATGATTCCTCAAGTTAAAACGGTTAAGTATCTGGGACTTTTATGCGACACTACAGTTTCCAGGCGGGCACATATTGAGAAAGTTTCTGCAAAAGGACTTCGGGCCATTGGTATCCTGCGTAGGCTTTGCAGTGCGAGGTCAGGCATGAGAAGGCACACACTCTTGGTGATTTATAAAATGTAGATCCCCGCAATTTTAAAGTTCGGCTATGGTTTATTCTCAAGCGCTGCTGCATATAAACTTCGCCCTCCTGTGCTCTTTGAGCGTGAGGCGTTGCGCCTCTGTCTGTGCTTTCAAAATACGTCGCCCATGCTGTCCTGCATCTTGAGGCGCTCATCCTAACTTTACCAGCTCGGTTTCACCTTTAACAGGATAGATAATAATGTTCATAATGTTCACCTTTAAACAATCCAAACACTTTTAAATTCGTGCGGCTCGCCTCTTCACACCTCAAGTATAATATTTCTTGCCCAACCTGCAGGCTTATTACACGTCGCCTGGTCTCGTTTGCATAATCCGCATATATGTTTCGTGCTGTCTCTCTTTGATCCTTTGAACATTCATTTCACAGAGGTTCGCCCAATGTAAAACATTTCTTCATATCTCTAGGTTGTCTTTGATGGCATTTTCGGAACAAATGCAAAGCTGCAGCCCTTTCCTATCCTTCACAGTTTGTTGCAATGCCAGCTAAGGTACTTTCACTCTCATATTCTTAATGCTGCCGATGCTTCCCAGGACCTTGAAAATGCAGGTGTGGGAATTTCCTCATCTCAATTGGGGGGTCCTTTTCTCCCGTCTTCCGGAATTCACTATAATTTATCTGACCGAACTATTGCCAGTAATTTTGGACTTCGGTAAATTAGAGCCTGTTGAGTAAATTAAACAGCCGGTTTCTGTTTAAGGAACTCAGAGCATTAGTAATGAGTACGACAGCTGTTTGCAGATTATAACTTGGTGCCCACGGCAAAACCACGAACGAAGAAGTGCTGGAGGACATGAGCTTGCATCTTTTGAAGCACGGGAAGATAATTACGTAAATAATAATAATAATAATAATAATAATAATAATAATAATAATAATAATAATAATAATAATAATAATAATAATAATAATAATAATAAACTTTATTCATGCAATATTTACAATCTCGTACAGGCACACCATAGCCACAAGAGGGCTTGTAGGGTGTCGCCCGGCAGCAGCGACAATCCAAGTACACAATTTATACAATAGCGAACGAAACACACAAAAAAAGAATATATCCCTATGTACACGTGCACTGAACTTGTGCACTAAAATAAAGAATCAATTGATTACAGGCCCGTCATATATGACGTAGGTCTGAGGTAAGTGGACGATAGCCAGTGGGCGGCTAAGGTGTTTTAAATGCAGAGTAAGAGGGTTGACTCTGAGTGGTGGAAAAAAACTGGGAAATAAACCAGCAAATACGCAGTGAACTACAACAGGTACTGAGCGCAGAAGGAAAAATTGGACTAAATTTATGGAAAAGTTGGTTCAAGGTTTATGTGGTTTAATGCTCCATGGCAACTCAGGCTATAAGGGACGGTGTAGTCGATGGCTCCGGATGATATGGACCACCTGGTGTTCTTTACCATGCAATTACTTCGTGTAGCACAGAGGAATAGAGCATTTCAATTCCATCGAATCGCGAAGATACAAAAATAAATTTAACCAAGATGACGCATCTTCAGTGTGTAGTAACTCCGCAGGGGAAGTTGCACAGCATTAACTCTCAGGTGTGTAAAAAAACCGACGAAACAAAACAGGAAATGTGCAGTAAACTAGGATGGGCAAATAAAGTACTTTAAGCGACAGGTACAGAAGAAAGGAGGTGAAAACTGGACTAACTATATGGAAAAGATGGTTCAAGGTTTATGTGGTTCAACGTCAAACAGCAACTCAGGCTATAAGAGATGGCATAGCCGAGGGCTCGGGATGATGCGACCACCTGAGGTTCTTTAACGTGCACTGACTTCGCATAGTACACAGGCTCTAGCATTTCGCTTCCATCGAATTGCAAAGCTACAAAAATCAGAGAAGCCAACAGCCACAGACACCAACGGGCACATGATTTTTAATTTTATTTATTTATTTCGTGTTGTTGTTCGATTTAGATTATTACTGAATATATTATCGCTTAAACCTAATCGATTAGAAAAGCAGAAGAAGAAACAATCACATGCTGCCGGTGCGATCCCAACCCACGACCTCCGAATTACGCGTAGGGTGCTCAACCACGGAGCTACGGCGACGGCTGTCTCATCTTCTGCTTTCGGGGGTATTTATGTTTACAAGTAACCTAACCTTGAGAGTGTTCATCACGCCACCCACTTTCTTAAGCGGCGGGCGTAGCACGTCCTGAGTTACCGCTGACGTGACGTAGAACGCCATCGAACGGTGAGGGTGGAAGCTGTGTGAGAACCCTCTTATGCTTCCTATGGCGTCAAGGCTGCCAGAACCGAGACCCTCGCTAAGCAATTAAGCAAACAAGGGAAGGAGAATAAGGGGCTCGTTATAAATATGAGAGAAGCCAACAGCCACAGACACCAAGGGGCACAGGGGATTTTTTAATTGTATTTATTTATTTCGTGCTGTTGTTCGATTTAGATTATTACTGAATATATTATCGCTTAAACCTAATCGATTAGAAAAGCAGAAGAAAAATAACCACATACCGCGGGCGGGATCCGAACCCACGACCTCCGAATTACGCGTCCAGGTAGAGCACCGGACGCGTAATTCGGAGGTCGTGGGTTCGGATCCCACCCGCGGTATGTGGTTGTTTTTTCTTCTGCTTGCAACGATTTCCGAGAAGACCTGGTTTGATAAACCCATCTTGAATCGACTTGGAATATTCTTCGAATCTTCGAGCATTGCGATCCAGGCTGCCCTGATCCACAGCTTCCGCGACTGCCGCCGTCTAGATATTTTCTCTTTGGGATAACGCGCGTTCAATAAAGAGTAAGCAGAGCTAACATGCGCAAGAGCCGCGTACAAGCGAACCTGGCTGAGCTCGCTTTCACCTGAAGGTGTGATCTCCGCTGGTATAAAAAGTCAGGAGTCAGTAAAACTCAGGAATGAATTGAGGAATGCTTTTTTTTTCATCAGGTCTGTGCTGTTAGGATACCAGACCTGGACAGCTGCAATGGGACGTAGGAACTGTGGTCAGGCAAATTCCAGCCTCTCAGAGGAAACGACCTAGGTTGCTAGTGCCACGCTCGGAAGTGGGCTCGCGTATCGAGAACGTACCGTCCTTGGCAGTATCCATGCAATATAGGTTATTTCTTAGGCATGTAGGAGAGCACTTATGAAACGGCTAGAGGAATCAATTCGTATAGAGGTAGGGATCACCACTGTCCTTACTTTCAAGAGGATTTCCTTGCCAGGGTGGTGTGAGGGCTCGACCATACGGCTGAGAAGCAAGCCGCGTAGCTTTCTAACTTTTGAAAAAAGAAAAAATACGATATGCTCTATAACGGGTACCGACCGCTCCACTCTTGTCTTCTGTGGTTTCGGAAGCTCCTCCACCCTCTGTGGTCTTCAATTGCGCTTCACATTGCCAAAGTAAACATGAGCGACAAACGACTGCTCTGTGCCTAAGAGCGTTATGGACGCATGTCTGTTGAACATGTCCATATGGAGTGTCATATCCATCCCCAAAAACGAAGTGGGTCTCCTTTGAGTATTGCACGTCCATCTTGCCCTCAGTCGGAGTCCAAGAAAAATTACGTTAATTAAAATCCCATGACCAGGATTCTAGGAAAGGCAGTTGCCGCTGCGGCACTCCCTCCAAGATAGGGTCGTTAAGTGTATTCCTGTCGAGTTACTGTTTAGAAATCTCAACTTCAACACATTTATAATGTCTATGCAATTAACCTCTACTGGATTTACTTGCGCTACAGGAAACATGGCTAACTATAGATTTCAGTTCCCACCTCGAACATTACCGCTCATGTCGGATTGACCGGTCATCACGAAGCGGAGGGTTGTTAATGCTAATTTTTTCAAGGTTTTGTCACAGGGCATTCATTTCTGTTCAGAATGCGGACAACCAATGTCAAATCCTTCTGGCCGATCTCAATATCCCAGGTGAAGAGCCTTTTACTATAGCTAACGCATGTTTCCCGCTAGGTGTTCATGACACTCCGGCCCTTGAAGGACTCAATACAGGTAGGCTCAAATACCTAGAACTACGTTCACGCCTTTCTCTCGAGCCGCACTGCCTCCCTGCACATAGCTGAGCTGAGCACACCACCTTATACACTCGGCGAGCTTGGAACCCCCCAAGGCGCGGTCCTCTCCCCCCTTCTCTTTAATATTGCTCTCATCCCCCTAGTTCATAAAGTCGCTCTCATCCCACACCTAAGGCATACCTTGTACGCTGATCATATTACCGCATGGACCACTCATGGATCTTATGGAGAAATTGAGGAAACACTTCATTAGCAGCTGACGCCATCTCTGCTCACGCGTCATCTATTGGGCTCGAATGCTCTACCTCTAAATCCGCGCTTCTCCTGATAAGACCGAAATCTGCCGCTAACTCGCCCAATCAAATCGCTTTACAAGGAACCCCTATCCCCGTCACCCCTGCCCTCCGTTTCCTTGGCATTTACTTGCAGGATTCCGGACGCAACGATCATACCCTTAAAACACTCAAGGCCTCCACGCAATCCGTGTTGCAACTTCTACGCCTCGTATCCTCCCTGCACAAAGGTTTAGACGAAGCGGAGAGCATGAAAGTAGTGCATGCCTTTACACTTAGCCGCATTTTATACGCCACCCCTTATCGTAAGCTGAACCGCATGGAAACAGAGCGGGTGAACGCCATGATTCGTCTAGCAACCAAGGCAGCCTTAAACCTATCTCGCAGCACTAGCACAGCCAAACTCCTTCAAATAGGCATGCATAACACCTTTCAGGAACTAGTAGACGCGCACCTTCAGACACAGTATCTAAGACTTGCCGCGAGCGCAACTGGCAGGCATATCCTCGCTTCCCTTCATATCAACATTCCCGCTAATCAGACATCCCTTATAGCCATTCCTCGACACATTCATACCCCCCTCGTTGTGAAACCCCTTCCTCGGAACGTTCATCCCCAGTACCACATCGCTCGTCGCGCGCGATCGAAGAGCTAGGACCACGAGAGGGGAGGCGCTTCGAAAAGCTTCGACTACTCTCTCCTGTACTCGAACATTCGTAGTCTTTATCCCAAAAAGGATGAGTTATGCGCTATGATCGATGACTGCAACGCTGATATCATTGTATTACAGACACTTGGCTAAATAGCAAAATAACGAATAATGAATTGTTTAAATGTGAAAAGCGGTATGTTGTCTTCCGGAGTGAGCGAACAGGCAGAGTTGGTGGCGGTGTCCTAATTGCTATTAATGAGTGTATTGACTGCTTTCTAGTACATATATTGCTACGAATTTAGAGCTAATCTGGTGCTGCATCAATCTTAATTTTAAAAAAAAATAATCCTAGGTGCATGTTACCGATCCCCTTCGACGGACACATCATTTTGCGATAACCTACACGATTCCTTAAATCAGATTATCACCCATTTCCCTGCAGCTGAAATCTTGCTCTTAGGCGACTTCAATTTTCCGAATATTGTCTGGTCACATAACAATCCCTTTTCTACCCCTTCGTCCGCTGAATCCAACTTGTTTCTTTCCATTTGTTCAGACTTCAGCCTATCACAGATTGTTAGTCTTCCCACACGTGTAACGCAAAACACATCATCACTACTTGACCTTATTCTTACGTCATCAGCGGATAACTTATCCGCGGTTTCACATCTGCCTGGGCTGAGCGATAATGATATATTACACTTCACGCTAACTGTGACTCAAACAAAAATTAGCCGACAGAAAAGGAAATTTCGTGATTATAACAAAGCTGATTACACCACCATCAACAGTGAACTCTGCTCATTTTTAGATGTTTTTTTGCCGCTCTGTAAGGATCGGCCCATAGAAACTTACAGGCGCATGTTCAAAGAAAAAATTTCAGAATTAATCAGCCGACACGTCCCCCTTAGAACCGCCTACACCAACAGTAAAGCCCCTTAGTATAACACATACTTAAACAGGTTATCCAACAAAAAAAAAGCGTTTATTCCGTTCAGCTAAACAATCTTCAAAACCGACAGCTTGGATAGCGTACAAAAAAGCGGCAAAGTCTTATAATACTTCCTTAAGGTCAGCTAAATTTTCATTTTTGAACACTGCTCTTCCACAATTATTAAAGACTAATCGAAAACGTTTTTGGAATGTTATACGAGGAAGTACTAATAAGGACGGCTTATCACTACTCACAAGTTCCGGGGAATCAGTACCGCCTCACCTTTGTTCCAAAGTACTTAACGACATATTCGTTCAGTAATTTTCATCCCCTGTGCTTACCAATGAGATGCCAGCTATACATACTACCAATTATCACCTCATGGAACCCATAATATTTGAAGCAGCTGGCATCAAAGCGATAATAAACAAATTAAAACCCAAATTATCTTTTGGAGTCGACGAGATCAATGTTAAATTTTTGCACCATACCGTGGAATACTGTTCAATCATACCACAGTGCATTTTTTCTCAGTCGTATAACTCTGGCAGTATACCTCATGATTGGAAAATTGGAAAAGTAATTCCCATCCACAAGTCAGGTCCAACACATAATCCGCTCAACTACAGGCCCATTTCCCTTACATCCGTACCGTGTAAAATTATGGAACACATTATATACACGCATCTAGTTAACTTTCTTGAAGATAACAACTTTTTTTTCCAGTGTTCAGCATGGATTCCGTAAAAATTTCTCCTGTGAAACTCAGCTAGTCTCTTTCACTAATGATTTGCATGCCTATCTAGACTGTGGTTTTTCAATTGATTGCATATTCCTCGATTTCTCCAAAGCTTTTGACAAAGTAAACCATACACTACTTCTTCATAAACTAAGCTTCCTAAACATAGACCCTGCAATAATTGACTGGATTAATGCTTTCCTCGCATCCCGCGTTCAGTTTGTAACCACTAATGAAGTGAACTCACCCTCGGCCCCAGTTCAATCCGGCGTTCCGCAAGGGTCGGTTCTAGGTCCTCTCTTATTCCTGATTTATATAAATGTCTTACCTTCTCACGTTTCTTCCAAAATTTGTCTTTTTGCAGACGACTGTGTGTTATACCGTAAACTAACTGATGCTTCAGATGCTTTATTAATTCAGAATGACCTCAATAATATTGTGGAATGGTTTAATACATGGTGCATGGAATTAAATTTAACAAATGCAAATCAATGAGGGTATCTCGCACTAACCACATAAGTCCCACTTATATGCTTAATAACATCTCATTAGAATCGGTGACATCATACCTGAATCTGGGAGTTCTCATTACCAATAATCTATCTTGGAAATCGCATGTCAATTATATCACTTCTAAAGCCAGTAGCACCCTTGGATATATACGCCGTAATTTCCGCCTTGCACCATCATCATTAAAATTACTATTGTACACAACTTACATTCGTCCACAACTTGAATACGCGTTATCTGTCTGGGATCCCGGTCACGTAACACTCACACATTCTCTTGAGGCAATACAAAATCGCTCAGCCCGGTTTATCTTTGACAACTACCAAAGGACCGCTAGTGTTACTAATATGAAAACCTGCTTACAACTACCACTTTTATCGACACGAAGAAAGCTATCTCACCTGTCTCTCTTTCATAAAATATACCATCATAACACAACCTTGCGCTATCCTTGGGTTCAACCACCGTCATACATTTCAACTCGCCGTGACCACAGTAAAAAGGTACATATTCCACACTCAAATACGCTTGCATATTCATACTCCTTTATTCCTGGGACAAGCAATGACTGGAATAACCTACCAGCATCACTAACAAGTATATCAGAAATTGAGAACTTTAAATCAGCATTACACAGTTTCTTTTCATAGCTAGTGCTCATATCATCATCATGGCGTTCAAAGATGGTGTTCATATTCCCAATACGACTGTTTGTTTATTAGGAACTGCATTCCTTGTTTATTATTTGTTTTTGTTGCCATATTTTTCTCTATTTATTAACACCGTTACCGATGTCGTAGTTTACTCTTTGTAGCTTTGTTCTTTTTCATTCTTTTTGTATGCTTACTTTCGTTTTTGTACTTGTTTTACAGAGGTTGTGTATATTTTTTACTAATAACTTTTTTGTGTAAAATGTGTATGCCTCTGCATACGCCCCTCCCCTCTATAATGTACATTTGTACCCTGAGGGTATAATAAATAAATAAATATTTGCAGGCGATTGGTGTGAGAGGAGGTAGCAGCGACAGTTACTTTCACGATATGCTTCAGCAGGCGACTGGTAGCCATCAGAAGAGCACGCAGGAAAAGACAAACCGTTCTTTCATGAAACAGAGAGGGCACTTAGAGAAAAGAACCAAAAAATAATCTCGAGGCAACCACAGAAAACGGAAACCTATGCTTTGCTATATATCATAACGCAGCAACATTAATAAAAAAATGTCAGAGAAACGTTTCCTCGCTACAGCTGTGCGGGCCTCAGGAAACGTGCAGTGTGGGTGATTGCGAGGTACGCAAAAGCATGGCACTTCGAGGAACGCTTCTGCAATACTGGTCTGCGCACTTGCAATGGCGTCTGTCTGCTCGGCACAGCTGGGTACATAGAGCATAGCTGAGTCCTCGACACGCTATTTCCGCCTCTGCGTGCATTAGGTTCTCTTTTTCTTTATATTTCGCAGCGATCATAATCATGCCTTACCAGGAACATGTCGGAATAGCAGCCGCATTTAGGAGAGGGAAACGTAGCCCCGGCAGTACCGGTAAGGAAGGAATGTTAGGCAAGCTTTACGGTTGGTGCACGATCTACTGTCATTTATTTATTTATTGGTAACCGAGGTGATTGTATGATTTATTTTGGAGTTGGGGCAGAAGAACATAACGACATCAAGCATTTATTGCAGGGAATGCCGAAAACAACGCGCAGATGACACCACTAGAATGAAAAGACACAAAAAAGCCTTAAATAGAATGGAAAATAAAGATAAACTACAGCAGTATATTGTATTCTGAAAGAAGCATTGCAATTGAAAGCTGTGAATTTCGTGCCTTAGACTACGTTTCAAAGTGGTCTGAAAACACTATAGGTGTCTGCGATAAAAAGGTGAGAGAAAGAGAAGAACAGAAAGTCAGGGAGGTTTAGGCAACGCCAGTATGATGGGGACTACCGTGGCAGGTGGTTGGTTCCATTCGCAATAAGCACTGGTTAGCAATGAAAAAGAAAACGAGGCCAATTTGCGTAGGGAGCCAAAGCCCAGCTCGAATGCGCTCTAAAATCCAGCGCCAGCTACTTCAGTAAGGCTGCGGAACTGGAGCGCCTAAATGTGGAGTACGGACAGACTGAAATAAAATAAAAAATTAGTTACATATTTGTAATTGTTAGCGATGTAAAGCAAACTTTTATTATTCGTCTCAACAGTGTCTTAACTGCGTGCATTTGACCCGAAAGTACAAAACTTTTTAACAAAATAATATGTATGTTCACATTCCTCCGCATTAGCAGCATGCGGCTCTTAGGCAATCCACCTTGACTAATCTGCGGCTTGCTGACCACTAGCTGCCGGCTACTGCCAGGTTTGACCAGCGTATCTAGTCTTCTGAGGACTACGTTAAGTGCAGGTACTCGCCTTTTATCAGCGTTAATATCAAGCGCTTGATTTTTTTATCCCTCGTGCTACAATCTTTTCGGCTAGGTGTGCGCCGTTGTTTTTTGCCATACCAGCCACTGCTGTAGTCGCGAGGATTTGACGTTGTTGCCTTCGGAAAGATTGTGTAGTCTTAGACGAAGAGCGCGCAACACGCTAAGAACTGGTGCTACGCAGGAAAGTATCAAAATTAAAACTGCTCTACTGGCATCACTTTGCAACCGTAGGGTTTTACGGTGTTAGGGTATGCCGTTTCCACTCAGTCCCTCTACAAGCTGAAAGTCTCCCTCCTTCATGAGTTCTTAAAAGTAGCCCTAATACCACAGGAAAAGTGCAGCAAAATTTCATTTACAGCACTCTTATGCTATTTAGGCCCAGGAGGCAACTATCTTCGTATATGGTCGCAAAGTGAAAACTTGTCGAGTTGGTTAGTTCAACAATCTCTTGCCGTGCCACTATTCCCAGTTGTGAGTGTTATGGTTTTCGACTCACAAATAATTTTGGCTAAAAATTTGCGCTGTGGTCGGGTTCTATCTCAGCCAAATTCAATCTCAACTCATATCACTCGCAAACTCGGCTGCTCAACAGTCCTCTCAATGGAGAAGCTATGAATATGCCTACAACTGTAGCTATCGGGCATAAAGGCCAATATTTGGGTCGGTTGGTCGAACTTCAACGCGAAAAACAAGTGAAAGACGAAGGGAGAAGACACAGCGAGCGCGTCGGTAGCGTCGGTTGGTTGGCCTCAACTAAACATGTCACTTACCCACTACGAGGGAGGAGATAAGAGACATGAGGGGGGGGGGGGGGGGGGGGCGGGGACTGCTGCCAACAAGAGCATTTATAGATGGGGAAAAGGAGTAGCAATAGGGTATAGGTAGACAGATTGCACGAAGCTACGACCGCGGACATGCTAAAAGGGCAAATTTGAATACAACGCATATGGTCTTTGAATTTCGCACTGACTGAAAGAGCTAGAATAAAAAAGAGAAAAAACAACAAGAAAGAAAAGAAAAAAAAGAAAAAGTTGGCATAGCAGTTGCTGTGTTTCTTTAAGTTAGTTTTGTGCAGCAGAGCCATACTCTTGCTGCTTCGTCCAAGCAAAAAAGCGCCAATGAAAATAACAACTGCAGTAGACTTAGGCAGACCCAGCTGGTGAAAGGGAATTTGTATCAGTTGCCTCTGCAAAAAACAACAAGCGGCGTCAGGCAAGCATGTAGTCGTCTATTGTCTCAGGGTTGGCAAAAATGGGTAAAATCGGGAAATCGCAAGAGCAGATCTGTGAAGGCAGAAATTTAGCTGAGGAAACCAGCATCGTGAACGCGTGAAGGAGAACTCTAATCTGCGCGAGCACGAGCCTTTGCTACTCTTTGGATGCAGAAGATGTTGATATTTGTTAAGTGAAGTAAGAACCGAGGAAGCAAATTGCAGAAATATACTGCAACTGCGAAATCTCACCGCAGCTGTATATGCTTTGGATGACCGGACATCAATTATTGGGCCGCAGCAAGAGGCGCTTGCTAAGCATTCTGCAACCTCATTTAATTGAAAGCTCACGTGCCCCGCTAACCAAAGCAGCCTACAGAATTTACATGGAGTGCGATCAGCTGCTTATACAGGCGCAATGTCCCAGACTCAGTGGATGAGGATAACGATGAGTAAATAGACAGATTCCGTCATACGCATGTCTTGGGAAACGGTAGGTTCTAATTTACCGAAGTCTAAATTTACTAGTAAGAATTCCGCCAGATAAATTGGAGTGAAATCAGGAAGACGGAGAGGAAAGGACCGCCCAATGTGGGTGAAAAAATTCCCACACCTGCATTTTTAAGGTCCTGGGAGACATCGGCAGCAATAAAAATATGAGCGGGAAAGTACCATAGTGGTAGTGCAAAAAACTGTGAAGAATACGAAAGGGCCGCAGCTTTGCATTTGTTGCGAAAATGTCATCAAAGGTAATCTCCACAGAAGGAAGGATGTTATACATTGGGCGGATATCTGTGAAAAGAATGTTTAAAGGATCAAAGAGACTCAGCACGAAACATCTGTGGAGTACGCAAACGAGACCAGGCGACGTTGAAAAAGACTTCAGGTTGCCAAAGAAATAATTTGCTGAGGGTGTAAAGAGGCGAGTCGCATATATTAAAAGAAGATTCGTCTGTTTAAAGGCGAAATAGAGCTGGTAAATACGGGATTCACTCCTCAAGGTGCAGAACAGCATTGGCGACATAATTGTGAAGCCCCAGACAAAGGCGCAACGCCTCGTGCAGCAGCTCCTGAGAATAAAATACAGCCGATCTCCAAAATTGGATGAACCAACATTTCATAAATCAGCAGGAGTGTGCGCCCTCTTGTGCCATACCTAGCACTGCAAAGCCTACGCAGGATGCCAATGGTCCCAACTTCTTTTGCAGAAACTTGCTCACTAGCTGCCCGCCAGGAAACAGTAGTGTCGCATATAACTCCGAGATCTCCGAGACGCTTAACCGTTTGAACTCGTGGAATTATGTGATTTCTATAAACGATGCATATAATTACAGAGTGAGAAACCCCGAAGAGTAACAATGAGCACTTCTTCACCTTGATGCAAAGATGAATTTTTCCTTTCCAGCTGTCAAGAATATTGAAGTCTTTCTGCAAGGGGGGATAAAGAGTGTGGATACCACTTGAGGAGGCAATACACTTGATATCAACTGCGAAAACATAAGTTTTCACATTATCAACACATCCAATAGAGCTTAGAAATGTGTTTAAAACAACAACTGAAAGAACTAATACTTGCGGTATGCCTCTTGTCTGCCGAAATTTCTTTGAAGAAACACCATCTTGCCAGCAATAAAATTATCTTTCTTCCAAAAAAGCAGAGGTCCAGGCTGCTAAGTAGTTTGAGAAATTAAGATCCTGCAATCTGTGCAACAGCGCAGAGTGGTCGACGCTGTCGTAGGCTTTACTGACATAAAGAGTCGCAAACGCGGTAAGCTGTTTACTGTTGCAGGCGAGTTCAATACGACTCTCGACGTCAGTATGTACAGAGCAAGTCGAAAAACCGGCCTGAAATCAGTTTGACGAGGACTCAAGAGAACTTTAACACAAATGACGCGCATAAGCGGAAACTTTTCTACCGTTTTCAGAAAGTGCGATGAAAAGGAAATCGGGCATGTGTTGTGTAAAGTGAAACCCTCCCCTTGCTTTTTAGGCAGAGGAATGATTTCTGCAAGACGCCCCTCATGCTGTATTCTTGGTCCCTTAATGCAATTGTTAACTAGAGCCAGGCAGTCCTCAGGAAATTCGTTAAACAAAATTTTGATCATGGTTGAAAGGTCCTTATCGGGCCCAGGAACCACTGGGGATAGGTGCAGAACAAGATGTGAAAGCTCAGGCATAGAGACCCCAGTATAATAACTTGAGGTGCATGCGATTACAGCTGGAGAAGGAAGTGCAGATGTAAACCGACGCGCTAGGCCACACGCCATGCCCTCTAATGCATTGACAATGTGAGCAGGGGACTGAGTGAGGGATTCAGTACTGACAGCTGGCGGATTCACCTTTCTGCTCCTCTTGAAATTACACAAAGCAAGTTCATTTCTTGATTGTGAACGAAAGTCATAATGACTTATACGAGGTCTGTTAGAAAAGTATTCGACTTTATTTGTTTTTCGAACACCTGATGGATTTGAAACAAGCACGCTTGCACCAGGCTACCTTAAGCCTTCGTGCGCATGCACAAATTTTTTCTCGCCTGCCGACAGCGTCACTCACTGGAACGCAGCGTTTGAGTGACGCAGTGCACAGTGCTCTCGTCGGTTTTTTGTTGCAAGGAAAATGGCGGAGCGACAGGAGCAGTGCTACTGCATCAAATTTTGCCAGAAACTAGGCGACAGCCAAGTGGAAACCATTCGGAATATTCAGACAGCTTTCGGTGACAATGCTATGAGCAGGACACAGATTAAGCAGTGGTACAATTGGTTTAAAGACGGCCGCACATCGGTGCACAGAGAGCCACGCTCCGGTCGGCCATCAACATGCCGAAATGACCAGGTCATTGCCGAAGTGAACGCTGTGGTGACGCGGGACCATTGTGTGACTATCCGAGAAATTGTGGAAGAGGTGGACATCACCAACTTTTCTGAACATGCCATTATCACCGAAAATTTGGCCATGGAGAAAGATGCGGCGAAATTCGCGCCGAAGCTGCTCCTGCTCACGGTGGAGCAAAAGCAGTTTCGTGTTGAAGTCTCACAGGATATGCTGGATTCCACAAACAGTGACCCCGACTTCATCAACACCATAATCGCAGGTGACGAATCTTGGGTGTAGAGGTACGACCCGGAAACCAAATCCCAGTCGTCACAATGCCAGCATTCCACGTCACCAAGGCCAAAGAAGGCCCGCCAAGTGCGCAGCAATGTCAGAGTGATGCTGACTCCTTCCTTTGACACCCTCTGCGTGGCACACCACGCGTACGCACCCCAAAAAGTAAACATTGACTAAAAGAATACTACAGGGATGCCCTCCGTCGCCTGCGTGGTGCTGTGCGGCGTAAGAGGCCGAAGTTGAGGTCAACAGGAAATTGGCGCATCCATCACGACAATACTCCTGCACATTCCTCGCACTAAATTCACTTTCGCGAAAAACCAGACTGCTGTAGTTCAACAGACTACTCACTCTCCTGATATGGCCTCCTGTGACTTCTGGCTGTTTCCCAAAATCAAGAGGCCATTCGAAGGAGCGCGATTTCAGACAAGAGAGGACATTATGGCTGCAACGACAGCTGAACTAAACTCCATTCCGAAAAGGGCCTTTTCGGAATACTTCCAAAAATGGCAGCACCACCGGAAGAACTATGTGGAGTCCCAAGGAGCCTACTTTGAAGATGCTTAGGTTTCCAAAGCTCCAGTTATGCCAGTTTTTTTTCTTCGGCAAAAGGTCGGATACTTTTCTAACAGACCTCGTATTATTCCCCTTTGCGCGGTAGAGAGTGCGCTTGAGTAGTTTCTGGGACGTACTTATAATCCAAGCAATTTTTTTTTTGGCGTTGGTTTATGGGGAGTTTCTTCCAGGCTGCCTTCCGTCGTCTCTATGCACAAGCTGACTCAGAATCCCACCACTTATTGTCGATTGCACCCTTCGTTCTATTGATACAGAATTCATACTTTTGCATTGCCCTTTCCAACACTGAGGTTAGATGTGTAGCCATTCATTCAGCACTTTGCTCGGCGCTTCGGTCTGAAGAAGTTGTGAGAACTATTCTACAGCGTCTTTAAAGTGACTGTAATTTATGATTGAGAGCTGTTGTCTTTCATAAAAGGTTAATTTACACGCAATCTTAAAACTAATCGGTAGATAATCAGTGTTTTTTGCACAGGAAACAGGCGCCCAAGACGGAACCGAGACTCCGCGGGAAGAAAAAGATAAGTCTAAAGCAGGACCCCATTGACCACGTGCAAATGTAGAGATACCTGAATTGTTGCAGGCAATGTTGCTGTCAAAAACAGAATTAAATTGTGGAGAGCCGAAGCAATCTGTTTTAAACTCCCATGTCACGTGGTGCGAATTGAAATCGCCAGCTAATAAAATATGAGACGGCGACTAGTGTGAGAGAGAGAAAAACTTTATTATGCAAGTGTGTTAGACCCCCCTTGGGTCCCTGGACCACCGCACGGTCCCACTCTACGCCGGAACGTTAATGAGGTGGTTTTTCATGAC
The DNA here is from genome assembly GCF_055824585.1 of Amblyomma mixtum. NCBI lineage: Eukaryota > Metazoa > Arthropoda > Arachnida > Ixodida > Ixodidae > Amblyomma > Amblyomma mixtum. The sequence continues at coordinate 157,565,278 of NC_143012.1, forward strand.
GTCGGCACACCGAACCACCGCAGCAAGCTTCGATGGCGGGTGCAGAGACGAGAGCACGACCTCCCAGTCCTCCCAACTTGATAACGCGGGCTGTCCCTGCGGGGGAGGATAAGCAGGGCAGCCGAAAAGGATGTGGGAGAGTGTGGCGTGAGGGTAGCCGCACAGGGAGCATGCAGGGGATGTGCCACAGTAGTGCGATAGCACCTGAGGGGATGAGAGAGAGCGGGTCTGGAGGCGTCTCCAGAGGATCTGTTAGGAGTGGGTAAGGGAGGGGTGTGGAGGAGGGTACGTCCGACGGTCCAAGCGGGGCATTTGCGTGAGCTCTGCAAAGGTGTGCGCCCGTTCTGTCGAGAAGCCTGGACCGAGGCCGTCCTGAGCCCGGTAAATCAAACCTCGGGCCAATTTATCGGCAGCCTCGTTTCCTGGATTCCTATAGTGAGCCGGCACCCACTGGAGCTCTACCCTGCGTGGTAAGTTTTTGGCGGGGTGACGGGGATAGGGGTTCCTTGTAAAGCGATTTGAATGGGCGAGTTAGCGGCCCTACCCTCCGTTTCCTTGGCCTTTACTGGCAGGATTCCGGACGCAACGATCATACCCTTAAAACACTCAAGGCCTCCACGCAATCCGTGTTGCAACTTCTACGCCGCGTATCCTCCCTGCACAAAGGTTTAGACGAAGCGGACAGCATGAAAGTAGTGCATGCCTTTACACTTAGCCGCATTTTATACGCCACCCCTTATCGTAAGCTGAACCGCATGGAAACAGAGCGGGTGAACGCCATGATTCGTCTCGCAACCAAGGCAGCCTTAAACCTATCTCGCAGCACTAGCACAGCCAAACTCCTTCAAATAGGCATGCATAACACCTTTCAGGAACTAGTAGACGCGCACCTTCAGACACAGTATAATAATAATAATAATAATAATAATGCCTTTATTTTTCATCACAAGGATGAGGGAGGCAGAGAGAAAAAGCTAGGGGTGTAGCTTGACGAGCTCTCGCCTCCCCAAAAATAGATATGAGTTGTACGGGGAAAATATGCAGACAACATAACAGCATACCGGCAAAACTTAAAAAAAGAAAGAAAAAAAAAGAAAAAAAGAAAAACGTGGCAGTAATACTAACGAAATAAAGGAAGCATGAACAGAACCTATTTTATGACACAACTGTAACACTTTGTAACGCGTAAAAAATCAAACGTAAAGGCAAAATTACACAAAAATTACAAATTGCAAAATTGTAATAACATAAATTTAAACACAATTACAGGAATTACAATTTAGAAGTTACAAAATAACAACCACAAAAATTATACAAAATTACAGAAATTACAATTCAAAGTTACACCCGGTTACATATACTTGAAACAAAGTTTTGCAACTCTTTTTTTTTCGAGTGCTCAACAGTCATGTTGTGACTATGGCAGAGGTTGAGATAGTGCGGTAGACTATACCTAAGCATCTGTTTGCCATACCCTGTTCTGTATGCATAAATGTGCCATATTTCGTTGTTTCTTGTTTTGTACGATGCGTGTTTTTTGCATAATGAAGCCAGTGTGGCAATGTAAGGAGTATTGTTTTTATTTTCGGTTTTGTATTTAAAGAGTAAGTAGTATGCATATAAATCATTAATTGGCATTATGTCCCCTTTCTCGAAAAGTGGTTTGGATGGGTGGTCATATGCTACATTATATACTATTCTAAGAATTCTTTTTTGTTGGGTAAGTAATTTTCGGAGGTTTGTGAAAGATGTATTTCCCCATACCAAGTGACAGTAATTAAGATGCGAGCAGAACAATGACTTATACAAAAGCATTTTCACATTTACAGGGAGAATGCTTTTGTGAGCGTAAATTGTTCCTATGACACGGGATAGTTTAGATGCTATGTAATTTATGTGCTCGTCCCAAGTCATTTTCTCATTGAAAAATGCACCTAGTATTTTGAAAGAGCTAACAACATCTATTTTAAAATTATCAAGAAATATACCATCATTATTTTGGATGTTCTTGTTCTTGGGGCGGAAAATAATAGCTTTAGTTTTTGAGGTATTAATCTTGAGGACATTAAATCTTGTCCACTTTTCAAGTTGAGTAAGCGTTGTGTTTGCTTTTGCAATCATAGATGAGGCGCATGACCCGGAAAAAAGCAAGGTGGTGTCGTCTGCATATATTACAATTTTTGTTTCTTTGTCTATTTGTGTTATGTCATTCACATATATATTAAAAAGGAATGGGCCCAAGATGCTGCCTTGGGGCACACCAGATAAGATAGCTTTGACATCTGATCGGTGACCGTTTAATTCTACATACTGCTGTCGATGTTTTAGATAACTGCTCAAAAGTAACAAGGATTGTCCACGGAAACCATATACCTGAAGCTTTTTAAGCAGTAACATGTGGTTAAGATGATCAAAGGCCTTCGAAAAATCTACATATATTCCTAAAGCTAAGCATTTGTCATCGAAAGAGTTTAAAATGAATTCTTTTTGTTCTAACAAAGCGAGTTCCGTTGACAGATTTTTCCGAAATCGAAATTGTGAAGGTGTCATTATATTATGCTTATTACAGAAGTTATTCATCCGGGACAAAATTATTTTTTCAAACCCTTTGGAGAAAACAGGCAATATTGACAATGGCCTATAGTTTGCAAAGTCATTTTTATCTCCCTTTTTGTATACAACTGTTACCTTCGCAGTCTGCATCTTCTGTGGAAACACGCCATTGACTAGACAAAGGTTAAATATATGTGTGATATAGGGTGCAATTATGTCGAGGACATGTTTCACAGGTTTAATCTTAATACCGTCAGCATCGCTACTTCCGCTGTTATTTAATGCCAGAAATACTGACACTACCTCAGCCTCTGTAACAGGACTTAAGAAACAGGTGTGATCCACGGTGCACTTTATGTAATTCAAAGCCATTTCATCATATTCATTTCTTTTCAGTTCCACAAAAAAGTCATTAAATCCATCTGCTAACTTCTTGCCAGACCATTCTTCATTTTGGTGAATAAGTGTTTTAACTTGAGTTGGATTGCTAGGCTTTAGTAACATGTTTAGCTTTTTCCAAGTTATGTCGGTCCTTGATGTTGGATTAGAGAAGGAATTGCGACAATATTCATCTCTAGCAGCTCTGATGTCTTTATTTAATTTGTTACGCACAGTTTTGTATGCTTTAAAGAAATTGGGATCACGTGTTTTTAGGAACTTCTTGTACATCCTATCTTTTGCTAGGATTCTGGTGAGCAAACAAGGTGTTATCCATGGCTTACGGATCTTTTTTGACTGCCTTAGATGCTTCTGAGGGAACGTAGAATTATATAATCTCACAAAATTACTCAAGAATAAGTTATATGCTATAAGTTATAAGTTATATCTAAGACGTGCCGCGAGCGCAACTGGCAGGCATATCCTCGCTTCCCTTCGCATCAACATTCCCGCTAATCAGACATCCCTTATAGCCATTCCTCGACACATTCATACCCCCCTCGTTGTGAAACCCCTTCCTCGGAACGTTCATCCCCAGTACCACATGCCTCGCCGCACTGCTCGCCCTATGGCCCTTCACAAGTATTACGGGCAAGCCCAGGACGCCATTTGGCTAGACGCCGCGTGCACAACGCATGAAGCTGTAGCAGTTGGTTACAATCCAGCCCTAGCAGAGCCCCTCATACACCGCCTTCCCTCGGGCTCTACGCCTGAGGAGGCAGGAGAAACCGCTATCGCCCTAGCCCTTGTACATTCCAATGCAAACTGCATCTTTAGCGACTCCAAAACTGCCCCTTCTTGGGAGTTGTCGAACACCCCCACCAAAAACTTACCACGCAGGGTAGAGCTCCAGTGGGTGCCGGCTCACTATAGGAATACAGGAAACGAGGCTGCCGATAAATTGGCCCGAGGTTTGATTTACCGGGCTCAGGACGGCCTCGGTCCAGGCTTCTCGAGAGAACGGGCGCACACCTTTGCAGAGCTCACGCAAATGCCCCGCTTGGACCGTCGGACTTACCCTCCTCCACACCCCTCCCTTACCCACTCCTAACAGATCCTCTGGAGACGCCTCCAGACCCGCTCTCTCTCATCCCCTCAGGTGCTATCGCACTACTGTGGCACATCCCCTGCATGCTCCCTGTGCGGCTACCCTAACGCCACACTCTCCCACATCCTTTTCGGCTGCCCTGCTGATCCTCCCCCGCAGGGACAGCCCGCGTTATCAAGTTGGGAGGACTGGGAGGTCGTGCTCTCGTCTCTGCACCCGCCATCGAAGCTTGCTGCGGTGGTTCGGTGTGCCGACGTCATGAAAAACCACCTCATTAACGTTCCGGCGTAGAGTGGGACCGTGCGGTGGTCCAGGGTCCCAAGGGGGGTCTAACACACTTGCATAATAAAGTTTTTCTCTCTCTCACACTAGTCACCGTCTCATATTTTATTAGCTGGCGATTTCAATTCGCACCATGTGACATGGGAGTGTAAAACAGATTGCTTCGGCTCTCCACAATTTAATTGTGTTTTTGACAGCAACATTGCCTGCAACAATTCAGGTATCTCTACATTTGCACGTGGTCAATGGGGTCCTGCTTTAGACTTAGCTTTTTCCTCCCGCGGAGTCTCGGTTCCGTCTTGGGCGCCTGTTTTCTGTGCAAAAAACACTGATTATCTACCGATTAGTTTTAAGATTGCGTGTAAATTAACATTTTATGAAAGACAACAGCTCTCAATCATAAATTACAGTCACTTTAAAGACGCTGTAGAATAGTTCTCACAACTTCTTCAGACCGAAGCGCCGAGCAAAGTGCTGAATGAATGGCTACACATCTAACCTCAGTGTTGGAAAGGGCAATGCAAAAGTATGAATTCTGTATCAATAGAACGAAGGGTGCAATCGACAATAAGTGGTGGGATTCTGAGTCAGCTTGTGCATAGAGACGACGGAAGGCAGCCTGGAAGAAACTCCCCATAAATCAACGCCAAAAAAAAAATTGCGTGGATTATAAGTACGTCCCAGAAACATCTAAGCACACTCTCTACCGCGCAAAGGGGAATAATACGAGGTCTGTTAGAAAAGTATCCGACCTTTTGCCGAAGAAAAAAAACTGGCATAACTGGAGCTTTGGAAACCTAAGCATCTTCAAAGTAGGCTCCTTGGGACTCCACATAGTTCTTCCAGTGGTGCTGCCATTGTTGGAAGTATACCGAAAAGGCCCTTTTCAGAATGTAGTTTAGCTCAGCTGTCGTTGCAGCCATAATGTCCTCTCTTGTCTGAAATCGCGCTCCTTCGAATGGCCTCTTGATTTTGGGAAACAGCCAGAAGTCACAGGAGGCCATATCAGGAGAGTGAGTAGTCTGTTGAACTACAGCAGTCTGGTTTTTCGCGAAAGTGTGAATTTAGTGCGAGGAATGTGCAGGAGTATTGTCGTGATGGATGCGCCAATTTCCTGTTGACCTCAACTTCGGCCTCTTACGCCGCACAGCACCACGCAGGCGACGGAGGACATCCCTGTAGTATTCTTTTAGTCAATGTTTACTTTTTGGGGTGCGTACGCGTGGTGTGCCACGCAGAGGGTGTCAAAGGAAGGAGTCAGCATCACTCTGACATTGCTGCACACTTGGCGGGCCTTCTTTGGCCTTGGTGACGTGGAATGCTGGCATTGTGACGACTGGGATTTGGTTTCCGGGTCGTACCTCTACACCCAAGATTCGTCACCTGCGATTATGGTGTTGATGAAGTCGGGGTCACTGTTTGTGGAATCCAGCATATCCTGTGAGACTTCAACACGAAACTGCTTTTGCTCCACCGTGAGCAGGAGCAGCTTAGGCGCGAATTTCGCCGCATCTTTCTCCATGGCCAAATTTTCGGTGATAATGGCATGTTCAGAAAAGTTGGTGATGTCCACCTCTTCCACAATTTCTCGGATAGTCACACAATGGTCCCGCGTCACCACAGCGTTCACTTCGGCAATGACCTGGTCATTTCGGCATGTTGATGGCCGACCGGAGCGTGGCTCTCTGTGCACCGATGTGCGGCCGTCTTTAAACCAATTGTACCACTGCTTAATCTGTGTCCTGCTCATAGCATTGTCACCGAAAGCTGTCTGAATATTCCGAATGGTTTCCACTTGGCTGTCGCCTAGTTTCTGGCAAATTTTGATGCAGTAGCACTGCTCCTGTCGCTCCGCCATTTTCCTTGCAACAAAAAACCGACGAGAGCACTGTGCACTGCCTCACTCAAACGCTGCGTTCCAGTGAGTGACGCTATCGGCAGGCGAGAAAAAATTTGTGCATGCGCACGAAGGCTTAAGGTAGCCTGGTGCAAGCGTGCTTGTTTCAAATCCATCAGGTGTTCGAAAAACAAATAAAGTCGAATACTTTTCTAACAGACCTCGTATAAGTCATTATGACTTTCGTTCACAATCAAGAAATGAACTTGCTTTGTGTAATTTCAAGAGGAGCAGAAAGGTGAATCCGCCAGCTGTCAGTATTGAATCCCTCACTCAGTCCCCTGCTCACATTGTCAATGCATTAGAGGGCATGGCGTGTGGCCTAGCGCGTCGGTTTACATCTGCACTTCCTTCTCCAGCTGTAATCGCATGCACCTCAAGTTATTATACTGGGGTCTCTATGCCTGAGCTTTCACAACTTGTTCTGCACCTATCCCCAGTGGTTCCTGGGCCCGATAAGGACCTTTCAACCATGATCAAAATTTTGTTTAACGAATCTCCTGAGGACTGCCTGGCTCTAGTTAACAATTGCATTAAGGGACCAAGAATACAGCATGAGTGGCGTCTTGCAGAAATCATTCCTCTGCCTAAAAAGCAAGGGGAGGGTTTCACTTTACACAACACATGCCCGATTTCCTTTTCATCGCACCTTCTGAAAACGGTAGAAAAGTTTCCGCTTATGCGCGTCATTTGTGTTAAAGTTCTCTTGAGTCCTCGTCAAACTGATTTCAGGCCGGTTTTTCGACTTGCTCTGTACATACTGACGTCGAGAGTCGTATTGAACTCGCCTGCAACAGTAAACAGCTTACCGCGTTTGCGACTCTTTATGTCAGTAAAGCCTACGACAGCGTCGACCACTCTGCGCTGTTACACAGATTGCAGGATCTTAATTTCTCAAACTACTTAGCAGCCTGGACCTCTGCTTTTTTGGAAGAAAGATAATTTTATTGCTGGCAAGATGGTGTTTCTTCAAAGAAATTTCGGCAGACAAGAGGCATACCGCAAGTATTAGTTCTTTCAGTTGTTGTTTTAAACACATTTCTAAGCTCTATTGGATGTGTTGATAATGTGAAAACTTATGTTTTCGCAGTTGATATCAAGTGTATTGCCTCCTCAAGTGGTATCCACACTCTTTATCCCCCCTTGCAGAAAGACTTCAATATTCTTGACAGCTGGAAAGGAAAAATTCATCTTTGCATCAAGGTGAAGAAGTGCTCATTGTTACTCTTCGGGGTTTCTCACTCTGTAATTATATGCATCGTTTATAGAAATCACATAATTCCACGAGTTCAAACGGTTAAGCGTCTCGGAGATCTCGGAGTTATATGCGACACTACTGTTTCCTGGCGGGCAGCTAGTGAGCAAGTTTCTGCAAAAGGAGTTGGGACCATTGGCATCCTGCGTAGGCTTTGCAGTGCTAGGTATGGCACAAGAGGGCGCACACTCCTGCTGATTTATGAAATGTAGGTTCATCCAATTTTGGAGATCGGCTTTATTTTATTCTCAGGAGCTGCTGCACGAGGCGTTGCGCCTTTGTCTGGGGTTTCACAATTATGTCGCCAATGCTGTTCTGCACCTTGAGGAGTGAATCCCGTATTTACCAGCTCTATTTCGCCTTTAAACAGACGAATCTTCTTTTAATATATGCGACTCGCCTCTTTACACCCTCAGCAAATTATTTCTTTGGCAACCTGAAGTCTTTTTCAACGTCGCCTGGTCTCGTTTGCGTACTCCACAGATGTTTCGTGCTGAGTCTCTTTGATCCTTTAAACATTCTTTTCACAGATATCCGCCCAATGTATAACATCCTTCCTTCTGTGGAGATTACCTTTGATGACATTTTCGCAACAAATGCAAAGCTGCGGCCCTTTCGTATTCTTGACAGTTTTTTGCACTACCAGTATGGTACTTTCCCGCTCATATTGCCACGTATCATTGTAGTGTCCGTTCGTTCGCGCAAGGCCGCAGGAAAGGGGTGTTATCATTTTTGTTCTTGACGCGAGAAGCGACTGGACTAATCTCGATTGTTCACAGCCATGAAGAGCTGCATCTACGCGTTTCCAGATTACTCTAGATGATCTCGACCTGTTATCTAGAAGTTTCCTTGCCGGCTTTAAATTGAACGATGCTGCGAGCAGTGGGCATTGGTAGATCGACGATTGACGAGCACGCTTGTTGCTTACGCCGCAACCGAGTGATTCAGTTCTTTTGCGGGCGCAAGTCAGCCCTAATAAAGAGCTTCGTTTCCAAGTATTTCTGCTGTCTTCCTGACCGCTGGACTGCCGTCACTACAACGTGACATCTGGTGGAGGTGCTGGGTAGCCTTCCAGGTACCGGACAACCCCTGCAAGTCGTGACGCCAGCCCTTTGAGTTATCCACCGGAGGACCTGACTCCAGTCTACCACGCAGCCTCTGGAGCCTCCAGCCATGACTTACGCCGCAGCTGTGCGCCGTCCTGCACCTCGACGCCAGGACCCAAGCCCCTATCGCCCTCAGCCAGCTGCGTTTGACCGCCGCCCACTCGCCCCAACCCGCCCGTCCTACGAGCGACGCGCGCAGCCGAGGAAATGCGACGAGTGGAGAACTCCCGACCAGCGCCGCCCACTATGCTTCCACTGTGGCGAAGCCGGTCACGTCCTCCGGCACTGCCCATACAGACGACTGGGCATCCGAGGGTTCTCTTACGACGCTCCACGACCCCGACCCGGGCAGCGACCAGCCGAAATCGAGGAGTTTTTGCGCCGGGAAGAATGCTCACCGCCCAGCCGCCTATCACGTTCCCCGTCGCCTTCGTCTCCGCGCTTTGTATCTCCTAGCCGAGGCTACGCAGTGCGTGGACGCTCCCCCAGCCCCCGAAGATTAAACTGAATAAAGCAGCCTCTGGAGGTGAGGTTGCTTCCGAGCGCAAGCACAAAGATCCTCCATCGACGAAAACCCAAGTCCATGCCTCAACTACGACGACGACGACCCCTACGAAGACGACGACCCCTACGAAGACGACGACCCCTACGAAGACGACGACCCCTACGAAGACGACGACCCCTACGACGATCCCTACGACGATTCCTACGACGATCCCTACGACGATCCCTACGACGATCCCTACGACGACTACTACGACGACTACTACGACGACTACTACGACGACTACTACGACGACTACTACGACAACAACACCGACGACAACACCGACGACGACGACACGGCCAGACTTGAAGCTTTTACCGCTGCCCTTACACCTTATTAGGAACGCTAAAGGACTCTAAGTTCTCGAAGCATTCTCCGTGATTATTTTCATTTTAAAGCATCGAGACGATGCTTCTTTGCGAGGGGGGTAATGCCACGTATCATTGTAGTGTCCGTTCGTTCGCGCAAGGCCGCAGGAAAGGGGTGTTATCATTTTTGTTCTTGACGCGAGAAGCGACTGGACTAATCTCGATTGTTCACAGCCATGAAGAGCTGCATCTACGCGTTTCCAGATTACTCTAGATGATCTCGACCTGTCATCTAGAAGTTTCCTTGCCGGCTTTAAATTGAACGATGCTGCGAGCAGTGGGCATTGGTAGATCGACGATTGACGAGCACGCTTGTTGCTTACGCCGCAACCGAGTGATTCAGTTCTTTTGCGGGCGCAAGTCAGCCCTAATAAAGAGCTTCGTTTCCAAGTATTTCTGCTGTCTTCCTGACCGCTGGACTGCCGTCACTACAACGTGACAATATTTTTATTGCTGCCGATGTCTCCCAGGACCTTAAAAATGCAGGTTTGGGAATTTTTTCACCCACATTGGGCGGTCCTTTCCTCTCCGTCTTCCTGATTTCACTCCAATTTATCTGGCGGAATTCTTACTAGTAAATTTAGACTTCGGTAAATTAGAACCTACCGTTTCCCAAGACATGCGTATGACGGAATCTGTCTATTTACTCATCGTTATCCTCATCCACTGAGTCTGGGACATTGCGCCTGTATAAGCAGCTGATCGCACTCCATGTAAATTCTGTAGGCTGCTTTGGTTAGCGGGGCACGTGAGCTTTCAATTAAATGAGGTTGCAGAATGCTTAGCAAGCGCCTCTTGCTGCGGCCCAATAATTGATGTCCGGTCATCCAAAGCATATACAGCTGCGGTGAGATTTCGCAGTTGCAGTATATTTCTGCAATTTGCTTCCTCGGTTCTTACTTCACTTAACAAATATCAACATCTTCTGCATCCAAAGAGTAGCAAAGGCTCGTGCTCGCGCAGATTAGAGTTCTCCTTCACGCGTTCACGATGCTGGTTTCCTCAGCTAAATTTCTGCCTTCACAGATCTGCTCTTGCGATTTCCCGATTTTACCCATTTTTGCCAACCCTGAGACAATAGACGACTACATGCTTGCCTGACGCCGCTTGTTGTTTTTTGCAGAGGCAACTGATACAAATTCCCTTTCACCAGCTGGGTCTGCCTAAGTCTACTGCGGTTGTTATTTTCATTGGCGCTTTTTTGCTTGGACGAAGCAGCAAGAGTATGGCTCTGCTGCACAAAACTAACTTATAGAAACCCAGCGACTGCTATGCGAACTTTTTTCTTTTTTTTCTTTTCTTTCTTGTTGTTTTTTCTCTTTTTTATTCTAGCTCTTTCAATCAGTGCGAAATTGAAAGTTCATATGCGTTGCATTCAAATTTGCCCTTTTAACATGTCCGCGGTCGTAGCTTCGTGCAATCTGTCTACCTATACCCTATTGCTACTCCTTTTCCCCATCTATAAATGCTCTTGTTGGCGACAATCCCCCCCCCTCCCCCTCATGTCTCTTATCTCCTCCCTCGTAGTGGGTAAGTGACATGTTTAGTTGAGGCCAACCAACCGACGCTACCGACGCGCTCGCTGTGTCTTCTCCCTTCGTCTTTCACTTGTTTTTCGCGTTGAAGTTCGACCAACCGGCCCAAATATTGGCCTTTATGCCCGATAGCTACAGTTGTAGGCATATTCATAGCTTCTCCATTGAGAGGACTGTTGAGCAGCCGAGTTTGCGAGTGATGAGTTGAGATTCAATTTGGCTGAGATAAAACCCGACCACAGCGCATATTTTTAGCCAAAATTATTTGTGAGTCGAAAACCATAACACTCACAACTGGGAATAGTGGCACGGCAAGAGATTGTTGAACTAACCCACTCGAGAAGTTTTCACTTTGCGACCATATACGAAGATAGTTGCCTCCTGGGCCTAAATAGCATAAGAGTGCTGTAAATGAAATTTTGCTGCACTTTTCCTGTGGTATTAGGGCTACTTTTAAGAACTCATGAAGGAGGGAGACTTTCAGCTGGTAGAGGGACTGAGTGGAAACGGCATACCCTAACACCGTAAAACCCTACGGTTGCAAAGTGATGCCAGTAGAGCAGTTTTAATTTTGATACTTTCCTGCGTAGCACCAGTTCTTAGCGTGTTGCGCGCTCTTCGTTTAAGACTACACAATCTTTCCGAAGGCAACAACGTCAAATCCTCGCGACTACAGCAGTGGCTGGTATGGCAAAAAACAACGGCGCACACCTAGCCGAAAAGATTGTAGCACGAGGGATAAAAAAATCAAGCGCTTCATATTAACGCTGATAAAAGGCGAGTACCTGCACTTAACGTAGTCCTCAGAAGACTAGATACGCTGGTCAAACCTGGCAGTAGCCGGCAGCTAGTGGTCAGCAAGCCGCAGATTAGTCAAGGTGGATTGCCTAAGAGCCGCAGGCTGCTAATGCGGAGGAATGTGAACATACATATTATTTTGTTAAAAAGTTTTGTACTTTCGGGTCAAATGCACGCAGTTAGGACACTGTTGAGACGAATAATAAAAGTTTGCTTTACATCGCTATAAATTACAAATATGTAACTAATTTTTTATATTATTTCAGTCTGTCCGTACGCCACATTTAGGTGCTCCAGTTCCGCAGCCTTACTGAAGTCGCTGGCGCTAACTTTAGAGCGCATTCGAGCTGGGCTTTGGCTCCCTACGCAAATTGGCCTCGTTTACTTTTTCATTGCTAACCAGTGCTTATTGCGAATGGAACCAACCACCTGCCACGGTAGTCCCCATCATACTGGCGTTGCCTAAACCTCCCTGACTTTCTGTTCTTCTCTTTCCCTCACCTTTTTATCGCAGACACCTATAGTGTTTTCAGACCACTTTGAAACGTAGTCTAAGGCACGAAATTCACAGCTTTCAATTACAATGCTTCTTTCAGAATACAATATAATGCTGTAGTTTATTTTTATTTTCCATTCTATTTAAGGCTTTTTTGTGTCTTTTCATTCTAGTGGTGTCATCTGTGTGTTGTTTTCGGCATTCCCTGCAATAAATGCTTGATGTCGTTATGTTCTTCTGCCCCAACTCCAAAATAAATCATACAATCACCTCGGTTACCAATAAATAAATAAATGACAGTAGATCGTGCACCAACCGTAAAGCTTGCCTAACATTCCTTCCTTACCGGTACTGCCGGGGCTACGTTTCCCTCTCCTAAATGCGGCTGCTATTCCGACATGTTCCTGGTAAGGCATGATTATGATCGCTGCGAAATATAAAGAAAAAGAGAACCTAATGCACGCAGAGGCGGAAATAGCGTGTCGAGGACTCAGCTATGCTCTATGTACCCAGCTTTGCCGAGCAGACAGACGCCATTGCAAGTGCGCAGACTAGTATTGCAGAAGCGTTCCTCGAAGTGCCATGCTTTTGCGTACCTCGCAATCACCCACACTGCACGTTTCCTGAGGCCCGCACAGCTGTAGCGAGGAAACGTTTCTCTGAAATTTTTTTATTAATGTTGCTGCGTTATGATATATAGCCAAGCATAGGTTTCCGTTTTCTGTGGTTGCCTCGAGATTATTTTTTGGTTCTTTTCCCTAAATGCCCTCTCTGTTTCATGAAAGAACGGTTTGTCTTTTCCTGCGTGCTCTTCTGATGGCTACCAGTCGCCTGCTGAAGCATATCGTGAAAGTAACTGTCGCTGCTACCTCCTCTCACACCAATCGCCTGCAAATATTTATTTATTTATTATACCCTCAGGGTACAAATGTACATTATAGAGGGGAGGGGCGTATGCAGAGGCATACACATTTTACACAAAAAAGTTATTAGTAAAAAATATACACAACCTCTGTAAAACAAGTACAAAAACGAAAGTAAGCATACAAAAAGAATGAAAAAGAACAAAGCTACAAAGAGTAAACTACGACATCGGTAACGGTGTTAATAAATAGAGAAAAATATGGCAACAAAAACAAATAATAAACAAGGAATGCAGTTCCTAATAAACACACAGTCGTATTGGGAATATGAACACCATCTATGAACGCCATCATGATGATATGAGCATTAGCTATGAAAAGAAACTGTGTAATGCTGATTTAAAGTTCTCAATTTCTGATATACTTGTTAGTGATGCTGGTAGGTTATTCCAGTCATTGCTTGTCCCAGGAATAAAGGAGTATGAATATGCAAGCGTATTTCAGTGTGGAATATGTACCTTTTTGCTGTGGTCACGGCGAGTTGAAATGTATGACGGTGGTTGAACCCAAGGATAGCGCACGGTTGTGTTATGATGGTATATTTTATGAAAGAGAGACAGGCGAGATAGCTTTCTTCGTGTCGATAAAAGTGGTAGTTGTAAGCAGGTTTTCATATTAGTAACACTAGCGGTCCTTTGGTAGTTGTTTAAGATAAACCGGGCTGAGCGATTTTGTATTGCCTCAAGAGAATGTATGAGTGTTACGTGACCGGGATCCCAGACAGATGACGCGTATTCAAGTTGTGGACGAATGTAAGTTGCGTACAATAGTAATTTTAATGATGATGGTGCAAGGCGGAAATTGCGGCGTATATATCCAAGGGTGCTACTGGCTTTAGAAGTGATATAATTGACATGCGATTTCCAAGATAGATTATTGGTAATGAGAACTCCCAGATACAGGTATGATGTCACCGATTCTAATGAGACGTTATTAAGCATATAAGTGGGACTTATGTGGTTAGTGCGAGATACCCTCATTGATTTGCATTTGTTAAATTTAATTCCATGCACCATGTATTAAGCCATTCCACAATATTATTGAGGTCATTCTGAATTAATAAAGCATCTGAAGCATCAGTTAGTTTACGGTATAACACACAGTCGTCTGCAAAAAGACAAATTTTGGAAGAAACGTGAGAAGGTAAGTCATTTATATAAATCAGGAATAAGAGAGGACCTAGAACCGACCCTTGCGGAACGCCGGATTGAACTGGGGCCGAGGGTGAGTTCACTTCATTAGTGGTTACAAACTGAACGCGGGATGCGAGGAAAGCATTAATCCAGTCAATTATTGCAGGGTCTATGTTTAGGAAGCTTAGTTTATGAAGAAGTAGTGTATGGTTAACTTTGTCAAAAGCTTTGGAGAAATCGAGGAATATGCAATCAATTGAAAAACCACAGTCTAGATAGGCATGCAAATCATTAGTGAAAGAGACTAGCTGAGTTTCACAGGAGAAATTTTTACGGAATCCATGCTGAACACGGGAAAAAAAAGTTGTTATCTTCAAGAAAGTTAACTAGATGCGTGTATATAATGTGTTCCATAATTTTACACGGTACGGATGTAAGGGAAATGGGCCTGTAGTTGAGCGGATTATGTGTTGGACCTGACTTGTGGATGGGGATTACTTTTCCAATTTTCCAATCATGAGGTATACTGCCAGAGTTATACGACTGAGAAAAAATGCACTGTGGTATGATTGAACAGTATTCCACGGTATGGTGCAAAAATTTAACATTGATCTCGTCGACTCCAAAAGATAATTTGGATTTTAATTTGTTTATTATCGCTTTGATGCCAGTTGCTTCAAATATTATGGGTTCCATGAGGTGATAATTGGTAGTATTTATAGCTGGCATCTGATTGGTAAGCACAGGGTATGAAAATTACTGAACGAATGTGTCGTTAAGTACTTTGGAACAAAGGTGAGGCGGTACTGATTCCCAGGAACTTGTGAGTAGTGATAAGCCGTCCTTATTAGTACTTCCTTGTATAACATTCCAAAAACGTTTTGGATTAGTCTTTATTAATTGTGAAAGAGTAGTGTTCAAAGATGAAAATTTAGCTGACCTTAAGGAAGTATTATAAGACTTTGCCGCTTTTTTGTACGCTAGCCAAGCTGTCGGTTTTGAAGGTTGTTTAGCTGAACGGAATAAACGCTTTTTTTTGTTGGATAACCTGTTTAAGTATGTGTTATACTAAGGGGCTTTGCTGTTGGTGTAGGCGGTTCTAAGGGGGACGTGTCGGCTGATTAATTCTGAAATTTTTTCTTTGAACATGCGCCTGTAAGTTTCTATGCGCCGATCCTTACAGAGCGGCAAAAAAACATCTAAAAATGAGCAGAGTTCACTGTTGATGGTGGTGTAATCAGCTTTGTTATAATCACGAAATTTCCTTTTCTGTCGGCTAATTTTTGTTTGAGTCACAGTTAGCGTGAAGTGTAATATATCATGATCGCGCAGCCCAGGCAGATGTGAAACCGCGGATAAGTTATCCGCTGATGACGTAAGAATAAGGTCAAGTAGTGATGATGTGTTTTGCGTTACACGTGTGGGAAGACTAACAATCTGCGATAGGCTGAAGTCTGAACAAATGGAAAGAAACAAGTTGGATTCAGCGGACGAAGGGGTAGAAAAGGGATTGTTATGTGACCAGACAATATTCGCAAAATTGAAGTCGCCTAAGAGCAAGATTTCAGCTGCAGGGAAATGGGTGATAATTTGATTTAAGGAATCGTGTAGGTTATCGCAAAATGATGTGTCCGTCGAAGGGGATCGGTAACATGCACCTAGGATTATTTTTTTTTTAAATTAAGATTTATGCAGCACTAGATTAGCTCTAAATTCGTAGCAATATATGTACTAGAAAGCAGTCAATACACTCATTAATAGCAATTAGGACACCGCCACCAACTCTGCCTGTTCGGTCACTCCGGAAGACAACATACCGCTTTTCACATTTAAACAATTCATTATTCGTTATTTTGCTATTTAGCCAAGTTTCTGTAATACAATGATATCAGCGTTGCAGTCATCGATCATAGCGCATAACTCATCCTTTTTGGGATAAATACTACGAATGTTCGAGTACAGGAGAGAGTAGTCGAAGCTTTTCGAAGCGCCTCCCCTCTCGTGGTCCTAGCTCTTCGATCTCGCGTGACCAGAGCGGAGAGGTCGGTCATGAGCCTCGCTTGAGTTTTCAGTAGTGTTTTCAATTGTGTCTTCAGTTATGCCTTCAGAGGAATTACCGATTTCGCGGATAGTACCCCGATTCTCGTCATATGTGTAGCACTTTCCACCAAGAAAAGTTTTTTATACCCAAGTTTGAAAGATGTGCTGCCCTTGGATTTACCATACTCTATTAATTTTTTTCTGATATTGCGCGCGGCTTGGCAGAAGTCTCCACTCATTCCTTTTCCTGTATTCTTCAACAGATCACGTTTTAAAAAGACTAGTTCTTTTGTTTTGTAGTTTTGAAAACTTGCTACAAGCGGACGGGTTTTCCCTGTTACGAAACGCCCAATTCTATGCGCGCGGCAAATGTCTGACTGACTGATATCAGTGTTCATGGTATTGTTTATTAAATCTAGAAGTTGTTCCTCCGACTCAGACCACGTTTCTTCTGCGCTGTCAGATATACCATAGAAAACCAGATTGTTTCGCCGAGATCAGTCTTCTCCGTCATCAAGACGGGATCGAAGTGCGATATTTTCATTCTCGAGGCGCTCTACTGTGGCACGCAAAGCGTTCATGTCCTGTTGCCTGTGCTCGAAAACTGATGTCTGATTTTCCAGTTTTTGCGACCTTTCAATTATATCTGACATTGCTTCTGAAACGGAATGCTGCTGTAGTCTGAGCTCCGACATACTTTCCAACATAGTGTTTTGCGCTACTTCCACTCTTTTGGAACGTTCGTTCATTTCCTTCATGATTAGTAAAATCTGCGCAAGATCATCAGGGCCAGGATTACTCTCGACGTCCCCACTGAGAAGGAGTAACAATGCCTGGAGTCAAAAAAAAAAAATAGAGGAGTAATACAATAAGCACACTACTTTTGGGTTCATATTTTTGGGTGCTGAATGAAATTTAAACTGCAATGTTAGCTGAGAAGTATCGGCTGAATGAATTTTCCGCCAGAGGATAGCGCCCAATCGTACTTTTAGACCGGCGATAGTTTCCGGGTGCCACTTGTACACTTAAAACAAATCTAAAGCATATAACATATCTAAACCTTCTCACATCGTGAGAGAGAAGCTTATTTCTAGAAGTCTTCGGAAAGTTGCGATATATTTTTTTCCTGAAACCAAACTCAAAACTTTCCTTAAACCATATTCCGAAGACATCTGAACAAGAAGCGGCGCAAAAAAAAACAAAAGATTTCGTTTTTGATAGGACACACTAAGCGGCAACCAGAACTTGAAATAAGGAACAGAACAACCGTGAAGAACAGAGAAACTTACATCCTTACTCAATTATAAAGACGGCAATGCTCCTGCTTGAGGCCCGTGCGGTGTCTGTTGTGATGCTGCTCCAAAGTTCCATACAACATCAAAGTGAAAAGGACTGGACAAGTCGAGCCTTTGCGTTATTTTTCCTGTGCACCTAGCATCGCCTGTCGTTGAACGAATATAGAGTAAAATGAATGAAGAAAATCAGACTTCCACCTACAGAGTCGAGGGACGTTTTTGAATTTGACAACAGCCTCCTCTCAGGCTAATAAGCGCAACCCTTGTGCTCTCGATATTTGACAAAGTATCGGAAATGCCACCTAGTATATAGCCAGCGCAATTGTCCTCTGTGTGCCGTTTGATTACAATTCAAAGCGGGATGCAAGCCGAGATTTCGAAGCCTTTTCCACGATGTTTGGCGTCGAACGAAGAACTACTAAACAATTTTATCTGTCCAGCCAAGACCATCGCTCATAATACTGTGAAAACACCATCAATAAAAACGTGATTAGGGCTGCCTAGAAGTATTACAGTTTTAAGTGTTGAACCAATTGCACGTTATTTCCCCTGACGAGTAAGCGCACTTCCTCATCCATCAGGCACTAAATCTCTGATGGCATACATCATCATCATGATCATCATCGTCGTCATAATCAACCTGACTACGCCCACTGCAGGGCAAAGGCCTCTCGCATGTCTCGCCAATTAACCCTGTCCTTCGCCAGTTGCGGCCACCGTATTCCCGCAAATTTCTTAATCTCATCCGCCCGGCTGACTTTCTGCTGGCCCCTGCTAAGCTTGCCTTCTCTTGGTATCCACTCCGTTACCCTTAAGGACCAGCGGTTATCTTGCCTTCGCAATGCATGCCCTGCCCAAGCCCAGTTCTTTCTCATTTCAACTAGGA
Organism: Amblyomma mixtum; assembly: GCF_055824585.1. NCBI lineage: Eukaryota > Metazoa > Arthropoda > Arachnida > Ixodida > Ixodidae > Amblyomma > Amblyomma mixtum. Next base: position 157,583,878 of record NC_143012.1, read on the forward strand.
TGGCATTAACCCGCGTTTGTTCTCTCACCACTCGGCCTGCTTCAGAACTCTTAACGTCACTACTATCATTTTCCTTTCCATAGCTTGCCGCGTTGTCCTTAACTTAACCTGAACCCTCTTTGTTAGTCTCCACGTTTCTGCCCCATAGGTGAGTACCAGTATGATACAGCTGTTGCATACTTTTCGCTTGAGGGATATTGGTAAACTGCCATTCATGATCTGAGAGAACCTGCCATATGCGCTCCACCAAATTTTTATTCTTCTAATTATTTCCCTCTCATGATCCGGGTCAGCTGTTGTTACCTGCCCTAAACAGACGTATTCTCTTACTACTGACAGCACATCGCCACCAATTGCAAACTGCTGTTCTCTTGCTTGACTGTTGAATATTACTTTGGTTTTCTGCATGTTAATTTTTAGCCCCACCCTTCTTCTCTGCCTGTCTTACTCTTTGATCATGCTTTGCAGTTAATGTCCTGAGTGACTTAGCAAGACAATGGCATCAGCGAATCAGAGATTGCTTAGGTATTCTCCATTAACCCTTATCCCCGACTGTTCCCATTTCAGACCTCGGAATGCCTCCTTTAAATATGCAGAGGATAGCATAGGCGAAATCGTGTCTTCCTGCCGGACACCTTTCTTTATTGGAATTTTATTGCGGACTTTATGAAGAACTGTGGTAGGTGTGCAATCTTTATAGATATCTTCCAATATTTTCACATAACGATCTTCTACACCGTGATTCCGCAATGCCTTCATGACTGCTGAGGATTCTACTGAGTCGACGCTTTCTCCTAATCAATGAACGCTATATATAGGGCTGGTTATATTCTGCCCATTTCTCTATCACCTGATTTATAGCGGTAATATGGTCTCTTGTCGAGTTTCCTTTACGAAAGCCTGCCTGATATTTTGGTTGATTGAAGTCTAAGGTTGTCCTGACCCTATTAACGAATACCTGAGTAAATACCTTGTAGGCAAAAAACAATAAGCTGATCGGTTTGTAACTCTTCAATTTCTTCACGTCTCCTTTCTTACGAACCGAGGTAGCGTTAGCGTCCTCCAAGCTAGGTACGCACGAGGTCTCAAGGCATTGCGTATACAGGGAGGCTGGTTTTTCGAGCGCAATCCCTCTTCCATCCTGCAACAAATCTGCTGTTATCTGATCCTCACTAGCTGCTTTCCCTTTTTGCACTGCTCCTACGCCTTTCTTTACTTCTTCCTTCGTTACTGGCGGGATGCCCCATTGCTGTGCTCTACTGCCTCTCTGAGTAAGATGCTGATTGCAATCGCTACTGTACAGATTTGTGTAAAACTCTTCGGCTACTTTAACTATATCTGATCCATATTGCTAATGGCATTGCCCTATTCGTCTCTTATCGCATACATCTGGTTTTAACTATGCCTAGTTTTCTCTTCGCTGCTTTTAGGCTACCTCCGTTCTTTAGAGCATGATCGATTTTCTCCATGTTAAACTTCCTAACGTCGGCTACCTTGCGCTTATTTATTACCTTCGTCAGCTCTAGGAGTTATATCCTGTCTATGGAGTTAGACGTCCTCATGCTTTGCTGTTTTTTAACCAGATCTTTAGTCGCCTGACATAGCTTCCCGGTATCCTGTCGAACCATCCTACCGCCTACTTCTACGGCGCATTCCGTAATCATATCTGTGAGACGATCGTTCATTGTTTCAACATTACGGTAGTCATCTTCAGTTAAGCGGAAAATCTGTTCTGAAGCAAAATCCTGAATTCCTCTACTTTCTCTCTTAGCGCAAACGAGGCAGCGTGAAAGGAAAGGCCGTAGTTTATAACATCTCTGCACGTTCTCGCTTGACGAAACAGTGCTAACAGGAACGCCCTTTATGCAGCAGTTGAAGTATAGCCTGTTTTTCTGTGGTGAGAAAACATTGCATGACATGTTTATGCGTTCACAGCAGCGTACGCATAAACAAATGAAATCCTCGGCTTGCATACAGGCGTAAGCAAAGGACAGTATGTACGAGTGCGGGCCAATTTCATCATGGATAGAGGTACTGCATCAACACAAGAATAAGCTACGAAGAGAAATCATAGAGCCTATTTCACGCAAAGGAAGCATTTTTTACTTTAACGAATCTCCGTCTTCTCGCGAATGGTGTTTCGCTGAATGGTATTCGGACGACAAGTTTGGCACTGAAAAAACACAGATCGCATCAAACCCAGAACATGGTATGTGGTTGAGAAAACGCGAGCCCAACTCGACAGCTGAATGCCCTCAGGCTGTGTAGTTCGGGGAACAGGCCAGAAATTAGTCGATCAAAATGCGCCGCAACACTTTCAGCGAATATGCAGGTATACTGGCACCGTGCGTCACATTCTATAAATTTTGAAATTCCAAATTAATACGAGAAAAAAAGAAGAGTAGATCCTTCTTACGTACACCTGTTATTGATGGAGTTCAAAGAATATTGTTCTACCTTAGGACCATTAACCTTATGGTCAGCAATAACTGAACGCCAAAGCCATCAGAATACACCCTTGAAACACGTATTAAACTACTAACACTATCTTACAAGTAGACTTCGCAGGGAGAAAAGAAGAAGAGGCATCGAGGTTTTGCCCCTTATTAAAATTTTAACAATACAAGCAGTGTTAAAATGATAATCAAAAAAGAAATGAAACTTGGAGCTCCAATTATGAAGAGAATATTCAAGAAACAGTTTCTCCATCGTAAGATTAACTCGCGCAACTCTTGCGTCTCATAATACCGGAAGTTTGGCGTCCTCATTGTCTAAGATTTCTTTTGCGAAGAGAAAAACAGGCGAGTATTTTCAAGTGCCTGGCTCAACTGTATTTTTGGCAGTTGCATAAGATCACCAGTAATTTCACTGCTGCGAAGCTTTGGTGTGTTTATTTTTTGCCATAATCTTTGTTTTTCTTTTTTAGAAGACGATCTTATTACTATCGAGAAACCGAAAGAAACATGGGACGTTATGGGAGTATAACAACTATTCAATGCTGTGAGATATTTGGAAAGGAATAATCGTGTCAGCGCTTTTAATTCAATTTATCAGTATAACACCTAAAATGGAAAAATGGAAAAACCCAATTTTTGACTTGTAGTAAAAAAAGCTAGTTCTTTGTCCATTGAAAATTAAGTTCACTAAGTGGCATGCTCAAGAAATAATCCAACAGAATACTTAATATGCACTTTTTACTGTGTAGTACACAAGTAAGATGATACAAACTATTTTGAAGGAACGAAGGCACACAGGAATACATAATAAAATGTATACACGGAAGTCGTGAGGGCACCATAAAATCTACAACTACACCTCACAGGAAACAAGTAGCAGTGTGCAGTCTGGTGAGCAAGAAGACAGCGAAAAATACTTTTTCTTTATTTAGGATGATTAGTGCCCGCAAAGAACTGAATTAGTCGCCGCTCTCGGTGGTCCTCTGTTTAAAGCTGATAGTGAACTTTCGCGATACAGCTTGGAAAGTTGCTAGAACGTTCTGGAACAAGGCAGAATCGGCTCCGCCTGAATACGATCAAAAAAATAAAATAAATATGGGCTCGTATTGCAACACAAACAAAGTGATAAAGTTGCGTGTCGGCACATTTGAAGAATGAGCAACACTATAGCGGCCTTTACATGACGGGGTTGAGTTGAGAATTTGAGTTGAAAACCGGTTACTGCGTTCATGTAAACACGGCAGAGTCGGATCCGGGAATCGAGGGAGCTAGTGCAGTGAACTCCACTGCAGGGGGTGGGTTGACTCGCTCGACCCCAACGGCAGATGGCATGTAAACCGGATCGATGCGAAAACTCGGATTAGAGGGAGGGGAAATGATAAATGCGACCCTGTTTTTCGCTTGCTGCGTCCCGCCCCCGAGACAGCGGTGCCGTGCCGCAATCTTAGAGGCTGCCACTGCCCTCTCCCGCTGCGCTGCTGGACGCTTGGTGTCGCTGCAGTTGAACCGGTCTCCACTCCCTAAACCCAGATTCATGTAAACACGCAGTGGTCGGGTTTTGCTGACCTTGCTCAATTCAATCCCCTGACTGGACCGCCGCTATTGGGTTCATAAAAACGAACCTTATAAAGATTCGCGGCAGTATGTTGAGTAAGTGCAGTACACGGCCGTTTTGTGTTTAAGGAGTTCAGACGGCATTAGCAATAAATAAGACAGCTGTCTGAAGATTACAACTAGGTTCCGATGGAAAAACCACGAACGACGCAGTACTGGCGGACATGAGCTTGCATCTTTCGAAGCACGGGAAGCTAACAATGAAATTGTATATGATGAACGTCTGATGTAAGTGGACGATAGCCGGTGGTCACCTAAGGTGTTTTAAATGCACAGTAACAGCGTTGGCTTAGAGTTGTGGAAAAAAAAAAACTGAAAAACCAACCAGCACATATCTGTAAAGAAGGGGGGGGGGGGGGCTATTGAACTAGCCCGCCCCAGTGAACAGTTTGCCGCACGTCGCTATTTATGTCACTAAACCCAACGAGAGCGTCGACCCCTCTACGCTGATACACAGATTACAGGACCTTAATTTCTCAAAACATTAAGTAGCTTAGACCTCTGCTTTCTTGGAAGAGGAGGATTTAAATGCTGCCGGAAAGGTGTTTTTTCTAGGAGATTTCGACAGACGAGAGCCGTACTGCAAGGGTTACTTCCTTCTCCTGTTGTTTTAACATTTTTTTAAGCTCTATTTAAGCATTGATAATGTCAAAAATTGTTTTCGCGGTTGGTATCAAATGTTTTGCCCCGCAAGTGGTATCCACACTCTTCATGAGACCTTCCAGAACTACCTCAATATTCTTGACAGCTGGTAAGGAATAATTCATCTTCCCATGAATGTGAAGTGGTGCGCATTGTTAGTCTTACCAGTTTCTCATCCCGTAAATACAAGCATCGTTTATAGAAATCATATCAATCCTCAATTTCAAACGGTTAAGTATTTCGCAGTTATATGCGACATTACAGTTTCGTGCAAATTCGAACCAAAGTCAATTTGTTAGTTGAAAACCATAGCACTCACAACTAGGAATAGTGACACGACACGAGGTGGCGGAACTAACCAACTAGACAAGTTTTCACTTCGTACGAGCACTTACGAAGCTTGTTGCCGCCTGTGCGTACACGGCACAATAGTGCTGTAAATTAAATTTGGCTGCACTTTCCCTGAGATATTATGGCTGCTTTTAGAACTCACGAAGGAGAGAGGTATTCAGCTGGTATAAGGACTCAGTGGAAACGGCACACCTTAACACCGTAAAACCCTACGGGTGCAAAGTGATGCTAGTAGAGCAGTTTTCACTTTGACAGATTCCTGCGTAGCACCAGTTTCGTGTGTAGCACCAGCATGTTGCGCGCACTTCGTCTCAAACTGCGCCATCTTTCCGAAGGCAACAACGTCAAAATCGCGCGACTCCAGCAATGTCTTTTATGGCGAAAAAAATACTATGCACGCGTTACCGATTACAATATAGCCCTGGGGCAAAAATAGTGAACCGCTTGATGTCAACACTGATAAAAAGCGACCACCTGCCCTTAAAGGGCAACTCCGGCGATTTTTCGATGTTCATCGATCGAAATGAAATTTTAAGTCTGCATTCAGTATGGTAGTCTGATGTCTCATGTAAAATTTCGCACCTGAAAGCGGCGTAGTTTTTCCGCAAGCGAATTTTGAAGAAAATCGCTCCTCGACGCGAGAGGCACCCATTGATCGAGCAACTTCTACAGGCCACCCTGTTCTGTGACGTCACTGGCGAGTCGGCTTGACAAGCTGGTCGGGCGCGCGCTGGCGTTGGCAGTGCAGGAGAAAACTGAAAATTGGTTTTGAGGAAAGTAAATGGCGCAGTAACGGACACCCCAACCGCGACGTAAGAAGGAGTGAAAGAAGAAAGGAAGAAAGAGGTGCCGTAGTGGAGGACTTCGGAATTATTTCGACCGCCTGTGCAATTTCGCGCCATCTCAACGTGCCTGATGTGATGTGTACACCAGAGTGATGGGTCACTGCAACTTCTGTTGTGCTGTGGGGTGCACAAATTCTTCGTCTGTGACAACGGGCGTGATCTACCATGGGTTTCCTAGCAATAAGAACTTTCGCGACAAGTGGGTGAGAGCTGTCCGCCGTGTCAACTGGTCTCCGAGGAAGCATTCCCGCTTGTGCTCGGAACATTTCGCGCCAGATTGGTATGAAGACAGCGTGTACTTCAGAGAGAGCTTTGGACTCGCTAAGGTTTCGTTCAACCGACTCTTGAAGGCATATTCTGTGCCAACGTTATTTGAGTACAACCGCCCATCGCAGCGGCCAGCTGAACGAAGCGGGGCCGTCCAAGAGGAAGCGGTATGTTGGATTATGGCGTGAACTCACTTCCAAAAGCTCGCCGTCGAGACAAAGCTTCGCAAAGAGAACACTGTTGGTGGTGCATGCCCCTGTAAGGACGTTGCGCACCGGGGCAACGTTCGGGCAGCAGAATCTTTCATCAGGCTGGGTCGGCCGGCACTCGCCACACGAACAGCTGTCAGCGGGAGCATCACATTAACTTTTGCTCTGACGACTGTGTCACAAATGCATGCACGAGAAATGACTCAAATCAAGTAATATAATCAAATAGTAATAAATCAATCAAAAGTAATAAATCAAATGACTCAAGTAAAGTAAATGACTCGAGTAACTTCTCCGAGTTTAGACCGTCTCCATTCTGCTGGTGACGCGGCCTGTGGTGTGACTCGGCGGGCTTGCGCGGCGGTGGATCATACATGAAAGGCGACTCGTCCAGTCCAAAATCGTCGAATGAGTCGTCTTCTAAAGACTCGCTGGTCTCGTGAAAGCTGTTCTCCGCGCTTTCAGTCGTGTCGACAGCGCGGCTCAGGGTAGTTGCGTTATCTTCGGGGACTTCGCAGCGCGGCGAACCCCTCAGTGACGTCACAGTCAATACCGCACGAAGGTACCTCCCCGGTTTCGGTTTTGCGGTTTCGGTTTCGAGTTGTGCGTTTTTTGCTGTTTAAAATTTATTTTTGGGTAACTTTTGAAAACCTTGTATCGTACACAGTACAGGAGGTTCTTAGGAACACAAATCAGCCATTAACTTGAAATGGCTAAAAAATCGCCGGAGTTGCCCTTTAACGAAGTCCCCAGATTACGAGACACGCCGGTCGAAGCCGGCAGCAGCCGGCAGTTAGCGGCGAGCAAGCCGCAGAATAGTCAAGGTGGATTGTCTAAGAGCCGCTTGCTGCTACTGGGAGGGATTGGGACATACATATTATTCTTTTAAAAAGCGTTTTACTTTTGAACGAAACACAGGCACTTACGACACTTTATAGACGAGTAATAGCAGTTTTATCTACATTGCTACACATTACAAATATGTCAATAATTATTTTTATGTTGCTCCGCCCCGGTGGCACAGTGGTTTCGGCACTCGGCTCCTGACCCGAAAGACGTGGGTTCGTTCCCGGCCGCGGTGGCTTAATATCGATCAAGGCGAAATTCCAGAGGCCTCTGTACTGTGCGATTCAGTGCAAGTTAAAGAACGCCAGGAGGACGAAATTACCAGAGCCCTTCACTACGGCGTCCCTCATAGCATGATTTACTTTGGGACGTTAAATCCAAGCAAATCAACCAAATAAAGTGAACAGATTATTTCATTTTATTTCAGTCAGTCCGTACACCACAATTAGGCGCTCCAGTTCCGCAGCCTTACTGAAGTCGATGGCGCTTGACTCTAGAGAGCATTCGAGCTCCGCCTCCGCAGCCTATGCAGATTTATCTTGTATTGTCATTCATTGCTTACCAGTGCTTATCGCGAATGGAACCAACTACCTGTCACGGTTGTCCCCATCATACTGGCGCCGCATAAACCTCCCTGCCTTTCTGTTCGTCTCTTTATCTCCCGGTTTTAACCACGAACATCCATAGTTTTTTCAGACCACTTGCAAACGTAAACTAAGGTATGAAATCCAAACCTTTCAAATAAAATATTTCTTCCGAAATATAGTATACTGCTGCTGCTTATTTTTAATTTTAATATCTATTTAAGGCTTTTTTAGTGCTTTAGATGCTAATGTTTCATTTCGGTGTTGTTTCCTGCATTCGTTGCATTTAATTTTTTATGACGTTATGTTCTCCGGCCCCACCTCCAAAATAATCATATAATCACCTCGGTTACCAATAAATAAATAAATGACATAGGATCGTGCAGCAACTGCAAAGCCTGCCTAATATTCCTGCCTTCACAGTGCTAAGAGGTGTACGCTTCCCTATCATCACAGCGGCTGCTATTCCGACATGTTCCGGGTAAGGCATGATTATGATTGCTGCTAAAATAAAAAGATAAAAAGCACCTAATGCATGCAGAGGCGGAAATAGAATGTCGAGGACTCAGCTATGCTCTATACTCCGAGCTGTTCCGAGGAGATAGACGCCATTGCAAGAGTGCAGATCAGTATTGCAGAAGCGTTCCTCGAAGTGCCATGCTTTTGCACACCTCGTAATCACCCACACTGCACGTTCCCTGATGTCCGCCCAGCTGTACCGAGGAAACGTTTTTCTGACAACATTTCTTTATTACTGTTGCTGCGCTATGATATATAGCCAAGCTTAGGTTTCGGTTTTCGATGGTTGTTTCCAGGTTATTTTTTGGTTCTTTTTCCTACATGCCCTCTCTGTTTCAGCAAAGAACGGTTTTTTTTTGTGTGCTCTTCTGATGGCTACTAGTCGCCTGCTGAAGCATGTCGTGAAAGTAATTGTCGCTTCTACCTCTTCTCTCGCCAATCGCCTGCAAATATACTTAGAGTAAAAAAAAAATGAGCGGAGTAATAAAACAAGCACATCACTTTTGGGCTTTAAATTTTCAGTGCTGGGTGATATTTAAACTCAAATTTTAGATGTCAAATATCTGCCAAAAGAATTTGCCGACATAAGATACGGTTCAATCCTATTGTTAGAGCGGCGATAGTTTCCATGTGCCGCCTAAACTTAAAACAAAACTATAGCTTATAACATATCTAATCATTTTCACACCGTGAGCGAGAAGCTTATTTCGAGAAGTCTTCGAAAAGTTGCGATATATTTTTTTCCTAATACCATACTGTAAACTTTCCGCAAACCATATTTGGAAGATATCTGAAAAAAAAGCAGCGGCGGTAACCACAACTTGATGTAAGGAACAGAAGAACAGTGAAGAACAGAGAGACTTACATCCTTTCTCACTTATAAAGACGCCAATGAGCCTGCCAGAGGTCTGTGCTATGTCTGATGTCGTGCAGCTAAAGAGTCTCATGCATCCCGAAAGTGAAAATGACTGGAAAGTCAAGCCTTTGTGTTATTTTTCTCGTGCGTCTAACATCATCTGACGTTGACAAAGATACAACGAAGTGAATAAACAAAATAATTTTTCCCCCTCCAAAGACCTAGGACGTTTCTGAATTTCGCAACAGCCCCCTTTCAGGGCTTATAAGAACAACGCTTGTGCCCTCGATCTTTGGCAAAGGCTCTCAAAGGCCGCCTGGTAGTCGGCGGCAATCGTCCTTCTCTGTGTGCCGCGTTCATTACAGTACAAATCGCGTTGCAAGGAGAGAAATTGAAGCCTTTTACACGATGTTTGACTTCGAGTAATGAGCTACTAAATGATTTTTTTATGCGCAGCAAAAGCCATCGCTAATAATATTGCAAGAAGTAGCTTAGGCTGACTCACAATCAGTAAAAACGGGATTTGAGGTTCCTAAGAAAACTACAGCTTAAAGTGTTGAACCAATTGCATGTTATTACTCCTGACCAGTAACCGCACTTCGTCATCCATCAGGCACTAAATGTCTGATGGCGTACAAAGCAGCGTGAAAGGGAAGGCACCAGTTCATAATATAACGTTTCTGCAAAATTAGTTCTATAACGTTCTCTCTTGACCAAATAGATCGAAAAGCACTCATAAGTGCTAACAAGAACCACTTTTTTGCAGCAAATGAAATATAGCGAGTTTTATCTGTGGTGACTAAACACTACTTGATATGGAGAACAACCGATTTTTATCTCATCCCGAAACACTCCGCTAAAAGTAAATATGCTTCAAGGGCTCGAAAGTTAGGGCGACCTCCTCGAATGGTTCTTGGCAGAGATAGTTAAGGCTGTCTATGGCGTTTCGGTTCGAATGAGAAAACGGTTGCAGTGGTAGGGATTCAACTTGGTAAGCCGTACTCAGCAGCCAAGTGCGTAACCACGGGCGCAGATGAAGGCTGACTGTAGTGCGAGTTAGCGTACCTACATCCACGAAACGAAGACATTAAAATGAGCGTGTGCGGTGGATGACAACCTATTTACACTCAGCGGACACTGAGGTTGGCTAAGGTAAAAAATGCTTTCTTTGCTTGCAGTAAGGCTCCGCGATTTCGTTACGCAGCTTCTTCCGAAGGCAAAACGACAAATTAACGCGACTACAGCAGTGGCTGGTATGGCAAAAAACAACTACGCACATATAGCCGAAGAGAATGTAGCACGGGAGCAAAAATATTATGGCTGAGGCTTAGCTAAGGTTAAGCCTAGTCAGATGCGAAGCATATTGGTGGCTAGGCTTGGTAATACATGGCTTTCCTTGGTTGCATACTTGGTCATTTTAATACAACCACTAGAAGCCTTCGTCGTGGGGGAAGACAACGGCATGGCTACAGCGGAACGCCGACTAACCCCGAGACGCGCGTTGGGTGAGCGCCTGGATTGCCACGGAAGCCGCGTCTGCCTGCCCGGTGGAGCGATCGTTTCACCGACACCGAGTGTGAACGCGCGTTCGAAATGCGCGGGAATGCCGCTCGAGGACATTCCGGCGTCTGTGCGATGGCATCGTCACGACGACGTCACGGTGTCACGTGGCGTGACGGCTAGGGGTCCCACGGCGACGGCGCGAGGTGGAGGCCGCCTCTCTCATCCGATGTCACGTGGTGTGACGTCACGGTGTCACGTGGTGTGACGTCACGGTGTCACGTGGTGTGACGTCTAGGGGTCCCACGCCGACGGCGTGAGTGGTAGCTCTAGCAATATGCTTCGCATAAAATAATCAAGCGCTTGATATCAACGCCGATAAAAGGCGGGCACCTGCACTTAACGAAGTCCCCAGAAGTCGAGATACGCCGGTCAAAGCCGGAAGCTGACGGCAGCTAGCTGCCAGCAAGCCGCGGAATAGTCAAGGTGGATTGCCTAACAGCCGCTGGCTACAACTGTGAGGTAATGAGAACACGCATATTATTAAGGCGAAACCCTTTAATGCCTCATACTGTCGTGACCAAGACTTGTTAGCAAATGTGTCCCCGTTTCGGATGCATGCCTTATATGGGCATAAGTCCATCAATAGCCAATCTATACTTAATCGATACTTAATACTTAATCAAGACATAGGAACATGATATAAAGGGATTTCATGATTATATCATTCTACTTACACACTAAATGACTAATTGGTAATTAGTAGTAGTTAAGAAGCGGCGTGTGGGACTGGGGAGTGCGCTTGTACCTTAACTAACACTAATTAATCAGTGTACGATTTTAGGTCGCATATAACTATCACTAACCCTACATTAACCAGTATCAAGAAATGGGCAAGGCGCGTTTAACTATCATTAACCATCATTAATAGTTAGACGTTTCTATACGTTTCGTAGACATTGTGTCGAACATTCTAGAGGGTTCCATCACTTGACAAGTGAGTGACAGGACATGATGCATAGCATTAGAACAATGTTAAAGACCAATCAGCCTAATTAACCTGTCTAGTCCAACCACACAAAAATCAATAAAACCGAGTAAGAAATTGTTCGAGTTGGGGAATCGAACCAGGGTCTCCAGAGTGCGAGACGAGCACGCTAAACACTCCGCCATGCCAGCTCGATGGTTTGGAATGAACAAAGGCGCGTCTAGTTAATACGGCGTCTTCGTTCAATGCCATCTTCCTGCTTTTCCTTACGGTGAGGTTCAGGGGTCCACCGAGATATGTTAGAGAGAGAAAGAGATACATTTCTTTTCCTCCGAAACCAATTTTCCGTCGAGCAAGGCATTGAGCCGAATGGGCGATGGCGTTGTGTGGACACCCTGGCAGCGTTGCAAGAAGCTGTCGCGTTCCACTGTTAGAGGCGAAGCTTAACATCTTAACCACACATCAGTGACACAAGCAGCAACATTACGCTTAAGGATTTCGCCTCACCGACCTTTAGGTCAACAAAGTGCCCCCTGAATTTTTTTAAATTAAAAAAGCGTTGTACTTTCGACTCAAATGCACACAGTAAAGACACTGTTGAGACGAGAAATAAAAGTTCGGTTTGCATCGCTATAATTTAAAAATATGTAACTAATTATATTTCTTTCTATTATAGTCTCTTTGCACCACATTTAGGCGCTTCAGTTCTGCAGCCTTACGAAGTCACAGGCGCTGGGCTATAAACCGTATTTGAGCTCCGCCTTCGCTGCCTATGCAAATTGCTCTCGTATTCTCATTAATTGCTAACCAGTACTTATCACGATTGGAACCAACAACCTATCAAGCTAGTCCCCATCATACTTGCGTCGCCTAAACCTCCCTGTCTTTCTGTTAGTCCCTTTCCCTCTATCTTTTCTCGCAGACACCCTTAGTTTTTCCCGACCACTTGCAAACCTAATCTAAGACGCGAAACTCAAAGCTTTCATATAAAATGATCCTTCGGAAATATCCTATACTGCTGCGGTTTGTTTTTATTTTTAATTCCTATTTAAGGCTTTTTTTTTCTTTCTTTTCATGCTAATGTTGTCCCTTGTGTGTTGTTTTCTCCATGCATTTTATTTAATTTCGATGTCGTTATGTTCTACTAGCCCGCCTTCAAAATATTTCTTGTAATCCCCTGGGTTACCAATAAATAAATAAATGACAATAGATCGTGCATCATTCCTAAAGCTTGCCTATCATTCCCACCATTACATTGCTGAAGAGACTACGTTTCCCTCTCCTGCGTCTGAAATGCGGATGCTATTCCGACAAGTTCCTGGTAAGGCATGATTACGACCGCTGCGCAATATCAAGATAAAAAGCACCTACTACACACAGAGGCAGAACTAGCATGTCGAGAACTCGGCCATGCTCAGCTATGGCGAGCCGATAGACGACGTTGCAAGAGCGCGAGAGCAGTATTGCAAAAGCTTTCCTCGAAGTACCATGCTTTTGCACACCTTTTATTCACGCACAGCTCCACGTTTCCCGAGGCCCGCACAGCTGTGGTGAGGAAACGTTTCTCTGAAAACATTTCTTTATTGCTGTTGCTGCGTTCTGATACATAGCCAAGCATAGGGTTCGGTTTTCTGTGGTTGCCTCCAGATGATTCTTTGATTATTTTCCCTACATGCCCTTTCTGTGCCATCAAAGAACGGTTTGTCTTTTCCTGCGTGCTCTTTTGATGGCTGTCAGTCGCCTGCTGAAGCATACCGTGAGAGTAACTGTCGCTTCTACCTCCTCTCACACGAATCGCCTGCAAACTTCTTGGAGTAATAAACAAATGAGATGAGTAATAACACAAGCACATCCCTTTTGTGCTTTACATTTTCAGTGCTGAATGATATTTAAACGGCAATTTTAGATGAGAAGCACACATAACAAACATAACAAACGAAGCCAATCGCACTCTTGGCTACCTCCGTAGGAACTTCCGACTCGCTTCTGTTACAATTAAAACACTAACATACCTCACATTTGTCCGGCCGAAGGTGGAGTACGCATGCTCAGTCTGGGACCCTCAGCAATCTAACCTTTCGAACTCCCTCGAATCAGTTCAGAATCGCGCAGTTAGATTTATTTTTTCGGACTACTGGTATCACACCAGCGTCACTGCACTTAAATCTGAGGCTAATCTTACTAATCTCGAGTCCAGACCTTGCATCTTTAGGCTCTGCCTGTTCCATAAATTTTATCACAGCCAACTTGAAGTTTCAGCTATCTTTCCAGCTCATCGCCTATCAAGCCGTACCAACCATCTCAAAGCAGTCTACCCTCCCCAAGCACATGCTACAGCTCATCTTCGCTCATTATTCGTGCAAACTGCTCGAGACTGGAACAACCTGCCAATCGACTCCGTGCGCCACTCCGATCCACTGCACTTCAAGGCTGCCATCCAATCTCTCATTAGTGAAACATTCAGCCCATCCCTCATGTAATACACCATTCCTCGGGCATTTGAGGTATTGATAATAAATAAAAATAAATAAGTTAGTCTGCCAAAAGAATTTGCCGACATTAGATACCGTCCAAATCTTATTGTTAGAGCGGCAATAGTTTCCGGGTGCCGCCTGAACACTTATAACAAATCTACAGCATATAATATATCTAACCCTTTTCACACCGTGAGAGAGAAGCTTATTTCGAGAAGCCTTCGAAAAGTTGCGATATATTTTTTTCCTGACACCATAATCAACTTTCCGCAAACCAGATTTGGAAGACATTTGAAAAAGAAGCAGCGGCGGTCACCACAACTTGAAATAAGGAACAGAAAAACCGTGAAGAACAGAGATACCTACATCCTTTCTCAATTATAGAGAGTCCAATGAGCCAGCTTGAGGTCCGTGTTGTGTCTGATGTCATGAAGCTACAAAGTCCCATACAACTTAAGGATGAAAGCAACTGGACCAGTCAAGCCCTTTTGTTACTGTCTTGTGCCCCTAACATCACCTCACGTTGTGCAAGGACACAGTGAAGTGAATAAACAAAATTTTTCCGCCTTCAAAGACCAGGGACGTTTCTCAATTTGGCAACAGCCCTCTTTTATGGCTTATAAGCACAATGCTTTTGCCCTCGATCTTTGGAAAAGGGTCTGAAAGGCCTCGTAGTAGTCTGCGGCAATCGTCCTTCTCTGTGTGCCGCGTTCATTACAGTACATATCGCGATGCAAGGAGAGAATTTGAAGAATTCTAAACGATGTTTGGCGTCGAGTAATGAGCTACTAAATGATTTTTATTATGCCCAGAAAAGGCCATCGCTAATAATATTGTAAGAAGTAGCTCAGGCTGACTCACAATCAGTACAAACGGGATTTGCGCTGCCTAAGAAAACTGCAGGTTAAAGTGTTGAAGCAACTGCACGTTATTACTCCTAACCAGTTCACGCACTTCCTCATCCATCAGGCACAAAATCTCTGATGGCATACAAAGCAGCGGGAAAGCGAAGGCAGCAGTTTATATTATAACGTCTCTGTAAAAATAGTTCTATCACGTTCTTGCTTGACCAACTATATCGAAAAGCACTCATAAGTGCTAAGAAGAACGACTTTTCCGCAGCAGTTGAAATATACCGGGTTTTATCTGTCGTCAGTAAACAATGCGCGATATACAGAAGAACCGATTTTTATCTTATCCAGAAACACTCGGCTATTAATGAAGATGCTTCTAGGGCTAAAAATATATGGCGACCTCCTCGAATGGCTGTTGGCGGAGATAGTTAAGGCTGTCTTTGG
This sequence comes from Amblyomma mixtum, assembly GCF_055824585.1. Classification (NCBI taxonomy): domain Eukaryota; kingdom Metazoa; phylum Arthropoda; class Arachnida; order Ixodida; family Ixodidae; genus Amblyomma; species Amblyomma mixtum. Next base: position 157,599,327 of record NC_143012.1, read on the forward strand.
CGTTTCGGTTCGAACGAGAAAGTGGTTGCAGCGGGCGAGATCCAACTTGATAAGCTGTACTCTGCAGCCCAGTGCCGTAACCACAGGCGCAGATGACGGTGGACAGTAGTGCGAGTTGGCTCATATACATCTCCGAAACGAAAGCATTAAAATGAGTGTGTGGGATGTACAACTCCCGATTTTCACACAGCGGGCACGGAGGTTGGCTAACGTAAAAAAATAGAAGAGCAAGGTTCCGGGCTAGTTGGTAATGCATTTAAAGGAAGAAAAAGCGCGACGAAACACGGACACACGAAGAAACGACACACGCACGAGCGCTGACTCGCAACTGAAAGTTCATTCTGGTGGAAGGACCCTTAAATAGAAAACATGAGGGGGTGGGTAACAGGGCGTGTGAGTGTTGTTTCTTCGTGTGTCCGTGTTTCGTCGCGCTATTTCTTGCTTTAAAAGTAAAAAAATACTTGCTTTGCTTGCAGTAAGGATCTATGATTTCCCTATGCAGCTTCTTCCGAAGGCACAACGACAAATTCTCGCGACTATAGCAGTGGCTGCTCAGGCAAAAAACAACTACGCACATGTAGCCGAAGAGAATGTAGCACGGGAGAAAAAATAATCAAGCGCTTGATATCAACGCTGATAAAAGGCGAGCACCTGCACTTAACGAAGTCCCCAGAAGACGAGATACTCCGGTGAAAGCCGGCAGCAACCGGCAGCTATAGCTTTCAGCAAGCCGCAGAATAGTCAAGGTGGCTTGCCTAAAAGCCATTGGCTACTACTGTGAGGTAATGAGAACACGAATCTTATTAAGGCGAAAGCCTTTAATGCCTCCTACTGTCGTGACCAAAACTTATTAGCAAATGTGTCCGCGTTTCCGATGCATGCCTTATAAGGTCATATGTCAATCAATAGCCAATGGATACTCAATCGGGTGCATTCGAAAGACATCGGAACATGATATAGAGAGATTTCATGATTATATCATTGTACTTAAAGACTAAATGACTAATTTGTAATTAGCAGTAGTTAGTTAAGAAGCGGCATGTGGGACTGTGCACTGCGCCTGTACCTTAACTAACATTAATTAAACTCTGTACGAGCTTAGGTTGTGTTAACTATCACTAACCGTACATTAACTAGTATCACTAAATGTGCAAGTCACACTTAACTATCATTAAACATCATTAATAGTTGGACGTTTCTATACGTTTCGTAGACATTATGTCGAACATCCTAGAGAGCTCCATCACTTCACAATTGAGTGACAGTTCATGATGCATGCAATTAGACCAATGACAAAGGCCAATCAGCTTAATTAACATTTCTAGTCAGGCCACATAAATCAATAAAACCGAGTAAGAAATTGCTCGAGTTGGGGAAAGGACCTAGGGTCTCCGGAGTGCGAGGTGAGCACGCTAACAACTCCGCCATGCCAGCTCGATGGTTTACAATGAACAAAGACGCGTTTAGCTAATACAGCGTGTCCGTTAACTTCCATCTTCCTCCCTTACCTTACGGCGATGTCCAGGTGTCCACCGCGATATACGAGAGAGAGAGATTCATTTCCTTTCCTCAAAAACCAGTTTGCCGTCGAATGAATGAATGAATGAATGAATGAATGAATGAATGAATGAATGAATGAATGAATGAATGAAAAATTTTATTGTATAAGGGTTTTTTCTCACAGAGTAGGTGGAGCCCTCAGTCCAGGGCCCCAGCGGCCTTTGCAGTCTTGCGAGCCCTGTCGATCAGCTTGAGCTGCTCTTCTGGCTTCGAGCTGGACAGCGCAGCCTCCCACTGCTCTGGTGTTGGTGGGTTGTTTATCAGCGCTGCCTGCATTTTCTGACAGGCCCATGTAACGTGGTAAAGGGTTGGGTGTTCACCGCATAGCGGGCATTTGTTGGCATATGTGGAAGGATAGATTTTGCTGAGTAAACTCAGATTGGGTTATGTATTAGTCTGCAGTTGTCTCCAGGCAGCCGACTGCACTCTACTAAGGTCTTTGTGGGGAGGACGGTAGGTCCTCCGAAGGGCTCGTTGGTGTTCTAAGATGGCTCCATACCGTCTAGTGACTGCGTCCACTTCCCCTTCGGTGCGCGCCTCCCGGTTGGCGTATGCTCGGGCATTGGCGTCCGCACTTTGGTTCCCTTTGACAGCCTCATGGCCTGGTGTCCACGTCGAGCAAGGCGTATGGGCGATGGCGTTCTGTGGATTCCCTGGGTGCGTTGGAAGACGCTGTCGCGTTCTACACTTAGAAGCGAAGCTTAACATCTTAACCACACATCAGAGACAAGGCTTTCGCCTCACCCCACTTTAGGTCAACAAAGTGCTCCCTGAATTTTTCTTTATCAAAAAGCGTTGTACTTTCTGCACAAATGCACACAGTTAAGACACTGTTGAGGCGAGTAATAAAAGTTCGCTTTGCATCGCTATAAATTAAAAATACCTAACAAATTATTTTTCTTTCTTTTATACTCTCTGTACACCATATTTGCGCGCTTCAGTTGCGCAGCCTTACTGAAGTCACTGGCGCTTGACTCTAGACCGCATTCGAGCTCCGCCTTCGCTGCCTATGCAAATTGACCTCGTATTCTTATTCACTGCTAACCAGTAATTATAGCGAACGGAGCCAACCACCTGCCACGCTTGTCGTTATCATGCTGGCGTCGCCTAAACCTCCCTCTCTTTCTGTTATTCTGTTTCCTTCTATCTTTTCTCGGAGACACCCTTAGTTTTTAAAGCGAGAACTTTACTACTTGCACTTTCAGCCTTTGGCGTGGCGCGGCGGTGCCACCACCACCGGCGCCTAACGCCAGCGCTCTCCGCTAGGAGCGCAACAGGTGCTTTGTGACGTCACGCCGAAGAGAAGGGCGACCGACTCGCGCGTCGCAAGCCGCGGCGGTGCCACCAAGGCGTGGCCTCCGCGATCGAAGCGCGCTTTTAAGGCGGAAGCCTTTAATGCCTCATCGTTGTAAGCAGGAGCTGTCGACAGAAATGTCACGCTTTTCAATTGGTCGAAACGGTCGTGACGTCACAGTGCGCGAATTTCAAACGGGGACAATTGTACTTTGGCTACTAACCATGCAACCATTTAAAGGGATCGTTTAGTGATGCTCCAAGTAAGTTTGACTGAGTTTAATTAATTCCCTACTTAACCAATTAGTCAAACCTTTCTAGTCACACCAGATAAATAGATAAAACCCAGTAAGAAATTTGCCGAGCTTGCGAATCGAACCCCGGTCTCCGGAGTGCGAGTCGAGCACGCTACCACTCCGCCATGCCAGCTCGATGGTTTGGAATTAAAGGTGCGTCTAGTGAATACGGTGTCTTCGTTCACTCCCATCTTCCTCCCTTCCCGTTACGGCGAAGTTTAGGTGTCCACCGAGATATGAGAGACAGATACATTTCGTTTCCTCAAAAACCAATCCACCGAGGAGCAAGGCGTATTTGTCCGCGTTTCAGATTGACCCAAGTTGTCGTGACGTCACCGCGCGCTAAATTTGACGGGTGTCCACCGAAATATGTGAGACAGTTACTGCGCAACTTCCTTTCCTCAAATACAATTTTCGACTAGTGTCTACTGAGATATGTGAGACAGTTAATGAGTAATTTCCTTTCCTCAAATACAATTTTCATTTTGTTCATTACGGCCCCTCTTTCTTCTTTAACTCACACTTCCTCCATTCCTGTACGGTGCGGCTCAGGTGTCCACCGAGATGACAGAGAATTACAGACCATTTCCTTTACTCAAAAAGCGTTGCGTTCGAAGGGTAACGCACCGCGCCGAACAGGTGGTGGCGTTCTTTGGACTCTGTGGCACTGTAACAATGTGTCTTCTTGTGTGGCTAGCGTGTACGTTGGATTTACCAGGACACTCACCATGAGTGCCAAGCATGCCGTTATAGCCAGTGCACGAACAGCAGTTCTACAGTCTGCATTAACATCACCAGCAACCAAGCATATCCTCACAGCGCAGCGATTATAGTTTCACTACTAGTTGTACATAGAATAGTCAAGTGATCACCACATCAGCACCAAGGTATACAAGTTTCACGCAAGCACCACAACAGCACGACTATCATGTGAGCGAGGGCGTAGCCATGGGTAATGCTTTCGCGATTTCCCGGCTTAACCAAGTTGAGCCAGAGCCATTCTTTTTCAGACCACTTGCAAACCTAATCTGAGACACGAAATTCAAACCTTTCATATAAAATGATCCTTCCAAAATATCGTATTGCCGCGAATCTTAGTAGCATTTGTTTGTTGTGTTTATTTGTTCATGCTTCAAGGCTGCCGGCACGCCACTTTATCGCTTCGTTTGTGACGCAATACGCGCCTAGAATTATCTCGATTGATCGCATCCATGCAGAGCCGATCCTACTTTGTGCCAGAATGTTCTAGTAACTTCCCAAGCTTCATCTCGAATGTTCGCTATCAGCTTTAAAAAGAGCACGGCCGACAGCGGCGGGCATTCTGTTCGACGACCGCCGAGCACGCTTGTTGCTACGCCGCCGCCGAGTGATTCAGTTCTTTGCGGGCGCAAATCTGCCCAAACAAAGAGTTCCGTTTCGAAGACATCGTCGTTGTTTTCCTGTTCGCCGGACTGGTCCCCACAGCGTGACAGTACACTGCTGCATTTTATTTTTATTTTTAATTTCTATTTAAGGCTTTTTTTTCTTTCTTCTCACGCTAATGTTGTCGTTTGTGTGTTGTTTTCTGCATTCATTTTACTTATTGTTTATGTCGTTATGGTCTACTACCCTGCCCTCAAAATATCTTATAATCCCCTGGGTTGCCAATAAATAAATAATTGACAGTAGATCGTGCATCATCCGTAAAGCTTGCCTATCATTCCCACCATTACATTGCTGAAGAGAAAACGTTTTCCTCTCCTGCGTCTGAAATGCGGATGCTATTTCGACATGTTCCTGGTACGGCATGATTACGATCGCTGCGCAATATAAAGATAAAAAGCACGTAATGCACGCAGAGGCAGAAATAGCATATCTATGACTCGGCTATGCCCAGCTGTGTCGAGCAGATGGACGCCATTGTAAGAGAGCGAGATCAGTATTTGCAAAAGCTTTCCTCGAAGTACCATGCTTTTGCCCACCTCTTATTCACGCACAGCTGCACGTTTGCTGAGGCCCGCATAGCTGTGGTGAGGAAACGTTTCTCTGACAACATTTCTTTATTACTGTTGCTACGTTCTGATATAGCCTGATATAGCCTGATATAGGCTGATGAATATAGCCATACATAGGTTTGGGTTTTCTGCAGTTGCCTGGAGATTATTTTTTGCATTTGTTTTCTCCATGCCCTCTCTGTTTCATCAAAGCACGGTTTTTCTTTTCCTGCATGCTCTTCTGATGGCTACTAGTCGCCTGCTGAAGCATGTCGTTAAAGTTACTTTCGCTCCTACCTCTTCTCACACAAACCGCCTGCAAATATACTTGCAGTAATAGAAAAATAATGAGTAATAAAACAAGCATATTACTTTTGGGCTTCGCATTATTAGTTCTGAATGAAACATAAACAGGAATGTTAGATGAGCAATATGTGCCAAAAGAATTTGCCGGCAGAAGACACCATCCAATGCTATTGTTATAGCGCCGATGATTTCCGGGTGCCGCCTGAGCACTTATAACAAATCTAAAGCACATAAAATATCTAAACCTTTTCACACCGTGAGAGAGAAGCTTATATTGAGAAGCCTTCGAAAAATTGCGATTTATTTTTTTTTCTGAAACCATACTGTAAACTTTGCGCAAACCATATTTGGAAGACATTTGAAAAAGAAGGAGCGGTGGTAACCGCAACTTAAAATAAGGAACAGAAGAACCGTGAAGAACAGAGACTTACCTCCTTCCTCAATTATAAAGACACCAATTAGCCTGCTTAAAGTACGTGCTGTGTCTGATGTCATGCAGCTACAAGTCCCATGCATCCCGAAAGTAAAAATATCTGGACAAGTCAAGCCTTTGTGTTATTTTTCTTGTGCACCTACCATCATGTGACGTTGAACTAAGATACAACGAAGTGAATAAACAAAATAATCTTTCCACCTGCAAAGACCAGGGAGGTTTCTGAATTTGGCAACAGCCCCCTTTCAGGGCTTATAAGCAGAACGCTTGTGCCCTCGATGTTTAACAAAGGGTCTCAAAGGCCACCGAGTAGTCGGCGGCAATTTTCCTTCTCTTTGTGCCGCGTTTATTACACTACAAAGCACGATGTAAGGCGAGAATTTGGAACCTTCTACAGGATATTTGGCGTCGAGTAATGAGGTACTAAATGAATTTTTATGCACAGTGAAACCCATCGCTAATAATATTGTAAAAAGTAGCTCAAGCTCAATCACCATAAAAAAAAACGGGATTTGCGCTCCATAAGAAATTACAGCTTATACTGTTGAACCAATTGCACGTTATTACTCCTGACCAGTAACCGCACTTCGTCATTCCTCAGGCAGTAAACCTCCGATGGCATGCAAGGCAGCGTGAAAGGGAAGGGAGCAGTTTATATTATAACATCTCGACAAAAACATTTCTGTAACTTTCTCGCTTGACTAACCAGTGCTAAACGGAACGATCTTTATGCAGCAATTTAAATATAGAGTGTTTTTTTCTGTGGTGAGTAAACTCTACCTGATATGCTTATGCGTTCGCAGGAGGGAACGCATAAACATGTTGCCATCCTCGGCTCGGATACAGGCGTAATCAAAGTGCAGCATGTACGAGTGCGGGCCTGTTTGATCATGCACAGAGATATTGCATCTACAATGGAAGATGCTACGAAGTGAAATCATGGCGCCTCATTTCACGAAAAAAAAGAATTTTTTACTTTTACGAACCTCCGTGCTTGCAAGAATGGTGTTCGGCTGCCGTATGTGACGGACGCCTAGTTTGCCACTAAATAAACACAGGTCGCGTCAAACCCGGAACACGGTATGTGGTCAAGAAAACGCGAACCCAACTCGTCAGCTGAGTGCGCTCAGGCTGCGTAGTTCGCGGAACAGGCCAGAAAGTAGTGTATCAAAATCCGCTGTAACACTTTCAGAAAACATGCAGGTAAACTGGGACCGTGGGTCACATTCTTTAAATTTAGAAATTCCAAATCAATATGAGAGAAAAAGGCGAGTAGACATTTCTTACATATACATGTTATTGATATTGTGCCAAGAATATTCTTCTACTTTAGGACCATTTACCTTATGATCAGCAGTCACTGAATGCCAAAGCCAACAGAATACACCCTTGAAACATGTTTTAAACTATTAACACTATATTACAAGTAGACTTCGCAGGGAGAATAAAAGAGACATCGAGATTTTGCCCCATCTGATCATTTTAACAATACGAGCAGTGTTGAAATGATAGTAAAAAGTATTGAATCTCGCAGTTCCACAAATGAAGAGAATGTTCACAATACAGTGTCTCCACCGTAAGCATAATTTCAGCAACTTTTGCGTAATACGATAACGCAAGTTTGGCATTCTCATTGTGTAAGGTTTCTTTTGCAAAGAAAAAAAACAGGCGAGTATTATTAACTCCTTTGCTCAGCCGCTTTGTTCGCAGTTTCATAAGATCAGCAGCTATTTCATTGCTGCGAAGCTTTAATGCGCTCTTTTTTTCCATATTCTTTGTTTTTCGCCCCTAGAAGACGCTCGTATCGCTATGTACAAATCGAAAAAAACCTGGGACGTTATGGGAGTGTAAGAACTATTCAGAAGTGTGAGGTATTTGGAAAGGAATATTGGTGTCTGTGCTTTTAATTCTTTTTATCACTATAATACCTAAGACAGAAAAACCATTTTTTGGACCCCTAGTGAAAAAGCTAGTTCTTTCTAAAATGAAAATTAAGCTCACTAAGAGGCATGCGCAAGAAATAACTGAACAGAATACTTAATAAACACTTTGTACTGTGTAGTACACAAGACGAGGACACAAGAGACGAGAGACGAACACCACGAGCGCTATCTAGCGATAGCGCTCGTGGTGTTCGTCTCTCGTCTCTTGTGTCCTCGTCTTTTGCTGCGCTACAGTGTATTGGAACAATGTACCAACAAGCCCAAAAAGCCACGCTACTGAACTATATTTCTAGTACACAAGTAAGATGATACATAATACTTTGAAGGAACGAATGCACAGATGAATATATAATAAATGTAAGATGGGTACTGGGATGGTTAGAGGTACTGAGCGCCGGCGGTCCGTAGACGCAGAGGTCGAGCACCGAGAGCACACACACAAAGCGATGGCAGTTCCGCTCAATACAACTGTCAGAAGTTAAGTTCGTCGTCGTCTTCGCCTGAATAGGAACTTCGTCGTTACAACTGCCCCCCGGGGAGGAGAGGAGCCATCCTAGCGACTTGCGGCGTAGGTGAGATGGCCGGGTCATAATACGGCTTACGGCGCTGGACGTGAACAGTCTCGCGTCCGCGCCGGCGAAGATCAGGAGACGCCATGAGCGGTTCCACCACGTAATTAACAGGCGACGTGCTTTCCACAACTCGGTAGGGGCCGTGAAACTTTGCAAGGAGTTTTGAGGAGAGGCCCGGAGTACTGGATGGAATGCACAGCCACACGAGGCTACCAGAGGAAAAGTGCGGGGACGTGTGATGCCTGTCGTGGCGGGATTTTCGCGGTATTCGGCCTCAATTGCGAGAGGACGGGCGATTTGGCGACGCCCTTATGCGAGTCGTGCAGCTTGAGAAATAGGAGTACACTCAGATGCGTCAGGCTCATATGGGAGAATGGTATCGAGCGGAGCAGAAGGATGACGGCCATAAAGCAGATAGAACGGGGAGAAGCCGGTCGTCGACTGCGTGGCGGTGTTGTAGGCGAAGGTTACATACGGAAGGACGAGATCCCAATTTGAATGGTCTAATGGGACGTATGTAGAGAGCATGTCGCCGAGGGTACAGTTCAATTTTTCTATAAGGCCGTTAGTTTGCGGATGATAGGCGGAGCTTGTTCGGTGAATGATGTTGCACTTGCGGAACAAGGCTTTGACAACTTCCGATAAGAAAACGCGTCCTCTGTCACTCAGCAGTTCGCGAGGTGCGCCGTGGCGAAGAATGAACCGTGGCAAAATGAAGGAGGCTGCGTCCGACGGTGAGGCGGATGGAAGAGCAGCGGTTTCTGCATACCTCGTCAAGTGGTCAACTGCGACGATAGCCCAACGGTTAGCGGCTGCAGTTCAGGGAAGAGGTCCATATAAATCAATGCCAACGCGGTCGAAGGGGCGCGGTGGGCAAGGTAGCGGCTGCAACTCGCCTGCAGAATGGTGAGCAGGGGGCTTGCGACGTTGGCAGGGCAGGCATGAGCGGATGTAGTTGAGTATGAAGTTATATATGCCGTGCCAGTAGTAGCGCAGCCGGATCTGATTGTACGTTTTGAAGACTCCTGCGTGTCCGCGTTGTGGGTCAGCATGGAAATAATCACGGACTTGCGAGCGAAGGTGGCGAGGAACAATTAATAACCACTTGCGACCATCTGCGTTGTAGTTGCGGCGGTAAAGGAGATTGTCACGAATGGCGAAGTGAGGAGCTTGGCGACGGAGAGCGCGTGATTGAGAAGCCGCCGTAGGGTTAGAGAGAAAATCAAGCAGAGACGCAATACAAGGGTCCATGCGCTGCGCTGAAGGCATGTCGTTGATGGGAAGCAACGGAGGGGAGTCTTCGAGTGTTAAGAGGCCGGCGAGCTCAACCGGAAGGGGGCAGAGAGAAAGGGCGTCGGCATCTTGGTGCTTGCGTCCGGTGCGATAAGCTACGCAATAAGTACTTCTGTGCGAGCGCAGTCGATGACAGCTTCGTGACGCGATAGGAAATCCCACCCTAAAATCAAAGAATGTGAGCAAGAAGGCAGCACGACGAACTCGATGGATTATAGTGTGTCCTGGATTCGAACTCGAGTGGTGCATGCTGCTAAAGGCGTAATCGGCTGTGCGCTGGCCGTGCGCAGCGTGAGTCCCGAAACTGGCGTCCTAACTTTCTTTAAAGAAGTACATAACTTTTCGTCCATTACCAAAATCGCTGCACCGGTGTCTATCAGAGCCGTCGCAGATATGCCCTCAACAAAAACATCAATAAGGTTCGCAGGTGATCGACGAGGTCTTCGACATTTCAACGGGGGCGCAGTTCTTGCCTCCGGAACTGCGGCGCTTAGTTTTCCTGCTGAGGATAATTATGGCGACGTCGCATGGGGGAGATAGAGCGGCGTCGTGGCGAAGGGGTGCGGCGGCTGGAGAGGGCTGAACGATTCGGGGAGAAAGGACGACTTGGCGTTTGGTCGACAGGCTCAGAATATTGCCGGGTTGGAGGCCAGTACCCCGAAGATTGCGCACGTGGTGCTGGCGCTTGGAGATAGCGACGGCAGTAGCGCGCGACGTGGCCAGGCAGTCCGCAAGCGTAGCATGCAGGACGGTTGTCACTGGTGCGCCACGGATTGCTTGCTCTTCGAGCTGGTCGCAGGGCAGGTGCTGACGCTTGCACAGGCACGTACATTGTAGGATAGGACGACGCCGGGGGCTGTACTAGAACGACGGCATAAGTCCGAGGACCAGCTACAGGTCTTGGGGCGACGTCGGCGCAAGGCATGCGACTGGTGGCAGACCTTGGAGCAGCATCAGCGTAAATCAAGGGTGCGGCGACAGGTGGTGGAGGATGGAAGGATGGAAGCGCCTCAGTAACCTGGTCTTGTATAGCCTGTCGAAGAGCCGGGGCCAAATAAGGCGGCGCGTGTTGAGGGCTGGGCAGAAGAGAAAGTTGCCGAGCTACCTCTTCACGGACGAAATCTTTGATTTGCTGCAGCATAGAGGTGTTGTCATCGGCAGGCGCCAGACCAGAAAGCGATTCAACGTGGGCTTGGTGTTGCCTAGTCAATAACCGCTGTTTGCGCAGCTCCTCGAAGCTCTGGCAGAGCGTGAACACCTCCGTAACGGTGCGCAAGTCGCGGGCTAATAGCATCTGAAAGGCATCATCGTCGATACCTTTCAAGATGTGTTTTATCTTGTCGGCTTCGGACATGTTCGCATTGACACGTTTGCATAAGTCAATGACTTCTCCTATATAGCTGGTGAAGCTCTTGCCGACGTGCTGCGAACGTTCACGGAAACGTTGTTCAGCCCGAAGTTTCCGGACAGTGGGGCGACCAAAGACTTCGCTGAGCTTCATTTTGAAGGCTGCCCAAGTTCCGATGTGTCCCTCATGGTTCCGATACCAGAGGTTAGCTACCCCCCGTTAGATAAAAAATTGCGTTGTTCAGCTTCGTATTGTCGTCCCATCTATTGTACAGGCTCTCCCGTTTGTATGACGCGAGCCAGTCTTCCAGATGAGAGCTGGGCCCGCTCGCACATATTGATGTTGGACGTCTTCTGTCATTTCAAGCGTGGGAAGACTGCGGCTACGCAGCTACACAATGGCTATTTTTACCCGGCGATTCCGCCAAATGTTAGATGGGTACTGGGATGGTTAGAGGTACTGAGCGCCGGCGGTACGTAGACACAAAGGTCGAGCACCGAGAGTACACACACAAAGCGATGGCAATGCCGCTCAATACAACGGTCAGAAGTTCGTCGTCGTCTTCGCCTGAATTGGAACTTCTTCGTCGTAACATAAAATATATAGACAGCAGTCGTGATGGCACCAGAAAAGCTACAAACTACACCTCGGAAGAAACAAGAAGTAATCTGTAGCTATCGTTCATTACCACTGAAGCAGTAGTTTATTTGGTATATTGCTGGATACCTTAAGGCAACTTGCTCATTCCCAGGGCGGCACTAATTTGTCCTTTTTATACGTTTTACATTGTTGTTTTATTTATCTGCATAATGTTGCGCATTATTTTGAACTCGAACTTGTATAAGGCTTCAATAGGTTGAACAAAAACAGGCGAGAATAAGAAATTGGTGTGCTCTGTGCAAAAATGCGTTCACGTAGCGGTGACTGCATTCCGGAATAGGAAGATAACGAAAAATTGCTCTTTCTTGATATGGGTTGACTTGCGCCTGCAATGAACTGAATGAGTCGCTGCTGTCGGCTGTGCTCTGTTTAAAGCTGATACTGAACTCTTGAGATAAAGCTTGGGAAGTTACTAGAACATACTGGAACAAGGTAGAATCGGCTCCGCCTATATGCGATGAATAAAAAAAATCTGGGCTCGACTTGCATCACAAACAAAGCCTAAAAGCTGCGTGGAGGCACCTTTGAATAATGAACAAACGCTACAAAGATTCGCGGCAGTATGTTGAGCAAGTACAATAAACTGCCGTTTTGTGTTTAAGGAGTTCAGACGGCATTAGCAATAAATAAGACAGCTGCTTGCAGATTAGCATTAGGTGCCCACGGCAAAACCACGAACGAGGCAGTACTGGGGGCATAAGCTTGCACCTTTTGATGCACGGGAAGCTAATAACGAAATTATATATGACGAATGGCTGAGGTAAGTGGACGATAGCCAGTGGTCAGCTAAGGGTATTGAAGAAGTGTAGCTTGTTCGGCCAGTTGGTGCATGGTAAGTAGAAAACAAGCTGAAAGGACGCGTTCACAAGAAGGAGAAGCACGCAGGACAACACTGGAAACACAACTGAAAATCTTTTACTTGGTGAATCGTAAACATCAGAACAGGGCGCACATGCGCGAGAGCAACCACAAACGTTAACAAAACAACAAACACAAAATTCATTAGGCGACCGAAGAAAGCATGTGGCAACCTATGTCCCATTCATGAAACTGTACTCTTTTCCCGTGAACCTAACAGAGCTGTCGCTGACGCATTCAGTTCCTGTTTGATTTTGAAGGCTTCTAAGATTTCTCGTTCTATTTGCTTTTCGCCGCGGCTGATGATTCTGACATTATGGAACAGAGGGGTGCAGTCTTTGCAGTGGTTGCAATGTCTTGGCAGATTTGCTGTGTTGCCTGGCTGCAGCGAAGTGCGGTGCTGCCTCATACGGTCGTCGACGCATTGACCAGTTTGACCTATGTTGGCCTTGCCACAGGACAGTGGTAGCGAGTAAGTGGAAGCGAGACATTGGAGCTAAGGGGTTTTAAATGCACAGTAAGAGCAATGACTCACAGTTGCAGAAAAAAAAACAAGAAAAAAAACCAGCATGCATCAGTAAACTAGAACTAGTAAGCAAAAGGTGCGGAACAGAGAACTTGAAAACGGGACTAATTTTATAGAAAAGATGGTTCAAGGTTTATGTAGTTTAACGTCCCACTGTGACTCAATAAGGGGTGGAAGGCTCAATAGCGACTCAACGACTCAATAAGGGGTGGACTCTAAGGGGTGGAAGGCTGCGGATGATTTGAACCACCTGGGGCTCTTCATCACGCACTGACTTCGCACAGTGCAGGGGCCTTGAGCATTTCGCTTCCATCGAATTTCGAAGCTACCAAAAAAAAAATTTAACCTAGACGATTACACATGTGCAGTGCGTGGTAATTCCGCAGGAGCCATTGATCAGCTTTCACTCACAGTTGTGGAAAAAAAACTAGGAAAGAAAACAGCTAATATTCATTGAAGTAGGATTGACACATAAAGGTATGTTTGTTATTTCGATATGTTCCTGGTGCGGCATGATTATGATCGCAGCATAATATAGAGATAAAACCCCTTATGCACGCAGAGGCACGAGTAGCATGTCGAGGACTCAGCTATGCTGTATGTACCCAGCGGCGCCGAGCAGATGGACGCCATTGCAAGAGCGCAGAGCAGTATTGCAGAAGATTTCCTTGAAGTAACGTGCTTTTGCACACCTCTTAGTCACGCACAGTTGCACGTTTCCTGAGGCCTGCGCAGATGTGGCGAGGGAATGTTTCTCTGACATTTCTTTATTACTGTTGCTGCGTTCTAATACATAGCCAAGCATAGGTTTCGGTTTTCTGTGGTTGCCTCCAGATAATATTTTGGTTCTTTTAACGAGATGCTGTCCCTGTTTCATCAAAGAACGGTTTGTGTTTTCCTGCGTGCTCTTCTGATGGGTACTAGTCGCCTGCTAAAGCTTGTCGTTAAAGTAACTGTTGCTTCTACCTCCTCTCACACCAATCGCCTGCAAATAGACTGGAATAATAAAGAAAGTTAGTAGAGTTATAAAACAAGCACATTACTTTTGGGCTTTACATTTTCAGTGCTGAATGATGATTGATGATGAATGAAGATGAGTAGTATCTGCCAAAGAATTTGCCGACATAAGATGGCGTCCAATCCTATTGTTACAGCGGCGATTGTTTCCGGGTGCGGCCTGAACACTTATATCAAATCTACAGAATATAACATATCTAAACCTTTTCACATCGTGAGAGTTTTGAAAGCAGTTTTGAAAAGTTGCGATGTAATTTTTTCCCGATACCGTACTCTAAATTTTCCGCAAACCATACTTGGAATACATTTGAAAAAAAAAAAGCAGCGGCGGTAACCACAACTTGAAATATGGAACAGAAGAACCGTGAAGAACAATGAGACTTACATCCTTTCTCAATTACAAATATTCCAATGTGCCTGCTTGAGGTCCGTGCTGTGTCTGTTGTGATGCTGCTACAAAGTCCCATACATCTTGAAGCTGTAAGCAACTGGACCAGCCAAGCCTTTGTGTTATTTTCCTGTGCACCTAACATCGCCTGACGTTCAACATAGGTACAGGGAAGTGAATAAGCAAAATAATTTTGCCGCCTGCAAGGACCTGCGATGTTTTTCAATTTGGCTACAGCCCCTTTTCAGGGCTTATAAGCACGATGCTTTTGCCCTGGATATTTGGCAAAGGCTCTCAAAGGTCACCTAGTAGTCAGCGGCAATCGTCCTTCTCTGTTTGCCGCCTTTATTACACTACAGAGCCCGCTGTAAGGGGAGGATTTGAAGCCTTCTCCACGATTTTTTAGCGTAGAGTAATGAACTGTAAATTATTTTTATGTCCCGCCAAGAACATCGCTAATAATATTGTAAAAACTAGCTCAGGCTGACTCGCAATCAGTACAAAAAGGATTTGCGCTGCGTAAGAAAACTACAGTTTAAAGTGTTGAACCAACTGCACGTTATTACTCGTGACCAGTAAACGCACTTCCTCATCCATCAGGTACAAAATCTCTGATGGAATACAAAGCGGCGTGAAAGGGAAGGAAGCACTTTATATTATAACGTCCCTACAAAAATAGTTCTATAACGTTCTCACTTCACCAACTAGATCGAAAAGCATTCATAAGTGCTAACAAGAACGACTTTTCTGCAGCAATTGAAATATACCAGGTGTTATCCGTGGTGAGTAAACATTGCGTGATATACAGAACAACCGATTGTTATCTTACCCAGAAACACTGGGCTCTAAATGAAGATGCTCTAAAGGCTCGAAAGTTATGGCGATCTCCTCGAATGGTTGTTGACGGAGATAGTTAAGGCTGTCTTTGGCGTTTCGGTTCGAATGAGAAAACGGTTGTAGTTGGCGGGATCCAAGTTGGTAAGCTGCACTCAGGAGACCAGTGCCGTAACCACAGGCGCAGATGACAGTGGAGTGTAGTGGGAGTTGGTGCATATACATCTCCGAAACGAAAACATTAAAATTAGTGTGCGGGATGTACAATCACCGTTTTTCACACTGCGGGCACGGAGGTTGGCTGACGTAAAAAATGCTTTCTTTGCTTGCAGTAAGGCTCATTGATTTCCCTACGCAGCTTCTTCCGAAGGCAAAACTACAAATTCGCGCTGCTACAGCAGTGGCTGGTACGGCAAAAAACAACTACCCACATGTAGCCGAAGAAAATGTAGCACGAGAGCGAAAATAATGAAGCGCTTGATATCAACGCTGATAAAGGGCGAGTACCTGCACTTAACGAAGTCCCCAGAAGACGAGATACGCCGGTCAGAGCCGGCCGCAGCCGGCAGCTATAGCTGCCAGCAAGCCGCAGAATAGTCAAGGTGGATTGCCTAAGAGCCACTGGCTACAACTGTGAGGTAATGAGAACACGCATATTATTTTATTTAAAAGCGTTGTACTTTCGACTCAAATGCACACAGTTAAGACAGTGTTGAGGCGAGTAATAAAAGTTCGGTTTTCATCGCTATAAATTGGTTTATTGGAGTTTAACGTCCCGAAGCAACTCAGGCTATGAGGGACACCGTAGTGGAGGGCTCCGGAAATTTCGACCACCTGGGGTTCATTAACGTGCACTGACATCGCACCGCACTCGGACCTATAGAATTTCGCCTTCATCGTAATTAGGCCTCCGCGGCCGGGATCGAACCCGCGTCTTTTGGGTCAGCAGCCGAGCGCCGTAACCTCTGACCTGCCGCGGCGGGGCTCAGTAATTAATATTTACATATAATACTTACATATAAAAAGTATGTAACTAATTATTTTCCTCTTTTATACTGTCTGTACACCACATTTAGGCGCTTCAGTTCCGCAGCCTTACTGAAGTCGCAGGCGCTTGAATCTAGACCGCGCTCGAGCTCCGCCTTCGCTGCCTAAAAAATTCCTCTCGTATTCTCATTCATTGCTAACCAGTACTTATCGCGAACGGAGCCAACCACCTGCCACTCTTCTCCCTATCATACTGGCGTCGCCTAAACCTCTCTGTCTGTGTTATTCTCTTTCCCTGTATCTGTACTCGTAGACACCCACAAATTTCAGACCGCTTGCAAACCTAATCTAAGCGACGAAGTTCAAAGCTTTCAATTAACATGATCATTCCGAAATATCGTATACTGCTGCAGCTTATTTTAATTTTTATTTCTATTTTAGGCTTCTTTCTTTTCTTTTTATGCCAATGTTGTCACTTGTGTGTTGTTTTCTGCATTCATTTTACTTATTGTTTACGTCGTTATAGTCTACTACCCTGCCCTCAAAATATCATAAATCCCCTTGGTTGCCAATAAATAAATAAATGACAGTAGATCGTGCATCATCCGTAAAGCTTGCCTATCATTCCCACCATTACATTGCTGAATAGAAAACGTTTCCCTCTCCTGCGTCTGAAATGCGGATGCTATTTCGACATGTTCCTGGTAAGGGATGATTATCATCGCTGTGAAATATAAAGACAAAGAGAACCTATTGCACGCGGAGGCAGAAATAGCATGTGGAGAACTCGGCCATGCTCAGCTGTGCCGAGCAGATAGACGCCATTGCAAGAGCGCAAAGCAGTATTGCAAAAGCTTTCCACGAAGTACCATGCTTATGCACACCTCTTATTCACGCACAGCTCCACGTTTCCTCAGGCCCGCACAGCTGTAGCGAGGAAACGTTTCTCTGACATTTCTTTATTCCTGTTGCTACGTCCTGATACATAGCCATTCATAGGTTTGGGTTTTCTGCGGTTGCCTCGAAATTTCTTTTGCTTCTTTTTTTGCATTCCCTCTCTGTTTCATGAAAGAACGGTTTGTCTTTTCCTACGTGCTCTTATGATGGCTACTATTCTTCTGCTAAGGCATGTCGTTAAATTAAATTTCGCTTCTACCTCGTTTCACACAAACCACGGGCAAATATACTTGAAGTAATAACAAAATGAGGAGCAATAAAACAAGCACACCACTTTTAGGCTTCAAATTTTTAGTCCTGAATGAAACTTAAACAGCAGTGTCAGATGAGCAGTATGTGCCAATGAATTGGCCGGCAGAAGATACCGTCCAATCTTACTATTAGAGCGCCGATGATTTCCGGGTTCCTCCTGAACACTTATAACAAATCTAAAGCATATAAAATATCTACACCTTTTCACCTCGCGAGAGAGAAGCTTATTTCGAGAAGCCTTCGAAAAGTTGCGATATATTTTTTTCCTGAAACCATACTCTAAACTTTGCGAAAAAGAAACAGTGGCGGTAACCAGAACTTGAAATAAGGAACAGAAGAACCGTGAAGAAAAGAGAGACTTACATCCTTCCTCAATTATAAAGACGCCAATCAGCGTGCTGGAGGTCGGTGCTGTGTCTCATGTCATGCAGCTAAAAAGTCCTATACATCCCGAAAGTGAAAATAACTGGAAAGTCCAGCTTTTGTATTATTTTTCTTGTTCACCTAACATCATCTGACGTTAATTAAAGATACAGTGAAGTGAATGAACAAAATAATGTTTCCACCTGCAAAGACCTGGGACGTTTCTGAATTTGGCAACAGCCCCCTTTCAGGGCTTATAAGCACAACGCTTGTGCCCTCGATGTTTAACAAAGGTTCTTCAAGACCACCTAGTAGTCGGCGGCAATCGTCCTTCTCTGTGTGCTGCGTTTATTGCACTACAAAGCCCGATGAAAGGGGAGATTTTGAAGCCTTGTGCACGATGTTTGGCGTCGGGTAATGTGCTAAATGATTTTTTATGCCCAGCCAAGGCCATCGCTAATAATACTGTGAAAAGTAGCTCAAGATCACTCACCATCAATAAAAACGGGATTTGCACTGCCTAAAAAAAATTACAGCTTATAGTGTTGATCGAATTGCACGTTATTTCTTGTGACCATTAAGCGCACTTCCTAAGCCATCGGGGACTAAATCTCTGATGGCATACTAAGCAGCGTAAACGGGAAGGGAGCAGTTTATATTATAACATCTCTACAAAAATACTTCTATAACGTTCTCGCTTGACCAACCAGTGCTAACAGGAACGACCTTTATGGAGCAGTTGAAGTATAGGGTGTTTTTCTGGTGTGTAAACATTACCTGATATGTTAATGCATTCGCAGGAGCGAACGCATAAAGATTTGTCCATCCCCGGCTTGCATACAGGCTTAAGAAAAGGGCAGTATGTACGAGTGCGGGCCAATTTCATCATGCACAGAGATATATTGCATTAACACTAGAAGATGCTACCAAGACAAATCATGGAGCCTTATTTCACGCAAATACACCATTTTTTACATTTACGAATCTGCGTGTTAGCGCGAAAGGTGTTCGGCGGCCGTATGTGATGACGCCATTTGTGTCACTAAAACACAGACGCCATCAATCCCGGAACATAATATGTAGTTGAAAAAACGCGAGCCTAACTCTGCAGCTCAGTGCGCTCAAGCTCGGGGAACAGGCCAGAAAGTAGTCGATCAAAATCCGCCGTAACACTATCAGCGAACATACAGGTATACTGGCACCGTGGGTCACATTCTATTAATTTTGAAATCCCAAATCAAAATGAGAGGAAAAGGCGGGTAGACCCTTCCTGCGTATACCTGTTATTGATGGTGTGCCAAGAATATTAAGGCGGAAGCCTTCAATGCCTCATCGTTGTAAGCAGAAGTTGTCGACAGAAATGTCACGCTTTTCAATTGGTCGAAACGGTAGTGACGTCACAGTGCGCGAATTTCAAACGGGGCCAATCGTACTTTGGCTACTAACCATGCAACCAATTAAAGGGATCGTATAGTGATGGCCCAAGTTAGTGGGACGTACTTAACCAATTAACCTAATTAATCTTTCTAGTCATACCGGATAAATAAATAAAATCGAATAGGAAATTGGCCGAGCTCGGGAATCAAACCCCGGTCTCCGGTGTGCGAGACGAGCACGCTACCACTCCGCCATGCCAGCTTGATGGTTTGGAATGAACAAAGGCGCGTCTAGTGAATACGGTGTCTTCGTTCACTCTCATCTTCCTCCCTTCTCGTTACGGCGAGGTTTAGGTGGCCACCGAGATATGAGAGACAGATACATTTGCTTTCCTCAAAAACAATTTACCTACGAGCAAGGCGTAGGTGGTGGTGGTGGTGAAAACATTCATTAAATCATAGGGAGAGGTGTTGGGGGTCGTGACCTGAAGGGTCACGCCCTTACAACCACTAGGTGGGATGCCTAGACAGGTGCCCCATTGGCGTTTGCCGCAGCCCGGGCGCAGAAGACTCCTGGTTTGCTCCGAAAATGGCGGTCCAAGGCTTCCGCCCGCGCCAGGCGCCTGCCATTATGATCCTCTTTGGAAATATTGGTGGGGAGAGGCCGCACGTGGAGGGCGCGTCTCCAGTGTACGGGAAGGCGGCATCTCTCCTCTGTGAATTGAGTGTGCAGGATGTGAAGTCGGGCTAAAAGGCGGCGACCCGACCCTGTCTTTGTGAGACGAGTGTATTGGTTGTTGAGGTGGGCCTCCCGAAGCTCCCTAAAAGTGTTAACCATCCCCAGTGCCAAAAGGCAGCTGGTAGAGGTAGAGACCGGGAGGTCCAGCGCTCGTTTCATGCACCTTTCCTCAAAAAGCGTTGCAGTGAAAGGGCAAGGCATCACGCCGAACGGGTGGTGGCGTTCCGTGGACTGCCTCGCAGCTCTACAACACCCTGTCGCGTTCCACTCCTAAAGGCGAAGGTTAAGCGTCATTAATTGGCAGTTAATTAATACATCAACAGAATGTGAGTGAACAATCGTGCAGCAGAATGCAGCACTCAGGCTTTCGCCTTTCACCACTTTAGCCGCTAAAGTTCCTCGTAATTTTTCTTCTACCTTAGGACCATTAACCTTATGGTCAGCAGTAACTGAATGACAAAGCCCATCGGACACACCCTTGAGACACGTATTAAACTACTACTTTCAACTACTACTACTAGTTACTACTTACTACTACTTACTGCTTACAATTAAACTACTACTCAGAAACTACTTACAAGTAGACTTCGCTGGGAGAATCAAAGAGACATCGAGATTTTGCCCCTTCTGATCATTTTAACAATACGAGCAGTGTTGAACTGATAATAAAAAAAAAGAAGTGAAACTCGCAGCTTCACGTATGAAGAGAATATTCACAATACAGTGTTCCCATCGTAAGCATAACTTCAGCAACTTTTGCATATTATGATAGCGCAAGTTTGGCATCCTCATTGTGTAAGGTTTCTTTTGCCATGACAAAAACAGGCGAGTATTATTAAGTCCTTGGCTAAGCTGTATTGTTGCCAGTTCCATAAGATCAGCGGCTATTTCATTGCTGCGAAGCTTTTATGCGTTTATTTTTTTCCATAATCTTTGTTTTTCGCCCCTAGAAGACGCTCGTATCCCTATGCACAAACTGAAAAAAATCATGGGACGTTATGTGGGTGTAACAACTGTTCAGTAGTGTGAGATATTTGGAAACGAATAATGGTGTCAGTGCTTTTAATTCTTTTTATCAGTATAAATATAAGACGGAAAAACCATTTGTTGGATCTATATTCAAAAAGCAATCTCTTTTTCCAATGAAAATTAAGCTCACTAAGAGGCATGCGCAAGAAATAACTGAACAGAATACTTAATAAACACTTTGTACTATGCAGTACACAAGTAAGATGACACAAAATACTTGTAAGGAACGAATGCACAGATGAATATATAATAAAATGTATGCATCCCAGTCGTGAGGGCGGCAGAAAAGCTACAAATTACACCACGGAAGAAACAAGAAGTAGTCTGTAGTTATCGTACATTACCTCTGAAGCAGTAGTGTATTTGGTATATTGCTGGAAATCTTTAGGCAATTCGCTCATTCTTAGGGCGGCACTAAATTGTCCATTTTATACTTTTTACATTTTTTCTGCACACTGTTGTGCATTATTTTGAACTCTTTAACCCCTATAAGGCTTCAATTTGTAGAACAAGAACTAGCGAGAATAAGAAATTGGTGTGCTCTGGGCGAATTGAGTTCACATGGCTACTGCAGTCCGGTGAGCAAGCAGACAGCGAAAACTGGCTTTTTCTGTATTTGGGATGTCTTGCGCCCGCAAAGAACTGAATCAGTCGCCGCTCCCAGCTGTGCTCGGTTTAAAGATGATAGTGAACTTTCGAGATAAAGCTTGGAAAGATACTGGAACATACTGGAACAAAGTAAAATCGGCTCCGCCTGAATGCGATCAATAAAAAAAATGTGGTAGCGTCTTGCATCACAATCAAAGCGATAAAGCTGCGTGTCGGCACCTTTGAATAATGAACAAACACTACAAAGATTTGCGGCAGTATGTTGAGCAAGAACAATAATCTGCCGTTTTGTGTTTAAGAAGTTCAGACGGCATTAGCAATAAATAAGACAGCTGTTTGTAGATTAGAACAAGGTGCCCACGGCAAAACCACGAACGAGGCATTACTGGTGACATAAGCTTGCAGCTTTCAAAGCACGGGAAGCTAATAATGAAATTATATATGACGAACGCCTGAGGTAACTGTATGATAGTCGGTTGTCAGCGCAGGTGTTTTAAATGCACAGTAAGAGCGTTAACTCATAGTTGTGGAAAAAACTAGAAAACCAACCAGCATGCATCAGTAAACTTGGACGGGCGAATAAAGAGCTTTAAGTGAAAGGTGCGGAACGGAGAACTTAAAAACGGGATTAATTTTATAGAAAAAATGGTTCAAGGTTTATATGATTTAACGTCCCACAGTGACTCAGGCTCTAAGGGGCGGCGTAGTCGAAGGCTGCGGATGATATGGACCACCTGGAGTTCAACATGCACTGACTTTGCACAGTACTCGGGCCTCTAGCATTTAGCTTCCATCGAATTGCGCAGCTACAAAAAGAAATCTAACCAAGAAGATTGCGCGTATGCAGTGCGTGGTAATTCCGCAGGAGCAATTGATCAACTTTGTCTCACAGTTGTGGAAAAAAACTAGGAAAGCAACCAGCAAATGTGCAGTACAGTAGGACGGGCAAATAAAGAGCTTTAAGCGACAGGTACAGAAGGCAGTAGGTAAAAACTGGACTAATGTTATGAAAAAGATGGCTCAAGGTTTATAACGACCCATAGCGACTCAGGCTATAAGGGACGGTGTAGTGGAGGGCTCCGGATGATTTGGACCACCTATGGTTCTTTAACATCCACTGACTTCGCACAGTACACGAGCCTCTAGCATTTCGCTTTCATCGCATTGCGAAGCTACAAAAAGAAATTTATCCAATATGATGGTCAGGTTTCGTTATTGGGTTTTAACGTGCCAAAGCAACTCAGGCTATGAGGGACGCCGTAGTGAAGGGCTCCGAAAACTTCGATCACCTGGGGCTCTCTAACGTGCTCTGACATCGCACAGCGCACGGGCGTCTAGAATTACACCTGGATCGAAATTCGACCGCCGCGGCCGGATCGAACCCTCGTCATTCGGGTCAGCAGCCTAGCGCCGTAACCACTGAGCCGACGCGGCGGGTTTAACCAAGATGATGACACATGTGCGGTGTGAGCTAATTTCCAGGGAGCCATAGCAGACTTAATACAAGAATGCCGCGATATTCATCCGGATTACGATACACGCATAGTCAGTGACCGTGAGGCCTTATGCTTTAAAAAGGTAATTCCGTGAAAATCAGTTAAAGAATTTCGGCTGAAAAGAAGGGTGGTGGCTTATTGTTAGAAGTTCAGAATTAAAAATTTATATTGAAAGAAATAGGTCAATTTATGTATAACCCCCTTAAGTATGACACATTATTTACAGAAATAATGTCACGTGCTATGCATGGGCACTGAGGAACAAAGAAGATGTGCGCACGCTGGAAGAAAAAGAGAAAATCCAGTATCCTGCCGCTGGCGCACCAGGCTTTGGTCGACCTGTCTTGTAAATAGCATTTGTAAATAGAACCTGTAACAGTGCGGTGGTGGGTCGCCGTTGTGGCCTGATCGGTCAGATCTCTAGATTCTGCCGTCGCCGGGGCCAGTTTTCCCGCTCCCAGTGCCAATGGTCGTACCCTCGCCCGAGTTTCAATGCGCCTGTTCATGACCGTGTCTTCACATCGTCTCAGCGCCCATGCAGTTACGCGCCGCCACGGAAGCACTCCCCTGCCTCTGACCGAAGTCTGACTCCACCTCCGCACCGCTCTCGCCGCTCGTCTTCTCCCCAACGTCGTTCCCCACCGTCACCAGGAAACTAGCGTGTGCGGCCGATGAAGGTGCGCTCGCCGGATCATTGATAGTGCCAATTCCTCTGCCCATTGTTATGTTAAGGAACCGCCTTGAAGGTTTAGTGGACGGTATCTGCGTCATGGCCGTAGTGGACACTGGTGCCATGGTGTCAGTGATGAGTTCAACTTTCAAGAACCGTCTGGGTCGTAAAATAATGTTCGCTTGGGATCGTGCTGTTATATTCCGGGGTGTAGGGGGAGAATCATTGGGTCCGATTGGTATTTGTTTTGTGAATGTAGTGATCGCTGGCCACATGTTCCAAACTGAATTCACGGTGCTCCCTCGTTCTACGCATTGCATCATCCTCGGTATTGACTTTTTGCACCAGTGCGACGCTACTCTCGACTTCCGCAGTGGTGGCATATCATTAAGTTCTGGCCTTCGGTCAGCTCTCATAGAAGACTCGCCAGTGGTTGCCCAAGTGTTTTCTGTCTCTGCAGATACCGTCGTTCCAGAAATGTCTGCCATATTCATTCCCGTTGTGTCCTCGAGCACGATTTCTGATGCCTTCGATGCTGTGGTGGCACCTTGTTCTCTTAACTGTGCAAAGAAAAGTGTGCTAGTACCCCGCAGCGTCGTCCATGTGACCAAAGGCCATGCCACTCTTTGGACTGTCAATCATTCCAACGAACCTGCAGTACTGCCATGTGGTTTAAAACTTGCTGGCTTTGAACAACGTTTTTCTGTGCCAGTTGCCACGATCACTGACAACGTGTCTCGTCCAACTAGACGCCGCGATTTGAGCAACTCTCATTTCCCAGCTAAGGTCAACAAATCTCTACCCACTAGTGACCGCCAGGTACTAGTGGCCGTTCTTATGAAGCATGCGGACGTGTTTGACTTCGGTCGCGACCAACCACCGCCGATTCCAGCTTCCCGTACCCATCACATGATCAATACTGGATCTGCACAACCTATTCGACAGAAGCTATACCGCGTCCCGCCTTCTGAACGTCAGATAATCGATGAATAAGCTCGTGACATGTTGCACCGCAGCATCATTCAGGAATCTTGAAGCCCGTGGGCTGCTCCAGTGATCCTCGTCAAAAAGAAAGATGGCACTTGGCGATCTTCTGTCGACTACCGCCGGCTTAACACTGTCACAAAGAAAGATGTTTACCCGCTCCCACGCGTTGATGATGCCATTGACTGCCTCTACACAGCCTCCTAAAAAAATGATTTTGCAGTTGAATATCCATTCGCTGGCCTCACTTCAATACACTCGAATCCATAAAAGCAAGCTAATGCAACCGATACATTGGCACGGAGAATAGATTCTTTTGAGTACTTTTGTCGTCCGCCTCCTTGATGACAGGTCAAATAAATATTGCAACGAGAAACGATCAGTCAGAGAATGAAAGATATCAGCGACCTCCTTCAGGATACCCCACAAAGCCCCCTCTCGGCAATGACCAGTCGAAGCAAACAAATAAGGCAAGCGACAACTTAGACCATTCGTGTTAAACTTGAATGTAATCTCGCGCTGTGCATTGGGGAACGTCGTCTCCATCAACTTCCATCTGCTGCGTCCAGCGGCACTGCCTGCTCACCGTAGTCTTCTATTTCTACGTAGCACAAATCCGTGCTTTCGCTCTGACTCGAATGTCGCAAACATTCTCTGTCGTTTTTTTTTTCCTTATTTTCTTCCCGTTTCTTTGAGATATGTTTGCGAGTACTGGTACGTGTGCAGATCCGACCAAACTGTCGATCTTACATGAGCGCCACGTGGCGCATATTGCTGCTCGTTCGTGTGCCGTTTCGCCGCTTGCCCGTGGCTATGATTTTACTTTGGTGCCTTCAGGATAATTCACCTCAATAAAAAGGAATACTTCTCTGACTTGCAGTCATCTGCAGTCGCTCAGCTACAACGAGATGTTCAGCGTGTAGGGAAGAAATCTGCGTCAGGGAGCACTTTAAACTGTCGGTAAAGTTGAGTGCGTCTGAGTGAAACACGGGCGGCGTTCGTGCGTATTTCCCGCAAAAGTGAGAGTGGCTGCATTTTTTCATTGTTTCTAGGGTGTCCATAGGAGCAAAGGCGTGCTTTCTATCGCATGTGATGACGAAGGGCACGCCTCATATCGCTTTAACTTAAGAGACGCGATAACCGTCCGCGGTATCATTTCCAGGTTTGGCTAGCGCTCGAGCCACAACGGAGATGCCGACCACCGCTATGACGTCAATCGCTAAGCGGGGAAGAATACTTCAGGCCTTCTCTAATTAGTTGGTGCCATTTGATTTCAGAGATAAAAGTGTGAAATCAATTTTCGTTGAAAATCAGTTCAACAGAAAGCAGAAGAAATTAGATCCAAATTGATCTGGTTTGACCCAAACCCATGTCGGTAGAGCACCGACAAACATGTGAAAAACACAGGTTCGGATACTGCCGGTAGCATGTAGTTGTTCTGTGAACTTTTGTATTTGTAAAAGTGAAACTTCCGGTATGAAAATACACACCACGTGCTCCACTTTTAAGAGGAGTCGGAGAAGTCGGCAGGTGGCCCCAGCGCCGCAGCTGTGCGCCATGTGACGTCACTCCTCCCTGAGAATGCACTACGGCGGCGGCGGCGCCTCTGAGTCACCCGCGCAGCGGAGGAGTCGGCGGCGGCTCCGCGCTGCTCTGACGTCACTCAATCCTCGCGCATGCGCAGTTGAGGCTCTCCAGGGCTCCGCGAAATCGCCCACACCTCGCGTAGTGTTGCTTCAGCAATAATACTGTCGAAAGTTTAGAATCAGAGAACCAGCGCTGTAAAGCAGTTCCAAAAACCACTGCACGCGACAGTCTAATTCGTGGACTCGGATTCCAGCGGCAGCTGTGGTAGTTTTTTCTTCCTCCTACTGATGTATCCTCCTTGATATAAGCGTCATCATTCTTTGCTTTGCGGAGTATTATAGCTCAAAAGCTGCGTCCTTAGGTGGCTACGTGGGTTCGTATTTGCTTCAACCTTAGTAGCACATACCGAATGCCATGAGAATAACGGCCTGAAGGGCGAGTGGGTGCATGATGAAGTGAACGCTGTCGCAACAAGAACACTAACAAGAAAGGGACATCACATGCACACTTGGCAGTGTGCGCATGGCAGTGTGGCAGTGTCCTTTGCTTGTTAGTGTCCTTTTTGCGCAAGCGTTCATTTCATCATTTCGAATGCTATCGACTAGCCTCAACAGTACAGAGGCTAGGTTCGTTCACATCTGCACATAAGTTTGGTAAAACACGTTCTTTGCACTGTCTATGCCGCCCTAAACGCTTGAATACTTTTGCTTCCTCACCATTGCAACCCAGAATCATAAAAGAAAAAGGTTCCGACCAGGGCTAGCCTCTAGATGAGCAACCAATGGAAACAGCATCGCCATTGTATGCCTTATGACCTACGAGCAAGATTCTCGCCCATCGTATGTCCACGGCCGCTCGATCTCTCTTGGGAGGAGAGATCGAGCGGCCGTTGTATGTCGTTTGACGTATGACAGCCTCTCATTTAAAACCCGTCCTTGAGGCCGAAAAAGCACTGTAGCGCCAACGGAACCGACCGCGCTATGCCTTATACAGATGCCTATGCCTGTAGCTTGGCACAAGCTCCTCCAACAATGGCACCTCCAACAACGAAGCTGTTTCTCAGCTCTATTGCCTATATTGGCAAAGCCACTTCATTGCACCCCTAACGATGGTCCTACTTGTACACGGTTGTCCCCATATTAGCAATATCATTTCCTTTCATTTAAACTCCTAACGATGGTTCTATTTGCCCACTGCTGCCCCATATTTGCAATGTCGCTTCATTAGATCTCCAATGATGGCCCCAGTCATGGGCAGTATCGAAGATACATGTATCTTCGATACTATCTTTCGATACATTTTGTGTATCGGTATTAGGTATCGCGTGCTGAAAACTAGAGTATCGGAGTATCGGTATCGAAAATACATTTTTAGTGTATCGTGTATTTTACGATACTCGATACAAAAAAAAAAACCTGTAAAAGCGCTCGCTCAGGCGGTAGCACAAGACGGGCGGCAGCACCTTCGCTGCTTTTTAGCTAACTCCCAAGCTACCACTTCTGGATCAGCGTTTCTCGGAGTTAGGAATGGATTCACCCGCAGGTTCGACCATCTTTTGAAAACGAAACCGAGTGCAGAAGAGGCAACAGTTGCTGCTGTTCTACACCCCTATTTCGAGTTGCGGTGGTTGCCAGCAGAAATGGAAGACTTCCGCCGTCATGCTCAGAAGCTTACAGAAGAAGCTGTTGTCGACTATGTCAGCACAACACAAGCCGCGCATTCTCCGCACGCGAGGCAGTGGGATCATCGGCGCCAGCAGCATCAAATGCGTCAGCTGACGCATTCTTTTCATTTGAAGAGACAAGCGGTATAACCAGCCGTAGCTCTCAGAAGGCGTTAGTGAAGCTTCAGTTTCTCAATTATTTAGAAGATCCTTGAGTTGATGTGGCTATACTTCATTCTTATCCACTGATAAGAGGCGCCTTCGTCAAGTATAATACTGCGACGTGCTCGTCTGCTCCTGTAGAGAGGCTTTTTTTTCATTTGCCTCCCTTATAGCACGCCCACATCGCGGGGCTCTTTCGGACCGGTGGTTCGCGCAAATGTTGTTACTTAAGACCTTCAAGTAAACGTAACGAATACCTTTAGCCTAATAAAAACGTTCAGCCATTTGACTTGTTGTTGTTTTAATTCCAGCTTTTCAAGAATAGTTTCAGCTTCAGAAGTTTGCTATCACAGTACTGGCAAACTAACTGTTCGGTTTCCAAGCGCACGGAGCTTGCATCATTTAGTTTGATCAAAGGCACAGGCCATCGGGTAAGTACTCTATAGTATCGAACCGAAAACAAAACGTTTCAGGTTTATTCATATAGCCAAGTGCTCACACACTGGTTCGTGTGAGGAACTTTGGGTTAAATGATTTTTCACTAGGCTGCTTACGGAAGCGATCACTTCAACATATACCGGGTGTCCCAGCTAAATGTAACCAAACTTCTAAAAAAGGCGAAGTGTCCTAGTCATGCAGTGAAACCAACTCACGGTTGTTCATAGTCGCGTGGCCTAGTCTTGAGTATTTTTTTCGCTCTTCAAATTTAATTGATTAGTTAAGTTTAATTAGCTACCTTTTTAATTATTAACTTCAGGAAGAAAGTGCCAGTGCAAAAGTTTTAGATCACCTCGAAAAACCGCTAGTAGTGCTGTTTCCGTCAAGTTACGATTTACGTAGCTTCATTTATTGGCCTTAAAAGAAAGTTGTCACGTCACCAGCTGCTCGCTCAATTCTCCGCCCCAATGTGCACCCAGAGTCTCATCGAGGAGAGGACTTCAGAAAAAAATGGATTTTATTCTTTAAGGCCCGTCGTGGGACGTTGAAGTGGCGCAATTGTCATGTGGAAGCTTTTTCTTGTTGTGCGGGTTATGGTTAAAGGGCGGTAAAAAAACTACTTTACGTAAATATTACTTTGCTGCAAATGTCTCAGTAAGCTGTTTCTCGAAGCGATCTACAACTTTTCCATTGACACTTTGTTCCTGAAGTCAGTAAATAAAAAGTTATTTAATTAAGCTTAACTAATTAGTCAACCTTGAAGAATTAAAAAAATACTGCGGACTAGGTCACGCGACTCTAAACAACCCTCATTTGGTTTCAGACGGCTAGGACACCCCGTGTTTTTTAAAAGCTTGGTTACATTAAGCTGGGACACCTGGTATATGGCTTTAGTCCAAATTAAAGTTCTAACAAGGCCAACTGCGCAGACAGCGGAGCTTCAACAGATCCATACGGTCGGATTCATTTATAAGTCCTTTCAGGAAAAGTGCTCCATAGAAATACACTAAAGGTTACAGAAACCACGCGTACATTTCCTAAGTTCTCCAAATATATTACCGGAATTATTAGACAGTGATTTCAGTTATGTAAACTTTGTTAGTCGTAATATAACCTGTATTATATCTGATATTTTAGTGATGTATCGAAGTATCGAAGATAAAGTATCGAGTATCTGTATCGAAAATTGATTTCGGTACTGTATCTTGTATCTGTATCGGAGATACAATTTTCAAAGGTATCGAGTATCGTATCGAAGATACTATTTTGAAGTATCTTGCCCAGCCCTGGATGGCCCTACTTCTCTGCTGCGTCCCTTGTTATGGCAATGCCGCTTCATTACAACTCGGACAATGGTCCTACTTCAATGTTGTCACCATATTCGCAATTCCTCTTGATCACATCTACGACGGTGACCCTACTTCTCCGCTGTTTTTCCTATATTGGAAATGCCACTCCATAACACAGCAAACGATGTCCCTGTTAGTTGACAGCCCGCTCTGGATCTTGTAGAGAGAAATTGGGTTGATGATGATTGTTGAAGGATGCTTGACGTCTTGCAGTTCCGAGTTGCTCAATCACATTGCTAGAGGATACTTCTGGAGAATTTAACTTTTAATAACAATTAATAACAGAAAGGAAGATAAAAGCAAAGAGAAAACATATTTACACTTGACGGACTCGCAGTTCTACGTGAAGAAACCAGCCCTCGGTCCTGCCGAAACAACTGGTTTTAAACCCTATGTCCCCGCCCTCGGTGGGGAGAATAACCAATCAGGTAACTGCACAAACATCCGCCAAATAAATTATTGGGGAAAGGGAAACATCACCAATCAACAGTTCGGAAAGGACAACACAACCAATGCATGATTGGGAAAAGAAGGTAACTCATCGCGATAAACACTGTACACATATGTACACCTTCTACCATCACGATTTTGGAGAATTATGCTTTCCTGCTGCGAGCTTCGCGAACACTCTCACTTTCCCATGATGCAGATTATTTCAACGTCCGGTTGACCCAAGTTCAAGCAAAGTCACTTCAACCCATATGTTCAGCATCGTCACTCCTCATGCCTGCAGCTAGCGTGGCGATATCTGTTGACCGCGCTTCAAGCTGTGAACGCACGCCGCTGCAGACATGGGACAAAAGCCACGTACTGTGACACAAATCCGCCTCGCCGCAAGCACGTGCACAACAGGATGCGACCTAATGTATCCGTCCCTGGAGGGAGTTTGACCTTTCTCGTAATCCTCCGCTATCCGGCGCCCCCTTATCCCACTGGGTAGCGATTGTGACTCACCCCGTTCTCTGCAGTTGTGCGGAGGGCACAAGAGAAAGAACGTAATGGGCATTCCACTCACGTGAACCGGATGCGGCAAACAGTGTACAGCACCGTGAACTTCACTCCTCTAAACCAAGAACGTCACACGGGCACTGCACATTCCATCTGCACATTCCAGAATCCACTATGTCAGATCGGTGTCCGAAACTGACAGAAATAACTTCTAGCCGCCTACATCTCGAAACAGAACATCATGTTTCTGTTGAGCTTTGTCCAGAAGATTGGACCAGAATTCTGAATTATCCGGCACAGCGCTGGTTGCATAGGCTGCCGCCGCTATCAAATTAGTAGAGCTGACTGGCTACCCGCGGGCTGCGAAGATTGCTGCTGCCCTCGCGTCAGCATTCTCCCCTTCTTTGTATTTCACAGTAGGGTCAGGCATCTCATCGGCTGCTTCACATGAAATTTTGCACCGAGTTTCAGGTAGCGCTAAGTCTTTGAATAGATGGCATCCGACATATTTTGTTTGCTAGTCAACCATTTCAATAACCGTATTTATTTATTTACTTATTTATTACATACTACCCGTCCTTTCCAGGACAAAGGTAGGAGTGGAAACATTACATGCATAGTGACAAAAATACCAAGAGAAACTGGTACAAACAAACAAACTCGTAACAAAATATGCTTGCTAAGTACTACATCAACGATCATAAAGCAAAGACGAAAATCCATCTCAAGATTCCACAGACACCACATCATCAGGTAGCCGATTCCAGTCATGTGCGCTCAGCGGAAAGAAGGAGTATTTAAAGCAATCATTAGCAGCATGGAATTGTTTCACATATCGAGTGTGTTTATTATGAGTTATGTGAGATGTGCACTCTTTTATATAACATTGTTTATCAATCCCAACAGTTTCGTTCATAATGTTATAAAAGAGACGCAGCCGTTTATGTTTTCGTCGAACAGAAAGGAGCGGTAAGTTGGCTTCACGGTACAAAGGAGGTACTGGATCTTTCCTCCGAAAGCGGGAGAATATGAATCAAAAATCGTACTTTATCAGACAGAAAGCTGATGCTTGTCTCAGTGCTTTCGACCGCTTCTTTGACTGACACGATATCATCAATTGTCTCAAGAAGTGGGAGCAGGGCGGTGATGTTCCGATTCATCACGATTAGTCTAGCCGCAATATAAGCATCTTGTTCAGGTTTACCCTTTGCAGAACTCCCCCCCCCCCCCCCCCCCCCTCCGCTCTTAATTTAGAAGCTTATTTGTCGGGCAGAGCCACTACTTTCGTATATCCGTTTTGGACTTCACTGCTGAGCATTTACCAGCATGATAAGAGAATGAACACTTAAAGCATTTTATAACGGTAGATTCCTTCGAAATAGTCTGCTGGCAAGCCAGGAACATAAAAACAGCGCAACATAGCAAACACAGAAAACACGGCAGCAGCAGGGCAGCAGAAAAACTTTCGCAACTACTTAGTCGTTTAGAGCCTATTTAGAAGAAGAAAGTTATATTTTATTGGTCCCCCAAAAATACACAAAACATCATAAACGTACAGATGTGTCCCAAAGTCAAAGTTAAGCGGAAGCAATTTAAAAAGTTAGCGGTAAGATTGAAAGCAGATGAATTTAGGATTTCCCTGCAGAGCAGATATCCGGATCTAACTATACTCCGTTTCATACATAGCAGTCAACGCTGCCAAAGGTACGAAAGTAGTCCGCTGAAAAAAAAAACAAGCGAAATGTATCCGTTCGCCTCGTGTCGTGGCTGAGTGGTACGAAGCGCGCGCCTGTCTGTTCATTTTATATGAAGCAAGGTTCGACTCCCGGCTTGGCTGGTTTTTTATTTGGTTTTTGTTTTTCTTAAAAAATTCATTAGGTAGAAACTCGAAACTGTAAAACTCTGATACCTACTTTGAAAAACACAGCGCTGTTTACTTGTTTCGAAGGGAAAAGACAGTGTAGTGTACGGCATACATACGATGTAACGAGTCGGATGGCGTTGAGTGCAAAGCTGTCACATTTAACACAGCGAAAGCTAGATATTGTCACCTTGCTAGGTCGTTTTTGCGGTGATCTCATTCCAGTAGAGAGACCTTCTTTCTTGAACCTCGCATCTGTCCGAGGGCTCACCCCGGTCATCTCGCCCACAGTTTCGGGAACTTCACGCACAATATTCACCGGGAAGCACTTTTTTACGCTAGAGGAAACGTTGACAATTACCTGCTTGCAGTCTTTCGAAATTTTCGGAGACTTCAGCTTGGGGGGGAATAGGCGAGCAGGAGATGTTTTTGAAGCCACAGTGGGCGAAGAAAACAAGCGAGTAGGAGATAGCGGTGCCATTTTCGCAGAATCAGAAACCGAAAGACGAAAGCAGACGACATCACCGGCCGGCCTAGCTGCGAATACCTGATACAGGAGGAGCCGGGAAAACAACCGGAAAACTAAGGCACTCTGTTTTGAAGAAAATAAAAGAAAAAGCAATCATTTTGCAAAATAAAACACTTTTATTATTATACTACAATATAGACCAACCTTTACTTTAATTTTAAGTTAATTACTCCTTTCACTTTCGACGCACTACATTACGATGCGGACGAGGAGCGCGAACAGGCGCCGCAGCCTTCGCTGCGTTGACTGCTATGTTTGAAACGGAGTATAATCAAGACGATCTTAAATTCCAAAGAATGAGCTATAATCTGACAGCAATAATTACGGAGCGTGCAGTAGAAGTAGGCGGTAGGATGGTCCCACCGGATAAAGCTATGCTTTTTCAGGAGACGAAATATCTAATTAATAAATGCGAAAGCATCAAAGCGCCTAACCATATGGAAGAAAAGAACTGGCATATATATCAAAGTTAATGAATAAGCGGAAGTTAGCCTACATAAAGAATTATAATATGGAGAGTTCAGACATCCGCATGCATTTGTTAAGTGTAATTTTACATAAAGCTCTTTTTTTTCCACTTCGAAGAGAATTAGCGCAAACATACATTTTCCCAACATATAAACAAACCTATCTTTATGGCTTCCAAAGGAAATTTTATTAAAACATCAATTTTCGACAAATTTGACCCTTCAGCTTAGGAACCACAAGAAGCACCTAACAAACACTCACCTAACCTAACAAGCATGGGCGAGAGTCTACTGAAGCTGAGTTGTAGGATAAATGCAGGAAATTTCGTTTCACAGTGTGTTAATTTCCTCTTAATTTTCATTTGATGAAAAATATACATTTGAAATAGTAATTTCAGTGTTTTCGATAACACGTGTGCGTTGCTTGTTAAAGTAGTCTAAGAAATATAAGGCTAGCGTTATGAAACCGAGCGGCAAGAGCAGCTGGACTAAAAGTCCAGTCAAATACGTATTGCATTCATTAGTGCAGTTTAGCTGCGCCACCATAGGGGCCTCGTGGTGGTAAAGTAAATAACGCAGCATTGTATGCACTCATCACGCGGGCGACAAAAACAGCGCCCTAGCTATCTAGATTCCAACTCCATTCTAACTAGCTCTAGACTACGTTAAGCATTTTTTTTTCTATTTTCTGTTTATTTCGCACGTTCGGCTGCCGTAAGCTTCACTAATCAAGCATACCTTAGGCTATCTGCAACCACTCTGTGTTTCGCGGCCAAAATAGCAAATAGATTTATTCCCGTAGTGGCGATCGTTTCAATAAAAGGAAGCTCGGTTCAATATCAAAATTCTATGGCGTGAAACTATTAGATAACTATTGCCCTTTACACACTTTCATTCGTCTTCTTTTTTCTTTGTCGCAGCTGTTAGGCTACTGAAGAGAGGGCGAGGCCGATGACATGTCAAAGAGCGAAATCAAGCGAGAGGCGCCATGCATGCTGCCCAGCAGTTGAAAAAGGGAGCGGCTGCGTGCGGTTGGCACGTAATGCATGAAAATCAGCCAACGCGCTGTTTAGACGCGCAGTGTTTTTTCCCTCTGCTGTGTTGTCGCCATGCTGTTTTTTTCTTGTGCTATTTTGTGTGTGCCGTTTTTCCCCTCTGCTGCTTTCTGGGTGCTCTTCTGACGCATGCTGTTTTGACTTGTGCTGTTCTTTCATCTCCCCGAAAAATTAACCACCTGTCTACGCAATGCCGTATGACCTCGCGCGTACTAGAAGATCGGAAGAACTTTAGCATTATCTTGATTCATCAGAAAGGAGATGTCAAGGTTTTGAAAAATTACAGACCGATAAGCTTACTGTACTTCGCCTACCAGCTGTTTATTAAGGT
Source organism: Amblyomma mixtum (assembly GCF_055824585.1). Classification (NCBI taxonomy): domain Eukaryota; kingdom Metazoa; phylum Arthropoda; class Arachnida; order Ixodida; family Ixodidae; genus Amblyomma; species Amblyomma mixtum. The sequence continues at coordinate 157,634,479 of NC_143012.1, forward strand.
ATCATAAATAGAATCAGCACAGCCTTGCTCTTTTATCAACCGAATGATCAGGCAGGCTTTCCTGAAAGGATGCTCGACAATAGACCATATTCACACTAGTTCGGTCTGATGCTGAAATAAAGTCTGAAAAAAAAAAAAAAAAAAAAATTGGTTTATTGGAGTTTAACATACCAAAGCAACTCAGGCTATGAGAGACGCCGTAGTGAAAGGCTCCGGAAATTTCGGCCACCTGTGGTTCTTTAACGTGCAGTGACATCGCACAGTGCACGGGCTTCTAGAATTTCGCCTTCATCGAAATTCATCGAAGTCAAGCGCCGTAACCACTGAACCACCACTGCGGATATTCACACTATAAATCACTTGATAGAAAATGCGCATAACCCTCTATATGTTGCGTTCATTGATTACGAGAAAGCATTTGACTTAGTGGACACCTCAGCAGCTACGCGCGCGTTGAGAAATCAGGGTAAGAGGAGTCTCATTTGAAAATACTAGAATATATCCATAACGACTGCACAACTACCTTAGCTCTAAAATTCTAATAATGATGGGTGTCATGCTGGGCGACATGATCTCGCAAATGCTACTCACCACCCGTTTAGAGGAAGCGTTCGGAGTTCAGGATTGGGATCTGTTGGGGATAGGAGTTAATGGAGAATAGCTAAGTAATTTCCGATCTGCTGATGACATTGCCTTGAGAAGTCACTCAGTAGATGAGCTCCAAAGCATAATCACTGAGTTATACACGCACAGCTCAAAGGTAGGTCTTAAAATTAACATGCAGAAACCCAAATTAATGTTAAACGCTCTCGCAAACGAACAGCAGTTCACAGTTGGTAGCGAAGTGCTGCAAGTGGTAAGGGAATATGTCTACTTAGGGCAGTTAGTGGCTGCTGACCCGGACCACAAAATAGAAATAACTAGAAGAACAAACTGGTGGAGAGCAAATGACAGGTTCTATGAGATCATAAATGGCAGTTTACCAATATCCCCCAAGAGAAAAGTACGCAACCGCTGTATCTTACCGCTAGGAACCTATGTGGCACAAACATGGAGGCTAACGAAGAGGGTTCAGCTTAAACTAAGGACAACGCAGTGAGCTATGGAAAGAAAAATGATAAGTGTGACCGGAAACGGGCAGAGTTCGTGAGGGAACAAACGCGGCTTAATCACATCCTAGCAGAAATCAAGAGAAAGAAATGGGCTTGGGCAGCCGGTCCAAGGCAACAGAGTGGATTCCAAAAGAAGGCAAGCAGAGCAGGGAGCTGCAGAAAGAGAGGTAGGCGGATGAGGTTAGGAAGTTTGATGTAGAAGCTTGCGGGGGCCGGTGGCTGTACTTAGCAAAAAGGGTTGATTGGAGAGACACGGGAGAGGCCTTTGCCCTGCAGCGGGCGTAGTCACGTTGATGATGATTATGATGATGGCTCTTCCTGAATTTTATCTCGTCTCATTGTTAGCCTCGAGGTTTCAAAATCCGGCTTTTCTTTGGAGCGACATCATTAGGCCCATTGATAACACACGATGTCCAAGGGTAATTCTTAATCTCCTTATAATTTTGAAAAATAATGCACGCAAAGCTGCCAGCACAGAATGAAGACGGGCGAAACAAACCCGCCTTGGAACAGTTGCAAGTTGCGCTAGTTTCGTCCGCCTTCCTTGTGTGTTGGCTGCTTTGCGCGTCTTCTTTTTGCAAAACCATGCAGAAAATAGCCCCCACAGTGGATTACTAGGCTCCTGATAATTTTCTTCTCATGGTGCACATCTCTGAACTCTACTTCGCTTACGCAGAGCTCCGTTAAGTCTTCAACTTTTCAAAGACACCTCTTCTTTTTTGAGTCTGTAGGACCTCACTTGCGGTTTCTGCGTACTCATTTTATGCCTGCACTTCGTTGTCTGCTTATACCCCAAAGCATGCACTGGATCCTTTTAAGTATTTAACAGCACCATCAACAAATCAGAGGTTACTTGCTCTGTGACTTCCAATGCTTATGTTTTACTTCTGTTTATTCTCTACTCTTGTTGCGTTTGTTAGGTTTCCCCCATGATTATGTTTGCTTATTTCTGGTCTTGTTATCTTATACTGCTTATGTTCGAATTAGTGGCTAAGTTTGATGGTTCTGCTACTTCTATGTTCTCTGTGAGGTTTGAGACCTTCTTCCTTTGTTGTCTCCTCATAAGCATCTGTGTCTTCTCGAAATTCTATTTTCTCTAGCTACACTAGCTCTAGCTTTGTGCTTCACTCCTTGATTATTGTGGTAAATTTTTCATTCAAATCTACACCAAACTGTTTCCCTTCCGGCAGACCTCGGTAACAGAAAGCGTGCCCGTTCCTTAACCCTTCATATATTTTACCAGTTCTCCTGACTGCTGTGCTATCTAATGCAATGCCTGATAGCTCCATAAACAGTACAGATAGTCTAGCTACAGCTACTGCAGTTAGGTCCAGAGATACTTAGCGCTGTCCACTGGGTCCCAGTTTGGCGACGACATGTTCCATAACTGCAGGAGATCAAGAATTAAATATGAATTTAAGCTTTATTTATGACGAGGCTCACTTTTTAACAAAGCAAAATAGTAGAACTTGAGGCATTATTTCAAGAACACTTTTCTAGCTGAAGAATGGTGCAAACAAGGGCAGCTGAAGAAAGCGGGAAAAAGCTTTCTATTATTTGTGGCGTTCTGTTCTATCTGCACGTGGGTAATATTCACCGACGTGGCATTGGATATCATTTGCTGTTTGGGCAGCATGGCTAAAGGCCGCTACGCGCGTCTAGTCGGCTTATCGCCACCTCCTCCGGCTTGCTTTACTGAAGCTACCTGCTGGACAAAAAATAGCTCTTGTGACCTGTGAATACCACTATTCTGTTGTATGCAAGTACAGTGGCGAATTTTGCATCTGTTAGTCTATCGACCTGATTCGAGAAACTGTAATCAATTTTGTGTGGACAGGAATTTTTCATGGCATTTTGAAAGTATGACGCCACAATGCCTCTTTTCACGACCTTCGAGTGGGCTGAGCTGTACGGATGTAAGAGCTTTTTTACTCCTAAGTTCAAATGCCGAGCAAACATGGAAATCAGTAAAATATAAGGTTAGATCACGGCACTTAATGCGATCGTTCATAGCGGCTTCATGTGTTGTGAATGAACAAATTGTGGCGTGCTCGTTCCTGACATTACTGAAAACCTCTCATTATTTTGCTTCATTGCAAGAAATTCTGCACTAATTAATCAAACGAGGTCGTCTACAACGGAATTATTGGCAGTGCAACATCTCAACGCCTTGTATGATAAATTCCTCAACACCATCATTGGTCGACATGAACGCGCATTTCCTGAAGAAGTTATAAAGAAATGCAAAAGAGCAAGAAAACCATGGATAACTGGTGACTTGCTGAAAAAAATGAAGGCGCGAAATCAGCTCTTTTGTAACTTTATTAAACCTAAGAATATAGCAATACAAAAGTGATACAAGACGGTTAAAATAAACTAGTTTAGTTAGTTTAGTTTATGGGGTTTAACGTCCCAAAGCGACTAAGGCTATGAGAGACGCCGCAGTGGAGGGCTCCGGAAATTTAGACCACCTGGGGTTCTTTAACGTGCACTGACATCGCACAGTACACGGGCCTCTTGAATTTCTCCTCCAAGGAAATTCAACAGCCGCGGCAGGGATCGAACGCGCGTCTTTCTGGTCAACAGCCGAGCACCATAACCACTGAACCACCGCGGCTAGCGTGCGACATAAAGCCATCACGAATTGTGTGTTTCACAGAGGAAATTTCCTGATACTTGCTACGACCCCAGAAAACATGGCGTATATTGTAAGATTTATAAAGATCTAGAAAGTCTTGTGTTCCCACAGACGTGACCATACACGGAAAAACGCTAACAGGCAAGACAATGGCAGATGAATTAAATCGCCATTTCCTATCAGTTGCTGAATCTAGTTTATGAAGCGTTGATCATCCAAGAAAGCACGTGCAGATTGATGTGCCGCACTCATCCTTCCTTTTCACCACGAGATCCTCAGAAATTATGAGTATTATTCGCGACCGATTAAACCAGCTCGGCTCCTGTCTATGATGGCATAGAAGTTGCTACTACTAATTCGGTTTCTGATATGTTATGTGATGTACTGAGTCACTTATGAAATGTCGTAATAAGAGTGGGTATTAAGGCGAAAGCGTTTTATGGCTCATACTCCGGGCCAAGGTCACGTCTGGCGTAACCCTGTCTTCCACGAATAACGCGGCAACTGATCAGGACAGGAGTAAACGAAATATAGCATACGATAGCTGGGACAAAATGTAACCCCGACGTCAAGTTTGATGACTGTAGAGTGATTAGTTAGTGATTTATTAAAAATTATAGTGAAAAAACAAAGGAAACAACGAAATGCGTCGATATAGCAACAGCAACGGTGTGACATCACATCCATCGGAAGTCTTCTCAGCATAGCGAAATTTATCTCAGAATGGTCGGGAAAAAGCCGGATTTATGTCAAATTAGATTGCACAATGTGTACTGAAGCGTAATTAATAATTAAGATCACCCAGAGATCTATAGTCTAGGTAAAAATTGCTCAAGAAATAGGAAAACTGGATGGTGACATCACATCAGACGAAAGGACGTCGAAGCAGTGCGATCCGCCGCCAAGCAACAACTGCCGACGCGTTGCGCATGCGCGACATGGCGTCATCGCTTCCCCTCGTTGCGGTCTTCTCCTGTGTTGTGAAATGAATCCAAGTGCGGCAAATGGAAATCAATGCAATGAGTCGCAAAAGGCTTTCGTCTTCCCGCATTTCGGAGATAGCTAAGTGCCTCTAACGAATTTTGTTTCTGATAACACAGAAAGTTGCCATTGTATCTGTGTTACATCATTGTGGCTTTGTTGACAGGAATAATATTTACAGACCAATGTCTGTGCTCCCATTTTTTTTTCTCAAATAGTGGAGAAGGCAATTAATTCAGAGATGGTTCGTCATTTCCGAGCACACAGTCACATCTTCATTTCAGTACAGATTTCAGAAGAGAAATTTTACAGAATCGGCACTAATGCGTGGGAGGGACCAGCTTGTCACGAATATAGAAATCGAGCTATACATAACTGACCTCCTCTTAGATTTTATCAAAGCATTTGATTCTCTTAATAAAGAAATGCTACTTACAAAATTGGAATTTTACGGTATAAGGGGGGGTTCACATAGTTTGTTCTGAAGTTATAGGACCGATCGCTACAACTTAGTAATCATTAATTAAAACGGAGTGTCTAGCGTTCCGTCCAGACGGTACATTTGCTGCTGCTGCAGTTCCGTCCAGACGGAATATTTACTACAGCTAGAGTTCCGTCCATACAATAGGCAGTTTTAGTTTCAGTGTACGTAGAAGCTTCATGTAAGTAGAGCGCTTACGGCACCAGAGCGCATGCGCAGAACGTCAAGTGTCTGCGTGGGTAGCACGGGCGTACGGGAGGTTCGGGTCTTTGCGTTGTGGCATGGTTTCCTCCATGCGTTGCGGCCTTCACGTTGCTTGCGTACATGGCATTGGCAAGATGGCGGCGCCCTGCCCGCCCGCTTCTCAACTATAACAGCTTCGTCGCTAATCCCTCGACGTGGTATCGTGCTGTAAACGGCTGTATTTGCCTTCAGTTGGTCTATTCTTGCCCTCGCATGAAGTTCTAGGTGAGAACTAGCTTTTGTTTTCCAGATAGAAATCCGTTTCAGCAGCTCCTAAGCCTGACGGAGAAGCGTTTGTGGTCGTCATAGCAACGAGTGTGCCGACGGTCTCGCGAGACCACGCGAAGCTCAAAACCTCGCGGGATATCGCGAGACCCTCGCCACAGTCAGCGGGAAAAGCAAAACGGTGCATGTTTTGGCTCCATACGTACACGTCGTCAACATGAGTGGGACACCAGCGCGCCTTCGCTTCTCGAAAAGCGATGATTTAAATATGCTGCGGGACGTGAAGGAATGCAATCCCTTTGAAGATAACATGCAACATACAGTTCGGTGGACTGAAATTGCTCAACGTTTGTCAGAAGAAAGGGGGAAAGTATTTACCGCCCGCACTGTGGCTTGGCCTGGCTCCGCTCCAAGCAGCTCAACTAAACCACGGCCGCCTCGATCACGCGCGCGCGGCGATCCAGGTGGACCCCGCCGCGCGCTCGATCCATGTGGCCGTGGCTAAACAAAATTAGTTTTATTTATCTGTACTAGATGGCGCGGCATATGCTAGCGCATTTTTTAGGTTCTATGGCAGATATACATAGTTTGTGTCCCGTTCGTGTAGCTAAAACTGTACGAAGCGACACGAGCGTACGCTACGTAGACTGCTCACGTTTACGTGCGTGAAGGTTCTACGTACGTAAAACTAAAATTGTCTAATGTCCGTACTTTCCATACTATACAAAATGGGTGATTTCTACCCATATAAAGCATTTCTTTGCCTCTAGAATAACCAGTTGACAAAGCTGCATCCAGATGTTCTCTCTATGCATTTATACGGCACCAAAATATCTGCCCGCGTATTGCGTTTAGTTACATCCTCGAAGGTATAACTTCCGTGCATGCATGCAGGATCAGGAAAATGACACTGTTAGAAGCAGAGTGCAGAAACTCTTCGCGAAGTGATGTGAAACCCTGTCGCTATTTGCGCGGCACGATGACGTGGCGCGAAAAAGACTAAGACGTACACAAACGGTCAACAAGCATTATGCAAACGCACCAAAAAACCCAAGCCAAAGCTCGTTCTATTGCCATTCCTCACTGACTGCTTGGAAAATAAAATGATGCAGCTGAATATCCTGTCACACATTAGGCGGAATACGATTGCCACTTTTTTAAATAGAGATGCAAAAGTCTGCAAGCAAACTGGTTTCCCAACCCCTAACGCCAGCTTTAATTCCGTCTTGACATAACTCTTGTGGCAGATAATGCTGGACGGAACTGTATGGTGTCAGATACAGTTCTGTCTGGACGGAACCCCATCGCTACATGCAGTTCCGTGTGGACGGAACTTTAGCGCAAATTGTAGTTCCGTCTAGACGGAACTCTAGCGCAAATTGTAGTTCCGTCCGGACGGAACTCTAGCGCAAATTGTAGTTCCGTCTGGACGGAACTCTAGCCACAGCCTTAATAAAACTACCTCAGGCCCTCAACATATAAGATTTGGTGCCATCCACGAATCTATATCAGGACCTTTTTTGTTCCTTCCATACATCAGTGACATTGCATCAGTACCAAATGCGTCAAATGTCATTCTTCCCGCCGACGATACTAGCGCTTGCTTTGCATCACGTGAACTTTCACCTCTACATGCGTCAGTGAGCCGCCTGTGATTATCACCGGAAAGGAGTGCAAGTTTTTATCATCATAGTAGCCACTTCACCATGTGGTGCGCGAAGTGTATCTGTAAGGTGTATGCGCAGGCAGGAAATTCTTTTAAAATGACCAATTCTTCATCGCAATAAATCAGTTGTAAGTCGAGCGTTGTGGTGTGTGCCTTCTTTGTTCTTGTCTTGCGTCTATTTTCGCTGGTTCCCTTTTTATGCGACATCTAATGTAATTTAGATGAGAAATAAATTAGCGCGAGTTATAGGCATGGAAAATATATTTCGTGTTTTAATTCCTGTAGACCTTAAGCAGCAACATTATTTTAGCACTCTTCAAAATAGACTGCTTTATTGCTTACCTGTTCGGCGGGTGACAACCAAAACAAACATTGAAAGCCTTGTAATGATGCCAAAAAAGCAGTTACATTTATTGAAAACTTATCCAAATTCGAATTTACTTCAATCTGCTTTCGCAAGCACTCAATACATACCGTGGTAACCTCTACGATCAGCAGTTGTCGCAGCTGGTTTCCTCTCAATTTCGAGCCGACCCTAAACTCTTCCTCTCTCCGTACGCAGATACTGAACCAGCTTATTTTTTAAGACACGTGCATTTTAAGAAAAGCAAACTCAGGACAAACTATGGCATGTAGCTAGTATCATGGCAAGTCCCTGACCTTTTAAATCGCTATCCTTCATTACTTGACCTAATACAGTGTTCTCCAAGCTTGCGTATGTTTCAAAAACCTATATTTTGTTTTGTGTAGCCAATGAGCGCATTTCGTTCTTTTCACGCACACCGAAAGCAATCTACTTTCTTTTCACGCATAATCTTTTTAATATTGCAGTACAAAGTGTGTGAATGCGTGCATTATTTTGTGGTGAATGTATTACACTTTTTCTCTGTAATGGTATTAGCGTTGTACTATGTTTTGTTAATTGTAATCAGCAATAATGATGTAGCGTTGCTTGCGCTGCTTGCGTTCTGCAAGATGTAAGGTGCCAGGCTCTATTCAAGAGAATCACTTTTCTCTTTTTGGCCCAGCACATTGGAAATGCTACATTGTATTGTCAGAATTTCAAAAAAGTCAAACTCACTGATGATAGCGGAAGCAAAAAAAATGTCTCTGGTTCGTGTGCCGTGAATGTCGTGGGTCCGAGTGGAGCACTGCTCGAGAGTTCGAGTCCCGCAAATACCGAGGGTTCCAGTCCTGTGAAGGCGTTGGTTCGGGTTCCATGATATTCGTAGGTTCGAGTACTGTGGATATCGGGGTTCGGGTTCCGTGAAGGACGTTGGTTCGAGTCCTGTCAAGTTCGTGGGTTCGAGTCCTGGCGAAGCTCGTTCGAACGTCACGATAGCTATGGACGCCGCCATAATCGAACCTACTCTCGTAACGTACACAATAAAAAGAGAGGGAGGAAGAAAGGAAAGGGAAAGGCTTTCGCATTTCTAGTCTTAATCACAATTAGGCCTAACCGTAATACGTAATTTTTGGCTATTCCAAGGAGTTACGTTGCACTGGAGAGGTTGCTTTGTCTGTAAGCTTCTCGAAACAGGATTTGTTTTGGCGCAATCAAGCCCAAATATTTTGTGCCACAGCGCCAGGGATAATCGCGATTTCGAAATTCTAAACACTGATATGGATATTCCTTATGGTGGCCTACATGCATCTTAATAATTGATGAGCATAACAGTTATAGTTAAAAAGGTAACTATTAAATATTATTCAACTAGCTTGCTAGTTAGCATGCCTTAGCTGTAGTCTGATGTCTCAAAGCTGAAAGTGCTATGACTAATAAAGCGAACTTCTGAATCAAAAATCCCATTTTCAAAAATTGTCAAAAGTCTTAGCTGAAAAGCCTTGTATAGGGGTTGATTATATTCTGCGCATTTCTCTATCACCTGATTGATAGCAGCGTCGCGCGAGCTGGCCAATGGGAGGAGGGCGTCATCGCAAGCTGCCCACCGGATTGTGAGCAAAATATCCACCGTGGCAGGTGGGGGTTTAATTAATCATTTGTCACGAGAAAATGCTCGGGAAGGGACACAAAGGTCGCACAACCCCTACTGGTAGCTTCGCAGTGTAGTCAAAACTTGGACCGAATTTGAAAGCTGCAGGATTTGGTGCAAGCGTGATACCCATGATAGAATTTGTGCTAGAACGTTGTGTCCACGTAAGCACCTTTACAAAGCCTCTATAATTACCTGCGTCAATATTCGGAGCCACGGAGACGATATTGAAAGAACGTAATTTTGTGAGGGCGTCTTGGGAACGAAGTTGCACATCGCGCATTTGCTCTACATATATTCTTCGTTTTTTCTACCTCTTCCACTCTGCTCTCCTTCTGTCTTTATCTCCCAAATTCCCCTCCCTACGCAGAGTAGCATGCCAGTGATTTTTAAACGCCGGCTAAATTCTCTGCTCTTCATTAAAGAGTCTCTCTCTCTCTCTCTCTCTCTCTCTCAGCACGCACATGGTGTCTAGAAACCTCTCAAAATTTCTGCTTTTCATGCATTTATTGTGTATGCATGGATGTGAAGGCCGTAGCCGGGTCATCTCAGGAGTCGATACAAAATTTGTAAAAAAAGGTAGTCGAGGAAATTCGTTCGAACAAAGCAAATTTTTCAGCACGCATGCAAGACGAAACATATCCTGCGAACGGCATCGGAGACACTATGTGTTGCCTGTTCACATAGTTCTTTTCTCCTTCTCACGTTTATTCAATTCTTCTAATTGCTTCCAGGCGGCCTCAAGCTGGGCTCGCAGTTCCGCTATCATAGCTTCATGGCTTGCTTGTATTTTCGTCAAAGGTCCGTCAAGGGTTGGCGCATTCTCCAAGCTTCCATCAGACACAGTCTGCATGGCTGCAAGAAAATGAAGAAGCAAGATAATTGGAGTGTTTAGGAAACGTTACCCGAGTGGCGCAACCGTTAAGCGCACACTAACAATATGCTAAATCGATGGCAAGAGAAAAACTTCACGCATTTTCGCTGTCGCTTCAGAGAACGAAGCCTCTACATAAAACTTGCGTCTTGCCTCAACATGCCAAATTCAAGCTGCATATTACGTTCTCCTCAGTGACTGAGGATAGCTTGTATTTCCGAATAGCTCCCGATAAGGAAGAAGAGAAGGCCCTCTAAGTTAGCGCGTGTAGCAAAACGGCTCTTTAACAGCGCTTCTTTGACAACCTTTTTCTTCTTTTAAAGTTAAAAATAATGTTTTGAATATCATCCCACATTTTTGCCACGTGAACGAACCTTGTGATCTGCTATTCTGCCCGATGTTGCTGTAAACGAATGAGGCCTCTCCTTGCATTTATTCTTAACCGGGGAAGTTGATATTTCGGCCGAATTAAAAGACGAATTGATAGCTTTTGTACATATCGGCAGGACAGTGTCTGGTAAAGCTACGTCAATATATCTGTAGATGGCGTGTAGCGCGTATTAATAAAAAATCTACGAATTTTTCTGCCGTGTTCTAAAGCGGTTCTCGCGCTGGTGATATGATTGACACGAATAAAGTTTTTTAATTGTGGTTGATCTGTCGTCTCTTTCTCACGTTTCAATGCCGACAGCTGTAAGATTTTGCTTATATACTGCGTCTATTCATTATGTAGCGTTTCTTGTAAATAAGGTTCCTCATTGCTTAGTGGTGATTTGAGATTTTCCATTAATGCGAGGGTCCCGTAGCAGCACATTTATATTTTAATGGGTAGTGTTCGTAACAATAATAATGTTCCCCAGTGTGAATGAGCATAATGCGAGTGCTTAAAACTGTACATATACGCTAGTGTAAATGATTTTGAGAAACACCGAAACGCCCGAAAGGGCTCCCTATGGTACATTTAGCTGCGATGTTAACCTCTTGACCTTTGGAGATGCTTTTGGCTCGAATAAGCAGTTATTTGGGAGTTGGACTCAGAGGAAGACAAAAAAATTTACCAATATTAGGTGCACTGTCGCCTTTGCTTTATTTAAGTAAACACGTGCCACGGTGCCTCAGTGGCTATGGCGCTCGGACCTCACTTTGTTTGGACGCGAAATTCTAGAGACCCGTGTCTGTGCAATGTGACTGCACGTAAAAGAACCCCACTTGGTTGAAATTTCCGGAGCCCGTCACTACGGCGTCCCTCATAGCATGAATCCCTTTGGGACGTTAACCCTGCATAAACAATAAAATATTTCAGTAAATGGCACCGTACCAAACGCAACTGATAATCGTGCATATTTTGCAAAATCGCAAAAAGATGATTTGGGCCGAATTTGGTATTTGTTTACTTTCAGTTTCTCAAACTCCACCGTAACCAGAAAAACGCGTTATTCTCTAAGACGGAACGCATGTTTCCCATCCCCCTCAGTGAAGGAACAATACGACTTCCTTTTTCTCCACCACTCGGAATATTTGATTTTCATAGCAACGGGTTGCGCATTCGGTGGATTTGGCATGTAACACGCGCTCTGCCAGAGTGAGCAGCGCTCATCACAGCATAGCAAACGCTGTAGATATGGGGTGCGCGTGGCTTGTGTCGTATGCTGTCCGGTTATTGTTCAAACGAATCCGAATGTCAGCAGTTGCACTGAGCAGGAGCGCAAAATATAGGGAGCACCATTTAAGCAGCAGAGAGGGCTGTCTGCGCAAACCGAAACCAATGCATTACCATGGCCGTATTACATTAATGGCGCTATACATGGAGAATGCAGAATGGTTCAGTATGGCACATTACTTACCACATAGGTGAGGAATTATGGCGAGGTAACCCAAATTCTTTTGTAAATTTCTGATAGAAAGCTTGAGAGGATATATATATATATATATATATATATATATATATATATATATATATATATATATATATAGATTTCTAAGCTGTCTTTAACTTTCCTTGACTACAATATTCTCGCTTACTGAACCAGTGGCGCATTCAAACGCATTTATAGTGGGTCGGACAGCCGCTAGGTGGCGCCGCCCTGGTTAGCTGGCTGACTATCGTGCTCCTTTTTTCACCTGCCCCTGGCCTGGTCCAGGGCCTTGCCCGCCCCTGGATTTACACACCATCGCGTCAGGAAGACATCCGCATCACGAGGACACCATTCGCATCACGGCCCGTTGTCGAGCTGGCGCTCCAAGCGCCTCCAAAAATCTGCTGCGGCGCGGCGCCTCACTAACCCTAACGCGCCGCGCCTGCACCTCTGGCATGCAGCGTCTCAACAAGCCCCTGAAGCCGAGACCCACCCATACCTCGCCGGTGTCAACTTCTTCCGACGCGGCCGCCGCGGGGCCTACTCCAACCACGCTTACAGCCATGTCTCAACCGGCTGCGTTCAACACCGGCCACACCACCGCGCCCATTCCCGTCGCGTTCACCGACGCTGGGAGCTCCGAATCGACAGCCGCAACGCAGCCGGCAGCGTTCGTCACCGCCGCGGCGTCCACTGCTGGCCAACTCCACGCATTAAGGGAAGCCAAGAGCTTCGGGCCCACAGACGCATCGCAGTCGACTGCGTTCGTCGCCGCCACCAGTGCCGCCGCACCTACTCGGACCACACTTCCCGCTGACAGCAAGTCCAGCACCTTGGTACCTGCGTCGCAGATTGCGGCTCAGGCTGACGACACAGCAGACATGGACCTTACGGCGTCCCCGGTCGACGGCCATCTCATTCCGGCCCCTGAGGTCGGCTGGACCACCATCGGTGCCTGCCGTAAGCCTGCCTCCGCCACCCGGCCCCGCACTGAGCTCATCACAGTTGGCACCCAGCTTCCCCCTGGCACCCTCAACCCCAAGATACCGCCCTACGACGTCCTCGCCGCAGTCGTCTCCGCTGCACAACTGTCCTCCGAGAGCAGTGCGGAGATTACCCTTAAGGCCAAGCCAGCCCAAAGCCTCGTCTTCTTAAAAACTCATTCCCCTCTCACCGCCCACCTCCTGCTTTCTATCACGCATCTTCAGCTTCACGGTAAGCCTATCACCATTAAAACATATGCCCCTAATCCTCCCATCTCATGCCTCGGCGGCATCCATAACGTCGGTGGCCACTTCACCCCTGATGACCTCATGCATGATATCGAATCATTCAAAACCGATATTCTTGCTGCTCGTATGATGGGCACCACTCAGTCGGTGCTCATAACTTTCGCTGGAACCGTAATCCCGCACTTTGTGTATTTCAAACACGTTGCCTTCCGGTGCCGTCCCCATAAGCCTAAGCCTCCCACCTGCACCCGTTGTCTCGCTCTTGGACACCGCGCCCACCAGTGTCCACAGCACAGCGTTCCGGCAAAGTGCCGTCGCTGTGCTGCTCCTCTACCCGCCGACCCTTCCGCTCATGTATGTGCCCAGCCCTGGTGCGTTCATTGCCAAGTAAACACCCACCCCTCCCTCGACCCCACTTGCCCCTTTCTCCTCGGTAAACAACGCGAGTGTGCCAAAGCTGCGTACCTACGACGCCTAGCTTTGCGCCGGGCCACGCAACCCACCCCCTCCTCCTCCTCTAATCATGAACCTCCGTCAGTTCCGGTCACGTCACCATCAGGCTCCTACGCCGCCATAGTTAAAGGCTCCTCGGTTCCAGCATCCCTTTCCAGCGTCTCTTACACTGCACCACCCTCTCCACCCCTGACTGACGAGAGCCGCTCCTTCGACCTCCGGCTCGCTATGCTGGAACGCCAGCAGCGAGAGCAACAGCGCGTTTCCCACAACCTACAACAACAGATCCACGCCTTGACCCAAACCCTCCAGACAACCACCTCCTCTCTTACCTCCCAGCTTACCAAGCTAAATGAGCACCTTGCCACACTCACCACTCCCTCCTCCACCGCCCAGGTCGCCCCTTTGGCTGATCTCGAAACCACCACACAGGCACACCACACTCGCTTGGTTCAGCTAGAGACATCGGTTCTGCAGATTCTTACCACCCTCCAAGCACAATCCAAACAATTAGAATCCTTCACTTCGACGCTCCAATCCCTGCATGAGTCACTGCCCCCGGCCAAAAAGAAGGAACGCGTACCCTCACGAAGTTCTACCACTACACTATCATAATGGCTTTTGGCGAGGACCTCGAGATTGTGCAGTGGAACTGCCGAAATCTGTGCCATAATAAGACCCCCCTCCACCAGTATCTACTCGCCCGCCCCTCCCTGCCCCATTTTCTCCTTCTCCAGGAGACCCGGACGGCCCGCACTGTGACAGGCTACCGCGCCTACCATGCCGCTACGGCCACACCACTTGCGTCTATTTATGTACGTAGCGACGTGCTCGTGGAGCCACTTGATATCCCCTCCGTCCTTCTTAAATATTTAGTTGGTGTGGTCTATTACCACCCTTCTTCCCGCGTCTCACTCGCCCTTTTGTCTTTCTACAACCCCCTGTTACCTCCTCTTTATTTTCCGCCCTGGGCAAGTTCCTTCACACTCTTCCTTCTAACTCCCATCTCCTCTTTGGTGGCGACTTTAATGCCCCTCACACACTCTGGGGCTACCCTCAAACCCTCAAACCCGGCCGCCTCCTCCACTGTCTGGCCCAGGAACGCCACCTCACCCTTCTCAATATTCCTGGCTCCCCTACTCGAGCGGGCACTGCCTCACAGCGCCCCACGACACCCGATCTCACTTTCTCTCGGGGTTCACTTTCATTTCACTGGCAAGTGACAGCCGAAACTCTTCTCATTGACCACTATCTTGTCCACATTTCCACCTCTCTTTCCCACATCCCTCGATGTCATCCGGTCACTCATACTGACTGGCACGCCTTCCGCGCTAATCTCGCCTCTGACTCCTTTCAATCCTACGACGACTGGACGTCGCGCATCACTGCAGCGCTCACGTCCAGTAGCCGTCGTGTTCGCTCTTGTCACCCAGTCCCAGACCCAGATCCTCACTTACTCCGTTTATGGCGTCGCCGTAAACGTCTTCAACGCTCCTTCCGCTGCCAACCCCACAATGCCCAACTTTGTTCCGGGATCCCTGCTCTGCGGGCCGAGATCGTCGCCCACTGCGCCTCACTCGAGCACTCTCGTTGGAGTGCTCTTTGTGACCGTCTTGACTCTGCATTGCACTCGCGATCCACATGGTCTCTCTTCAAATCCCTCCTTGGCACTAAGCCTGCCCTTGCTCCCACTCTAGCTAAAGCCCTCACTCAAGGAACTCTCTCCGATGTTTTTGGTCAGCTCGCCTCTCTCTATCTCCCGCCCCCTCTGGCACCCTCCTACCCGGTGTACTGCGGTGGACCTAACCCCGATCTGGACCAATCCTTCACTCTCCGGGAGCTCGAATCGGCTCTGGCTGCTAATGCTACACGCTCGGCTCCCGGTGAGGATGCCATTACATACCACACATCGCAACCTACCTGACTGCGCCAAAGAATTCCTCCTTAAAACCTACAATGATGCAAGGCACAGCGGCTGCCTGCCCAGCTCCTGGACCTCCTCCCTCATTTCTATGATTCCAAAGCCGGACAAGCCTCCCTCTCTCTCTAACCTTCGCCCAATCTCCCTGACATCATTTGTTGGTAAGACCCTTAAGCGAATGGCCCTGACTCGCCTCTCTAATTTTCTCGAGACGAGGGAGTTCTTCCCTCATTCTCTCATCGGCTTCCGACGCCATGTCTGTGCACAGGACATGTTTCTGGTTCTCCAGCACACGTTTCTGTCACCTACCCCCACTCAAATTCACGCACTTGTGACCGTCGATGTTCGCAAGGCCTTCGACGGTGTTTGCCACGACCACATCCTTTCCCAACTCGCCTCCCTAGACTGTGGCTCCCGTATGTACTGTTATATCCGCTCATTCCTCTCTAAACGTGTCGCTCGCTTTCGAGTCGACACCTATCTGTCCGACCCCCACAACCTTACCCGAGGCACTCCTCAAGGTGCTGTTCTCTCTCCTACCCTTTTCAATCTTGCTATGGCCCCTCTCGCCTCCCAGCTAGCTGAAATTCCCGACCTGCATCATATATTTTACGCCGATGACATCACTCTCTGGTGTTCGTCTGGCTCTCCCGGTCACGTACAGGACACCCTGCAACGTGGCCTAGATCTCATCGACTCCTTTCTCACCACTGCTGGCCTCTCTCTTGTTCCTGAAAAATCCGAGCTCCTTCTCCTCAACCATTCCTCATACCAGCGCTCACACAACCAATTCGTCTCTCTCCACCTTTCTGGCTCTCCCATTCCTGTCGTCACGCAGTGCAAAGTTCTTGGCTTTCCTTTGCATGTAGCCAAGAACGTGCAAGCCCGCCACCGTGCTGTCACCACCTGCCACTCCGTAACTCACCTCCTGCGGCGCGTGGTCACTCGGCGCTCAGGTCTCCACGAGGCTCATGCGTGCCGAGTTGCCCACGCGCTGGCCCTCAACAAGGTCTTGTACTTTGCACACTACGTTTCCTTCAATCAGACTCAACTTAACGCTCTTGAGACTGCCCTTGTGGGCCTCTACAAGGCAGCTCTCAACCTCCCTATCACTACCTCTACTGCAAAGATCTTTGCAACAGGCCTCTTTCATCCTCTCCGTTCTCTGCCCTCTCTCCATCATGACTCGCAGATTGCCCGGCTTTCCCTTACCCGTCAGGGTCAGTGGTTACTGACTCAAGCGGGTATCTCGCCCATTCCCTGCGCCCTGTTTACCTCTCCTATTCCCACCCCGGCTCCCAATCTTCGGATCCTCCCCCTTCCGTCCAACATGTCCCCCGTTCTGCACGCCGGCCGTCGTCATGCGGCCGCACAGCACCATTCCCCTCTCTTTGATACCCAGGGTGTAGCTTACACGGATGCCTCCTTCGTGGCTCCTCGAGGTTCCTGCGGCTACGCCCTGTACCACCCCCACCTCCCCGCTCCTGAAACTCACACCAGCGGGCCGTTTCTACGCCCTCCGGATGCATTGCCCCTCGAGGTCCTCGCCATTGCGCATGCCCTCCAGTCATTTACCCTCCTTCCTTCTCTTCAAGAGTACACAGTCTATTCAGACTCACAAGCCGCTATACACCACATACAGAAACGCACCCTAACCCCTTCTCTTCAACAGGAGGTCGAACGAGCGGTCTCCGCATTGCAGCCTTCCATCGTTTTCCTCCGCTGGGTTCCTGGGCATTCAGGGATTGACGGCAATGAGCTGGCTCATCAGCTCGCCTGTGACACTTTTCCGGGCACCGTTGATCCCCTGGCCCAAGCCCTCGGAGGACGGTGGGAGACTCACCCTTCGCCGCACCATAAAAGAGGTCTACCTCGAGCTCCGCCTCGACAAACGCCTATACCCTCCCCCTCATCCATCACTCACAGTGCCGGCTCGACTGGCTTGGCGCTGAAGGGGAGGAAGAACAGCGACTTCTGGTCGCCCAGGCGGTCGACATGCTCGGCCTTTAAATTTTGGCCGAATAAACGTCTTCTACTACTACTACTAGTGGGTCGTAAATAATTTGAGCGATCCAGATGCCTGGTGGTCTTGCCTGCATATATTAAAGACGCCGACGTAAGAAGCGGCGTTGTGTCTTTAGAGAGGGAGGCAAAAAATAATAACTTGGGTTTGGTTTATGGCTGTTAAGCGTCCAAAGTGCCTCAGGCTATGAGGAACGCTGCACTGGAGGGCTCCAGTAACTTCGACCTCCCGGGATTCTTTAGCATGCGGTGACATCGCGATCGACACGGGCCTGTATGATTTGGCGTCGACCGAAATGCGGCTACCGGTGCCGAAATGAAATCCACGTCTTTCGGGCCAGCAGCCGAGCGCCATGGTCACTGCAGCAGCGCCGAGGCACAAATATGAAGTATACGATACACATATATTGAAGCTCGTCCTTGTGCAAGCAACCCCTAATAGTCTCGGCGCCCGTGTCGGTTTGTATGGCGATGAAAACCTCTACCGTTGGCACGCCGAGCTGAACGGATGTTTTGGATGGTTACGCCCTTTGTGTTCAGTAGGCATAATAACATAAATGTTTATTGCACATGTATGCTATTTCCAAACAACTCGGTATACCCTGCGCGTTCTATCTGACTCTGCACACAGAAACAGCATTCGGCGGCGTCTTATAGACCACTACATTCAATGAAGGAAGACGAGCCTATCTATGAAGACAGGCTGATGGCGGAGTCCCCTGAAGCCCCAGAAGCATCCAGCAATACTTAGAGGCATCCAACTGAGCTGGTCGAGCACTCAGAAAACGTGTTCATTGCTCGAATTCGTTTAACATAATTGATTAGCGGCTATTGAATACGGTACTCATCTTCTGCACTGCATTTATGTTTACATCTTCTATCCACGACGCGATAGGTTTAAGTTTCTTATGCTCTTGAGCTCTAATACATTACAGAGAGAAGTTATAATGTAGCGAACTGCTCGTAGGTTTATTATGATTGTAGCCCAAAAATATGGCACGACATGCTAGCGATACTGTACACTTGGCCCATGAAAGAGTATAAAGCTAAAGGAGATAAAGTACTCAAAAATAACAAAAATTAGACTTCGTTCTCAAAAAGCGACCCTGTGTCGTGTGCAAAACTTTTGCGTAGAAGGCCATATATGTTAGACGGATTTACATGGCCCATGTAACAGATAAAGATTTCGGGAAAGCTCTATGTCCTCCATAAAAAAAATTCGAGATCACTGCGGTACCACGCATTGGAGTAATGCGAAAGCAATGACGCCTGCTCATTTCAGCTTACTTCTTTTATATGGTTCCTTAATTACCCGCTTCAATCAGAATTAATTCGTTTTAAATAACTTTAATTTATAATTAATGGAATGCAATTTTCTTAATTCACCGTAATTCGCCTTAATGTGCCCAAAATTCACATTTAAAGCGCAATAATTAACCTTAACTAAAACTGAAATCACCTTTCTTTATGATTAATTCACCTTAATTTTACTCATAACACTCTCTATAATCACTAATTAAAGACTGGATTTCGATTAACTGCACATTTTGCCTCGCTTCATCTCAGTATTCATTCCGGACTTTCAAATTTTGCGCCACGCGCTCGCTCTGCCCACACCTCCGGTCACGTGGCCCCAAACTTCCGCCATTTTCAAATATGGCGGCACTTTTGCTCTGGTCCCGCTCACTTTGTGAACATTTTTGGCTGTAGGTAACCATTCATCAGATCACGAAATTTTTTTTGCGCAGCATCCCCACATGATCCTCTTTCGATTACAAGCATTCGTTTGACGCTACTTCTTCTGAGTTGCCCACAGCTGCTGCCGACACGACGCCGCCGACATAGCCTAGTAATGCTTTTGCATTAATAATCATCAGAGAGCTCAGTATTTGGTCCTGTATGCAAGGAGGCTGCGAAACAACAGTGAACGCCATTCTAGGCGTTGTTCATGTTTCCACTTCCATTCCGTCGCACTAAGACGCCAGTACCATACGAGTACGCCCTTGTTACAATTATTTTGAAATATTCATTGTCGCTGACACAGAGATGCACTTAAAAATTCATGCTCGCGATATGTATGCCATCAGTTTTCCGCCCTGAGTGTGAACTTCTTGTTTTTTGTTTTCATGTTTTGTTAATGATTTGCCGTTAATATCAAGAACTCGAGAATTTTGCTCTTCGCAGATGATTTCAAATTATTCCATAATATTGGAGACATTGAGGACTGCCGCCAATTAAAGCTTACATTAACAACGTTGAGAATGGGTGTTGGAAGAATCGCTTAAAACTGAAAATTAAGAAAACTGTCTTCCTGTCTCAAACTAGGAAACGCGACACAGTTACGTTTGATTACACACTTTTGGCGGGTCAAATTTCTCATGTGGCCCATGTATGAGACCTTGGTGTTGTTGTCGATTTAAGGCTTGATTTTAGACAGCATGTAAATTCAATTGTGTTACGCGCATTGAGGCATATTGGTCTTATCTCTAGACTAACAAAAAAAACTTCGACGGCACGAATGCCTACGCACTCTATACTGTGCCCTTGTGAGACCGCGTCTTGAGCTCGCGTCAGTAGCCTGGAATAGCGTATCTGTCGCCTATTGCCCGAAAATTGAAAATGTCCAGCGTAAGCTCATACGCATTTACTATGATAGATATATTGTCGCCGTCGTTTCTAAGACTATGATTCTCTCTTGGCAGGTCTCAATATGTGTACCCTTGGCGACAGGCGACGCATACGTGACATGCAGTTTCTGCAAAAAGTCGTGCGCGGTTTCATTAACTATGGCAGCTTACTGATGTCGCTGAATTTTCGTGTGCCGCATGCAAAAGCCGCAAAATGTTTCGACACATTTTATTCCGATTTGCACATAATCTGTCCAATGACTCGTTTACAAATCCTGTGCAACAAAACGTTTACTGAAATGGACATATTTGCTAATTGTTATTTTCGCGCCTGGTTTTAAATGTTTTTAAGTGGCCATTCTGATGTATCTGACCTAGTGTGCGCTCGTTTAGGCCACTTGGCTGTTGAGGCACACTCAAACAAACATGTCTATATCTATCTATATCTATAAGCGGTTCAGCGTCCCCAATCCACTTAGGCTAGAGTGTGCACTTCTGTAGAGCGGTCAAGAAAAGTGTGTAAGAAAAGGAAAGAAAGTTTAGCGTCCGGATACTGATATATGAAACTTTAGTATGCATATAGACGTGAGTCTTTGCTACAAAAAAATATTATTTAAAAATCTGCATGTACGTAGAAACATCGGAATGGTTAGGCACGCATATAAGAGCAAATAATAATTTTTTTTCAATAGCGAGCACTAGCTCAACTTCACGTCATGTGAAATCCAACATTCCGAAACTTGGTTACATTATTTTGTGTTAAAGCACCCCCGTAGCGGTGGCTTGGTGTTTACGGCGCTCGGCTGCTGCCCCGAAAGACGCGGGTTCTATCCCGGCCGCGGCGGCCGATTTTAGGAGAAGGCAAAATTCTAGACGACCTTGTACAGAGCGATGTGAGTGCACGTTAAAGAACACCAGGTGGTCGAAATTTCCGGAACGCTTCACTACGGCGTCTCTCATATCCTGAGTTGCTTTGAGATTGTATATTTTTGATGTACATTTGTTGCTTGTTTCGTGCAGCTTTGATTCTACATTCCTGAAACATTTCTTGTGCGAATGTTCTATGGATGTTCTATTCATACCTGTTTACATCAAGCACTCAGAGGCCTGAAACAATTAGGAGCGGGAGTTCATGAAGAATACCGTAGTATTCCGCGATGCTTTCATGACATTGCTTTACTACGCTAATGCGCTAGATCGTACTTTGCCTTTTAGAGGGAGATGTGAAGAGTAGGCTCATCTTCGTGACGTTTTTGCGCATTTTGGAGGGAGGAACATTTCCCTGGGTCCTGATGTCATGGCAACAAAAAACAAAGATTGCAGTTTCCGTATAAACCAGCAGTTAATTAAAAGTCGCGCTGTAAAATGGACAAAAGTGGGTACAAATACCTCATATCAGAGGTCCTGCCGCTTTGGTCCCTTTAGTGAAGGCAAGCTCATAAGGCACATTTGTTGATTTCATAAAATCTGAAAAACTGCATTGAGCTGAATTTGCGCTTTTGTCTTCGCTGTTCAGTCTTCACCGCAGGAGAAAAAAGCTGTTTTTCGCCGTGAAGACGAATACATTTCATGTTCCACTGAGTGAAGGAATCAGAGAGGTTGTTTTTCTTGAAATATTCTGATATTTAACTTTCATAGCTGGGAGCTGTGCATTTGATCGCTTTAATGTGTAACACCTGCTATGTATGAACTAACTGCCACGATCGCAGCTAGATAGCACTCCCTGTAAATAAGAGGCCTGTCGTTTGTTGCGATCAAATGGAATGCCAGATGTGGCACTGAGCGGGACTCCCAAATACTCGCATATCGTAAAAGCACAGGAGAAGGCTTTATATCAGAACTGAAGCGAATTTGCCGCCATTATCATGATACATCCGAGCAGCTGCACCCACACAGTGCCACAACACACCACATCAAATGCCATAGAACAAAATGTCAGAAATGCAAAAAGTGAGGTACAGTTTCCTCCTAGAAAGACTTAAAACATATATGGATCAATCAGCTGTCTAGCCTCCCATTACGTGTATGTGCTGGCTCCGTGAGCATATACAGGTGGCGTATACTAGTACGCGTACATGCATACTGCGTTGAGAGTGATGTGAGTGGGCTAGACATCTGGTAGCTCAAGCAGCTCAATCTCCGGTGGTCTCCTGGGAGATCCAGAAGCGTCCCGCGGAAGCTTTCACGAACCCAAGCGGGCGAAGGCAGGGAAGTCTCATCTGCTAAAAAAAACTGACCAATTCTCGAATGCGAGTAACAGTAGCGCTCACATGACCTACAAACGTTACACCTTTTGCGCAAATCATTTTTTGCTTGCTCCTACCCGGTAATACGAAATAGGGAATTCGATTTCCCGGGCGATCTTGGGCTGAAATGCATTTCCGAGAGAAGCTGTTCTACCTTAACATACACGGGTAAGTTCACTGTGATTGTAACTAAAGTACAGGCGTGATGTTTTGCCGAGATTCTATTCTTGGCCGACGTTCTCATATAAGGCCACTAATTTTTTATTACATTAACGCTGCAATCACTCAGTGGTGATTTTAGCAGGGTTGTACCAGCGTAGAACATATATTGACATGAAGAGAAAACATGCACATATTAATAAAACTAGTATTTGAATAAATACAAAGCGTGCAGCTTAGGCTTAACAAAAACAACACACAAAAGGTTACACTACACAAATAAAACAAAGTCACTCCGAACACGATGCAAACAATTAATGTCACTATAAACATAATAAGAAAGAACTCATTGTTGCCGCAGACATGGCATTATTTTCAGCTGATAAAGTATATAATATAAACCATATGAACAGAAATGCAAAAAATCAGTTCATGCTTGCACAAGTAACCCGTTGTTGTTGGGAGCGTAATTACAAGCACATATGCTAAAAAAATTTAGGCCCCATATAGTCACTAATTATAGCTAGGAAAATCATTATTCTGAATGAAGAACACACAGTTTGGTGAACGAATCATAACAGAGCTTAGAAATTTCTCATCCATGCAAGGATCGTCTGAAATGACACAATGCCCGCACCCCTAGACGTTGCTGACGATTTCAATTCCTATGTTCCAAATTCCGTTAAAAAACTCTTCCGTCTTTCTGCAAATAATTTGACGCAGATAATGTGATGTTTTTGTTACGTACCTAGAGAACGAAAGCCAACATGTACCCATTCGTGCAAAAGCCACGAAAGAGGCTAGCAGCATGTTCCAAATAAAAAAATTAAAAATATGTTCAAGTTTTTCAGTGTGGTTAGAGTGGAGGCAGCAGAAATGCTTATTTTAATATTTACTTTATCAAAATGCATTTATGATGCAGATATGCACATAGAAATGTAGGTTTGGAAGAGCAAGGTGTGAGGAAAACTTTCTTACCGCCATTTGACGAAGCAGTCGCCACCCATAGCATCAATGCAGCAACGCTGAGGACTGCCGTTGAGATCCAAGCCGACATGGTCTTCGTTTCACGATGGATGAGGGCTTTCAAAAGGAGGATATTGTCAGCCTTGCTGGGCACCTACCTGCGTAGCATACTCTCCTGCGGCCTTTATAAAGGAACGCTGGCGAGCCGCGAATGGTATGCTGAGACGTCTTACGTCACCCACCTGCCTTGCAAATTGCGTGGGTGCTGTCGCTGGCTGAAGAGCTCAGTCACAAGCCTGCTTTCTTTTTTCGTTAATATTACAAGCCGAGTGCTTGCATGCTCCCCCCGCGTAGGTTCGTGACAGCTGTTTTCTTTGATATTGCGACATGATGACATCACATGCCGACTTGTGTGCAAGTGCCATAGGAGAACGCCAAGCGTTTTAACCCATTAGAGCCCAGGATACTTTTAAAAGTACAGTTGAATTTTTTTATGATTTTAACATCAAAGCTTGAATTTTTCTTTGGAAATAGATAATGCTTTTGTCACCAGGCGATCGGCCGACGTCTTTTAAGTAAGAAGGCGCATGTACTCTCCTCAGTATGTCATCTTTCCATGGTGAAACTTCAGGATGTTTGTTTCCCGCGAACTACACCGGTAGTCGCTGGCTTATCATTTTCACGCGCCCGCGTTGATGCACATATTATGCTAGTTTCAAGCACAGAGCAATACGAAACGCGAAAGTAAACGATGGATGCTTTGAATATCCCGAACTTCTGGCTTTTTTCGTGCTATGATGCACTATAGGCTGCTGTAATTTCAATAGTACGCTGGGTCTTCCAGTGCGCGTAATGGCACCCATATATTCGAAGTCGTGGATCTTATGGCTTCTTGCAATTTTCAGGGAAAAAAACGCTTCATCTTCTCAGCGAGGCCTCAGATACTGCTGCACCTGTCGATAGCTATCGTGATTACAACAATGGTGGGATTTTAATTGGTTATCATAAAGTTTTTGTTATCAGAACTGGATATTCTGCAGAGCAGACAGTTACTTCAATGCGTTAGAGCGATACTGTGGAAGTTCTGATTTCTGAAAAGAAACTTTTAGAAGCGCGTGTTTTGTGGTCGTTGCCTAAGGTAATTTCAACACTTAATGTCCGTTTCATCTTTTTTGGCATTTTTTTTTACTACTGTCGATTTTCTGGTAACGCTCTGCCTGGAGGAATTTCGGGGTACAGGAACCTTTCGCCAAAACGCTTTAGGAAGCATCCACTCGCCCCAGAGAAAGCAACGGAATAGAAGCAGCCAGGAAAAGTTGGTTCTTGCGTCATCAGTGTAGGTAGTTACGTGCTTTTATTGAAATCTAAGGACAGCAGTGTAGTCAGTATGGCCTGCAACTATAAAAGCATTGAGCCTACATGTTTTGTAAAACGGTGGTTGCCTAGAGCGCACTAAAACAGGACTTTTGTAAGCGAAAACGCCTTTCCTTTTGCAACAGTGGTATGGCAGCTGTCGATCTTTCGTATCAAGCCATCAACCGCTACTACACCGGCATTTGGGATAAAAAGGAGGGGTGGGAAGGGCTGGTAACACGAAAGCTCAACTTTGCAACTATGGACGCCTGAACAAATGCAATCTTCCCTGCCCATAAAATTTTAAGTTCTAAGAGTTGAATTAATAGTACATTACACCAAACAACCAATATGCGCACTTTTTCAAGCACGCAAAAGTCTGATCCAGGACAGAGCGGCCTGAAATAGAAAGAGTTTATACAATAATAGCACCGCAAAAAAGTTCCGTAAAGCTTTCGATTTTCGTTATAGTACACGCGCAAAAAGCATGCATAGATGCTAGTAGAAACGCTCAGCACGACACAGGTGAAAGGTGGTGTTTTTTTTTTGTTGTTTTGAGTTAGCATTGGGTGATTGGGACAGCAATCCATCTTAGGGCACTTAAAACACTGAGCTATAAGGGACGACATTGCATCGGGTTCAGAATTTATGGAGACCTTCTTGGCTGCTTATTGACGTAGTCAGTTCAAGCCGTATTTCGCCCAGCAGCTCAGGTGAAATACTGCCGCTGTCTGGATCCAACGCAGTACGCCGTGTTCAGCAGCCCAGCGCTATAGTCAGTGAGGCAGATTGCGTTGCACTGTCTGGCCAGCTGGCGTCTATTCATCTCAAACCTGGAAGCATCAAAATGCGTATGCAGGATAAACTAGAATCTCATTACACACTGTCAGCACAGAGGCTCGCTAATGCAAAGATCGCTTTCTGAGCACGATATGCGTCCATTATTTTTCTTGGCAGCTAAACCAGGCCGATGCAATTTCTTTGTCCACGATTAACGTTGCCAGCTCTCGTATTCACTACACTACACTTACACCCGCAGGCAGGCTGAGGAATACAGCGGTTTTTATGGTTCCAGAATGCGATTTGTACTCGTTTCGCCCGCCTGGCTGAGGACATGCTCGCCCATGAATAGGACAGATCTCCCAAATACTGCGAACTTCTGAATGACAACATCCGCTCAACACGGGAACTCAAATTACTCGAAGCTGACGATTGGAACCTGCCTTAACTTTTTCCGGCAATATAAAGATGATTTTATTTGAAACGTGTGACGTGTTCATTTATTTTGAGTTACAAGATACATGTGCGTAAAAAAAGCAAGTGGGCTATTACCACGCCACAGTCTCATTGGTGAAATTGAAAGGCATTCTTTTCATTTATGGGCGTGTGCCTTTTAGTGATTCATAGCTGAGTGGGAAAGCTGACAAACTGCTGCGTCAAGCGTCGGCACTATGGCGAGGTTTTAGCCTGCAGACTGCAGTTCTTCATGATGTACACCCAAGGCTGAGTGACCAGTGCCATTTATGAAGATTACGTTATTAATGCCAAAGCATTACTAGGCTATGCATGTGGCTTTCTGTCAGAAAAACCGTGCCTGGAGCGATTGTGGGAAACGATAAGAAAACGTCGTTTAAAAAGTTGTTATAATCGAATGAGTATGAAGTGAGCATGCGGTGCATAAACTGTGGTGCTGATCGGATCATTAACTAATTAATTAGCGCCCCACCGCCGTGGCTAAATGGTTACGGCACTCGGCTGCTGACCCAAAAGACGGGGTTCCATCCCGGCCGCGGCGGCTGAATTTCCATGGAGGCGAGATTCTAGAGGCCGGTGTGCTTTGCGATGTCAGTGCACGTTAAAGCACCCGAGGTTATCGAGATTTCCGGAGTCCTTCACTGCAGCGTCCCTCTAGCCTCAGTTGCTATGGGACGTTAAACACAATAACCAGAACAGCAATTAATTAGAGCCATACAAGTGACCAAAAGCAGGCATAGTCGGCCCGGGAGTTGCACCAAATTTGAATTGCCGGAAGTTCACTGCCACATGACACACAATATGATGTGCCACGTGACTGCAGCAACTGACCGAAAGGTGCGCTGAGTTTAAATGTGCGAAATGAATACAGAGGTTAAACGATGATAGCTTTTGAGTTAATCGACACCACTGAGCCATCGATGCGGAGCTGCATCAGAAGTTAATTAGAGTAAATCATTAGTAAATTCATTGCGAATTAACGAATAAATTTCGAATAAATGAAGTAATTTTGAAGTATATTGATTTTTTGTGCTAAAATTGTGAATAAAGTCAGTGGGGCGTGGATCGAACGAAATAATAGTTAATTGATTATCAATTAATTATGAATCTAGGTGGATTATTGCGATTATGATGGGAATTAATGGTGCATTGCCCTGAATTACCATAGAATTAAAGTGATTTTTTGTGAATTGAGCTAATTGTGGGATTGCAATGTAATTAGTTTTGCGTTAAGCTGAATCAAGGATGAATTAACTGCGAAAAAATTGTGACTAAATTTTAAATTTAGGTGAAAAGATGCTCATACGAGCAAACAGAAGAAAACAGAAGCAAATAGAGGCGAGGAGTTCCGAGGAGGCGTCAGTGCTTTCGCATTACTCCAATACGGGCTGCCTCAGTGATCTCTAACGTTTTTGCGGTCTGCAGCAACCACATAACGCCTGCTCGATACGGCCGTATAACATATATGTTTTAATACAATAACCAGGTATGACCATCCCTAAAATTGACCACCGACTGTCGGGAGAGAAAAATGCTTTGCACCACCGCTTGCAACGCAGCCTTCAGTGGTGATTTACTTGTGTCTGTCAAACAACATTGGATTGGAATATTAGCGATTCAGGAAGGGTAGCGTGAAGCGGTTTTATTTCACACATATGTGCACGGGAAATTTCAAACGATACTTGATGAATGCTGGATATTGTTATTTGCAGGAATTTTATGCGACCTGAAAAACTTTTAAATTTGGCATAAATAGTAAATATAGTGATCTTTAACCCATCGAAGAAATATCCAACATAAGAACCGGCTTAGGACACCAAGATGTTTTAAGTTTCATGCATATAACGTTCAAGCAGCAGTAGAGATGCAGATTTTTTTTCTGAAAGAGCTCCAGAGGTTTACTGCTAAACCTCTCTCTCTTAAAACAAAATAAAGAACAACATTTGTTACCAACAGCTCTCACAAGATAGACCGAACTATGTAAAGAAAACATAATCATTTGGCCAAGCAACACAGCATAATGGAAATGCAGAGTCATAGTAATTCACAATACGTTAGTGTAGAATGTTAGTGTATTAAGATATACGCATTATTAGGGGCTAATGACACCATGCATAATGCTCGTTATCGATCATACGGACATGATATCCAGAATTTGATGACAGGATATAAAACACCTTCCATATGGAAATTGGGAAGAACTTTTTTGGAGTAACATTTTTCAAGAGGCGACAAGCCTATTATATTGGACATAGTTTGAAGTTTGTAGTTTATTTTTTTTTACCAGAAAGCAAAAATTGATACATGAGATGTGGTATGGAAGGTGGGGAAAAAGCTACACATTAGTAGCTTGACTAGCCCCACCTCCCAGTAACTGACAGCGGACGCTTTGACAAAGGTGAGTAGCACAGATTAACGCAGCAAATATTGCGACTGCGAAGCTAGTTTGCAAGCAATAGACATAAAATGCAAACTACTCTATTACTTAAGGAATTGGAATAATCAAAGAAGTATTAGGAAGCATTATACAAAAAGTGAATACAAGTCAAGTTTAGAAACTCCGCGCAGTTTCTGTATTGTGAGGTAGTATGTATTTAAAACCTGAGGAATGCTAGACTGAACCATCGGAAATCCATAATTTTTGCGAGATCTTGGAACAGGCCAGTATGAAAGACATAGGAATGAAAGAACATGAACATGAAAGAACATGAAAGACATATTAATGTCTGTCATATAAATTTCACTATTCACGACGTGATAACCATACTGCAACATTAAATCTTACCGATCGTGAATGTGAAGTAAAATGGGGAGGTAGGAAAGTGGCGAATATTTTAAGCCAGAATTCTGATTCTGAACATTTTGCCGATGAGCTATTGGACACATACGCCAGATCTCATACCGTCGCACAACAGCCTGAATGAGCATAAATAAATGAGCAACAGAGAGAAATCAAAGTGCCCATGTAAAGTACTTCCAAATTTTAGAAATCTTCTAACTCATTTCATGTCTTTCCTTTCTAACTCTAAATATTGATGTTAATTTCGGGCAGCTCTCCAGTAGAACGCCAAGCGAGCAGTTGTGATTTGAAGTATATATTGGAAAGAAACTAATACCTATAGGCATACATCTGCAAAATCTGGAGACCGGGAACGAACACTATAAGCTTTTTATTTAGAACTATTGATAACTAGTCTCTTTCTAGCACACCATTTAGGAATGTTAATGAGATCTTCGGTATGTGTCGCGGCAAGCGTGTTCGAATATTTAAACTAAAGGACATTACAATCCCCTGCATTCTAAATACACTCACAACCCATGACAGAACACTTACATTCATAGCTTATAATGACTAAACATTAAAGAGGGCCAACTATCGAACCCCGATCAACGGCATGGAGGGTAGAAATACAAACATTTAGTTTAATATCGCGTCTGTAAATACGAATACCACATCAAGAGCACCCTTGAATACTGCAATGCACAATTTAAAAAAAAAAACAGAATAACCTGATGAATCCTGTCAAATGCTTCAAACAATCGAGAAATACGGAACGAACATAGCCACGGCCAGAAGATGTATGAGAAGCGACACGGGGGCGTGCTGCCTCCGTGCTTCGTGAAGCACTGCCACGGAGATCGCGCGAGAATGGGAGTCACCAGCTGCATGCGGGAAAAGAGCAGCCTACCGTACTTACTGGGCATGAACCTTTTACCGCACATTCTTACAGGCTCCCGGCGGCAGTGCTTAACGAAGCGAGGAGGCCACGTGCGGCCGCGTTCCGTCTCATAGTAATGCGGAAGCATTGTATGGCTACTATAGTAACGACTGGCAGCTTCTCTCAGATCGTGAATGGCAGTTCAGCAATGCCCCCCCCCCCCCCCCCCCCTCCCAAAGAAAGTATACAACCGCTGTATCTCACGGGTACTCCAATTTTTCAGAAACATGGAGGCTAGCGAAGAGAGTTCAACTTAAGGACAACGCAGCGAGTGGAAAGAAAAATGCTAAGTGTAACGCTAAGAGATCGGAAGCGGGCGGAGAGGGTGAGGGCACAAACGCGTGTTGATGACATCCTGGTCGAAATTAAGAGGAACAAATGAGCTTGGACAGGGCGTGTAATGTGAAGGCAAGATAATCGCTGGCCCGCAAGGGCAACGGAGTGGATTCCAAGAGATGGTAAGCCTTGCAGGGGACTGCAGAAAGCTAGGTGGGCGGATGAGATTAAGAGGTTTGCGGGGATACGGTAGCCGCAACTGGCAAAGGACAGGATTAATTGGAAAGACATGGGAGAGGCCTTTTCCCGGCAGTGGGCGCAGTCGGGCTGACGATGTTGGCGATGATTAATCACCTACAACATTCCCGTTTTAAGCATCCGACTGGACAAAGTATTTAATCATGTTTTGTTTGCGGGGAGATTATCCAGAAACGCTCAAGATTGTAAGGCTTGTTCCGATCAACAGAACGTTAATCCTAATGTTGTTGAAAATTAATGCCGGATTACAATACTGCGTTGCATTAAAAGGCTGTTGGAGCAAATAATAGCTGAGGGAATACTGACATTTATTGGAACATGCGACATGTTATCGTGATAAGAGCATGGCTTACGAAGAGGTCATTCCAAAGGCACATTAGTACGCACAGAAACAGAGAGAGAGTAAAGAATTTTAATGCAAAGAAAAGGATAAGAGGTCGGTCGGCGGTATTATGTTGGTCAAATATTTAGGGGAATCCTCCATGGTGAAGTAGATTTATAATCAGCCGATAATTACTCATTCGCATCCAAGCAAGCGCAGCCATACGGCTAGAAAAGAGAGTTAAACAGCTTACTCAAAAACTTCGTACTTAAAGAAAATGTTGTCCTACTCTATGGTTCGAACCCAATATCACCCCTCCACCGAAGCAGTCGCTCTACCAACTATGCTTGCCGCGATGCCAAGCTTATGCTTAGGGCGAGAGCGAATATATCAAAAAGTCGAATTGCGAACTCTTTTGATCATGTCTATAGGGGTATCACCTAAGGTGAAGTAGATATGTAAGGAGGAAGTAAATTCTCATTTGCATGCACCCGAGCGCCGACGTACGCGTACGAAGAAAGCTAACCAGCTTTTTCAAAAACTTCGTAGTTAAAGAAAAATTCGACCAGTTGCACGGTGTGGTTGCCAAACTGCGTTTGCTGAAGGTATGGAGACGTCCTCTAATCTGAAACTGCTGCTCGGTACACCAGACGTAACAACAATACTCCCCTCTACCCCGTAAAATGCTTATACGGAACGAAGGTTAATATCCACGAATACGTGCAGAATCAATCGGTTCCGATAATTATCAACACTATAGCTTAGTGTCCCTTGTACAAAACTTGCATTTGAGTTGAGAGGACATAGTAGCAGCGCCAATAAACAGAGGACGATAGGGCAGAAGAAGACAACACAGGCTCTTCTTCTACCCTGTCGTCCCTGTTTTTCAGCGCTACTACTATGTTCTCTCAATCCAAACACCAGCTTGCCCAGCTTTCTGCCTTAATTGTACTTGACACACATCTCATTTCTTCCAAGCAAGTTATCTCGTATTTCTCTCGAGAGGTCCACTGTCGATATCACGCTGTCCAGTCATGGCACAATGCAAGAGCACATTATATCGCTCCACGTGGTGGTCTTCCATTCAACGTGATTTTGCCCCCGCAGCCGTATCCATATTTATTCTTCCGTGGCCTGCCACACCAGTCGCTATCAGAGACACCGATCAACTTCGAAGAGCATTTAAAAACGTAACATATATCGCCACCTTCTTGCCTGAAATTCAACTGTTTCTTTAGGTAAGACCTTTACTTGTCCCGTTTTCTTAGTTGCTCCGTCATTTTATTTAGGCCAT
Source organism: Amblyomma mixtum (assembly GCF_055824585.1). Classification (NCBI taxonomy): domain Eukaryota; kingdom Metazoa; phylum Arthropoda; class Arachnida; order Ixodida; family Ixodidae; genus Amblyomma; species Amblyomma mixtum. Next base: position 157,666,651 of record NC_143012.1, read on the forward strand.
GTTTTTCATGCGAATGCTGTGGTGTTTCCCTTGTACTTCTATTTTGGAGTTCGCATGTTCTGCAGCCCGTTCCTCTTTATACCCATTTAAGCATCCAGCATACTAATTGATAAATAAATTGCAGTCAATTAACAACAATGGGCAGGTTCGAGCCCCAATCCTTGCTGTACGCTGCTGTCAAAACCACAATTCCTTTCCCTGCGTTTGAATTCCCCCTCCGATTTCAACATATTCGGGGTATGCCGTAATCATAATCACAACCACACTAAGCAGGAAAAAAATCTGCCACACGCACAGATAGAATGAGCACGAAGGGGACTCAGCCGTGCTCTCTCTGCCCAGCTGTGCTTCAGCTGCGCAGAGCTGCAGTGCACAAGCGGTTTTCATGGACATATGCTATGAATATTTCCATATTGCAATAAGCTCTTGTTCATGCAAACTCGCACAGCTGTGGCGAGCTAACGTTTTTTTGGTTGCGTACTTTTATTATTATTGCTATCTCTTCCCGTAGCTGTTCGAAGTCTCCTGCCTGTTGTTTTATCCCTTTTTTTTGTCCGTTTGCCTTTATGCGTTCTTCATTTCAGCAGCATTTTCATGGCTTCGCTTGTGTTCTTTTCTGGTTACTAGTAGTGTGGTGCTGAAGCACCAGTGAAGGGCAAGCATGTCTTCTCGTAATTCTTATACACACGCCTACGAATATATTTGTTCGCAAAAACGAGACCACTCAGGAAACCAACTGTTGGCTTCATCGGTTCAACTGCTTGACAGTTGTTGCTGGTCTAACTTATGAAATGCGGAGACAAACCATACCGTTAGTTCATTCCGTGAGACGGACACCATAATTATCGTGTGCCGGCTGCTGACATATATTGTGAATATCCAGCCTACTGAGCAGCTAAGTCCTCGACACTAAGAAACATGACCGCGTCTGGATGCGATATTTTGGCTCAAGCGACAAAGAAATGGAAATTGAAAGTTTATTTCTCTAGACACATTAAAGTGGAAAAAGGGGGCACTGGGCAAAAAGCTGCGTAATGCAGCTCGAAGTAGCACCCAGTGCCCCACGAGTACATCGACAGCAGTATGTATCGCGAACATCAGGCTTAAGGTAAGCTTATTATCCCCGTCAAACCAAATAAAGAAAAAGGACAGCAACAGTATAAGCCTATCGCGTACACAACTGGGCAAATTTATTATGCTTAGGGGAGAGCGAATTGATGAATAGCCCGAATTGGGAAATATGTTGGCCATATGTTTAGGGTCATTTGCATCCACTCGAGAGCTGACGTACGGCTACGATGGTAAACAGCTATTTCGGAAACTTCGTAGTTAAAGGAAAATTCGTCCATTTGCACGGTGTGGTTGCCAAACTGAGGTTGCTGAAGGTATGGAGGCGTCCTCTAATCTGAAATTGCTTTTCGGTTCATCAGATGTGAAAATAATACGAGTACTCCCCCCTACCCCTTAAAAATCTTATGCGGAACGAAAGTTAATATCCGCGAATATGTGCAGAATCAATCAGTTGCGATAGTTCTTAACATTATAGCTTAGTGTCCTTTGTACAAAACTTGCACTTGGCATACCTCTCTTTTCTTCCTGGAGAAGTTATCTCGTATTTCCCCCTTTCGAGAGATCTACTCTCAATATCACGCTGTCCAGTCATGGTACATTGCAAGATCACATTATATCTCACCACGTGGTGGTCATCGCTTCAAAGTGAATGTACCATCGCAGCCGTATTCATACTGATTATTTCGTGTACCTTGCCGCGAGTGGAAACAGCTGCCTGCCACACTAATCGCTACCACAGACACCGATCGCCTTCGAAGAGCCCTTGGAAGCGTAACATGTATTGTCATGTATGCTATTTGTAATTTTCCACCTACTCAAGAGAGAGAGAGAAAAAATTTATTATGGCAAGTGTGTTTAGACCCCCCTTGGGCCCCTGGACCACCGCACGGTCCCACTCTACGTACTCAACATCATCCTCAGCCAGTGAGGGGCCGATCGACGGCAAGGATGAAAAATCCCGGATGGAATCGCTCCCGCCATGGGTTTGTGCCATTAAGCCTGAGGACATCATAACCAGCATCATCGTGAGCCCGGCCAAGACCGCTTGACCTTTCTCTGGCGCCTGCTGTCCTGCGGTCCTGGTCCTCAAATGTCTCTACGATCTACTTCGTTTGAACGTTCCGAGACATTCTAGTGGAGGCGCCGTCTTATGCGACGTCATCCCCTACCTCCTGCTTCGCATAGCTAAAGGTGATGCCCTTCGGACCCTGTACAGCTGCAGCGATCTTCCAGCGCGTTATGGACACCATGCTCACCGGCCTCAATGGCAAACGTGCGTTGTCTACTTTGATGATGCAGCCATTTTTTTTTTGAAGCACGTTCATGAACATCTGGTTCACCTAAAACTGTCCTCAGGGCTATCTAAAACGCCGGTCTCACCCTCAAGCCCACGAGGTGCTCATTTGCCTATCACGAACTGAAATTTATAGATCACGTCGTCAGTCACGAGGGCGTCCGTCCTGGTCCAGATTAAACAGTGGGCGTCGCTTCCTTCCAAAAGCCGTTTAGCAAGAACGCCGTGCGGAGATTCCTGGGCCTCTGCGCTTACTATAGACGCTTTGTGCCCAACTTTTCGGATATTACCACGCTGCTTGCTGGCCTCACGAAAGAGTCCGTCCACTACCTGTGGTCTGATGAAGAGTAGCTTGCATTTGGCCATCTAAAGCGGCACCTGCAGGCTTCCCCTGTAATAGGCCATTTTGATCAGGACGCCGCGACTAAGGTACGCAGTGACGCTAGTAACACGGGCCTCGGGGCCGTCTTGATCCAACGTCTTGAGCGTGTTATCGCATACGCTAGTGGTGCTTGTCGGATGCGGAAACCAATTACTCGTCCACAGAAAAAGAATGCCTCGCAGTAATTCCGGCGACCACGAAGTTCCGACACTATCTGCATGGGCCCCGCCGCGGTGGATCAGTGGTTACGGTGCTAGGCTGCTGGCCCGAAAGACGCGGGATCGATCCCGGCTGCGGCGGCCTAATTTCTATGGAGGCGAAATTCTAGAGGCCCGTGTAGTGTGCGATGTCAGTGCACTTTAAAGGACCCCAGGTGGTCGAAATTTCCGGAGCCCTTCACTACGGCGTCCCTCCTAGCCTGAGTCGCTTTGGGACGTTAAACCTTAATAAACCAAACCTATCTGTGTGGGCACCCATTCCAGGTGGCCGCAGAACACTATTCTCTGTGTTGGTTGTTCAATCTAAGATACCCTGCAGGCCGACATGCGTGGTGGGCTCTACGACTGCAAAAATTCGACGCTATGTTCGGCTATAAGTCTGGTCGCAGACACACCGATGCTGACTGCCTGGCCCCTACTCCCGTCGAATCTGTGCCCTACTGATGCGGACGACTATGACATCTTTCTCGGAACTCGAACTCCTGCAAATATGGCGGCGCGCGAGCGACTGGACCCGGAACTTCGCGACGTGATCTGACATTTAAAGAGCCAAGGAGGCGCAGTTCCGCGTCCTTTTGTCCGCGTAGTATCTAATTTATGCCTTCGAGACAACGTTCTTTGACAAGAGCTTTGACCTGAGCCCGAAGTCATGTTTTTAAGGCGGAAGCCTTTAATGCCTCATCGTTGTAAGCAGGAGCTGTCGACAGAAATGTCACGCTTTTCAGTTGGTCGAAACGGTCGTGACGTCACAGAGCGCGAATTTCAAACGGGGCCAATTGTACTTTGGCTACTAACCATGCAACCAATTAAAGGGATCGTATAGTGGTGCACCAAGTAAGTTTGACTCAGATTAGTTAATTGCTTACTTAACTAATTAGTCCAATTAACCTTTCTAGTCAGACCAGATAAATAAATAAAACCAGGTAAGAAATTGGCCGAGCTTGGGAATCGAAGCCCGGTTTCCGGAGTGCGAGTCGAGCACGCTACCACTCCGCCATGCCAGCTCGATGGTTTGGAATGAACAAAGGTGCCTCTAGTGAATACGGTGTCTTCGTTCACTCCCATCTTCCTCCCTTCCCGTTACGGCGAGGTTTAGGTGTCCACCGAGATATAAGAGACAGATACATTTCCTTTCCTCAAAAACCAATTTACCGACGAGCAAGGCGTATTTGTCCGCGTTTCAGATTGGTCCAAATTATCGTGACGTCACCACGCGCGAATTTTGACTGGTGTCCGCCGAAATATGTGAGACAGTTACTGCGCAACTTCCTTTCCTCAAATACAATTTTCGACTAGCGTCTACTGAGATATGTGAGACAGTTAATGCGTAATTTCCTTTCCTCAAATACAATTTTCATTTTCTTCACTACGGCCCCTCTTTCTTCTTTCACCCACACTTCCTCCCTTGCTGTACCGTGCTGCTCAGGTGTCCACCGAGACGACACAGAATTACACCCCCTTTTCCTTTCCTCAAAAAGCGTTGCGTTCAAAGGGCAACGCATCGCGCCGAACGGGTGGTGGCATTCCGTGCTCTCTGGCAGCGCTACAACACGCTGTCGCGTTCCACTCCTAAAGGCGAAGCTTAAGCGTCATTAATTGGCAGTTAATTAATGCACCAACAAAATGTGAAGTGAACAATCGCGTAGCAGAATGCAGCACTCAGGCTTTCGCCTTTCACCACTTTAGCCGCTAAAGTTCCTCGTATTTTTTGGTTGTGCCCACTAATCTACGCGACGAAATTATAGAAGCGACTCGAAGTCGTACGCTCTCGCGGATACGTTGGAAGTACTATTGGCCACACTCGACATGACCGTTCGCCATTACACCAGGACCTGCCGCGAATGTCAACGGTGCCATGCGGCACTCCTCACCCCATATTATGCCACCGCTCACTCCGTTCTAGCAGATTGGCATGGACCTTCTCGGACCTTTTCCTAAGTCCCAATCGGGGAACCGCTGGATCGCTATTGCGACGGACTACCCCACGCGATACGTCCAATCAAGCGCTCTGCCGTCATCAACGGCTTGGGGTTCCTAAGCGACTCTTTCTATGCGAGACGCCGCAGTGTTGGGCTCCGGAAATTTCGACACATTGAGGCCTTTAACCTGCACTGCAAATCACAGAGAGCACGAGTTTCTAGAATTTCGGCTGCGTATAAATTCAACCGCCGAAGCCAGGACCGAACCCATGTCTTTCGGGTCAGCAGCAGGGCCCCATAACCACTGAGCCGCGGCGGCTCCAGACCAAATGAAAATCAGAAATGCTGTGGCTGTATACAAGGGCAGTTCAAAAACAGAACTGTTCAATTATAGGCCAATTCCAGTTCTTCCTGTACTACCTAAGCGCTTAGAAAAAAGTATTGATACCAAACTAACCAAATTTTTACGAAAACACTCAATGCTTTGTGACTGTCAATACGGATCTAGGCAAGGGAGGTGAACAGAAATCACGGTTAATAAACAAGAAGAACTGATCATAGGCTCCTTTCAGGACCGAAAAATTGTTTTTGGAAGTTATATTGATTTTACAAAGACATTCGACATAGTCCAGGCCAAAATCAACTGATGGTCCACATCAAGATGCCTCAGTCTATATAACCAGTAAACAAAGTAATTCCATGTTTTTGTTACCATGCACTGACTCAGAAATAATTACCATTATTCACTCCTTACGCAGTAATAGTGCTCCAGGTGTCGATGGCATAGCTCCAGTCCCGATCAAGAAAGTAGCAGATGTCATTGCGATACCATTAGCACATATAGTTAACCTTATGTTCACGACAGGCACATTTCCACATCAGTTGAAAATAGCTCGTGTCACTGCCATTCACAAAGGGGGTGACATTAATGATTTAAATAATTATCGGCCGATCTCCGTTCTTTCAGTTTTTTCTAAGATTGCAGAACTTGCAATCAACACACGTCTTTCTCAATATCTCGAGAAAAACCATGTCATCTCCAAGCAACAGTACGGATTTCAAAAAAACAAAACAACTGAGGCCGCCTTACTGGAAATCAAAGAAAAGCTAATTGAAAACATAGAAAATAAACTGCTAACAGTTGGCATATTCCTTGATATGAGGAAAGCGTTTGACTCCGTTAACCATAAGATATTGCTTGAAAAAATGCAGTGTTATGGAATACGCGGCGTTCCTTTAACCTTATTTGCTAGCTACCTTGACAACCGATCTCAAACAACTATCATTAACGGTATTTCATCTGGGATCGGTCAAATTGTGTCTGGTGTGCCACAGGGCTCCGTTCTAGGACCAACGTTGTTCTTATTATATATTAATGATATCGTCAACCTTCGTCCAGCAGACAACATTATAATCTATGCAGACGATACTAACGTATTTTTTTCAGGGCAAGATAGTAATATTTTGCAAGCAGCCTCCAATAGTTGGTTATCCCAATTGTCTGTTTGGTTAAAATCAAATAGGTTAGAACTTAATGTCAGGAAAACAAAGTACATACTGTTTAGAGCCAAAAATAAGGAAGTTCCGAACAACTTCCAAATTCACTTCGAACAAGCTCCTATAACTCGTGTCAGCTCTACAATGTTCCTTGGAGTCATTTTTGAAGAACATTTACTCTGGACAGATCATGTAAACTACGTTTGCACTAAAATGGCTCGCTCTGTTGGTATCCTAAATAAATTTCGCACAATACTGCCTCGGAAATTCAAACTACAAATTTATTTCTCTCTAGTCTTTTCGCATGTACAATATTGTTTGTTGATCTGGGGAACGACTACCTCAACCAATCTTGTGAAAGTACTTACTTCACAAAAAAGAGCTGTACGAGCGATTGATAATTTACATTACAGTGAGAGCACGGGTCTTTCCTTCCTCAACCATAGACTGCTAACCATCACGGCCGCTTACCACAAGAAGCTTGCTGTTTATATCAGAAACCTTATGAAAAGAAACTGGCAGACTTTCGAGAGCACATATTTAATTGCCCAAACAGCATACAGTCTTAGGCACCCTCAATACCATGCATCAAAATCCCGTACAAACTATGGGTTCCAAAAACTAACTCACATAATTCCTCATACATTAAACACCTATCCATATTTAACAGAATTGTCACTACAAAATATGTCCGAGGTCAGATTTAGGAAAACTGTTCATGAATATTTTTGTTATAGCTAGTTGTGGTGTGTTTTTACCTAATCAGTTATTGTCTTTGTTATGTTTTGATCTTAGTTTTGTTGTGCTTAGCTCTATGCATGCCTGATCTCTGTTTCGTTGTCAGTATATCCGCTGCTTTTCTAGTTTCTGTTACTTATGAAAACTTTGTACCATTGCCAAGTGCCACTTTGTTTTTGTTTTTGTTTTTTTACATGGGGAGGGCAGGCCTCAGTCAGGCGCTACTAGGCGCCTTTAGCTTGCTCTCCCTTGTTTGCAGTCTCTGTACTGGCCAAACAAAACCAATAAATGAAATGAAATGAAATCGTCAGCTACTGTACAAGTTGCTACATTATGGAATCAGAGGAAAAGGTTTATCCTTAATTAAATTGTACCTAGAAAACGGCATGCAAATGGCTGCCAATGACCGCACGTCGTCATCATTAAAAGCTATTTTCTACAGTCCCACAGGGCAGCACTTTAGTTCAGATCAGTTGTTTTATTCCTTAAAGGGCCCCTTTTCAGGGGGTGTTACATAAGGGGTGGGACTACACTTGAAAATGTAAAAAAAAATCAATGATTATTTAACACTGAAGATGATATGTTACAGCAGCTTGAAAACAAAATGGCGAAGCGATGACGACGATGTCATAGAGAAGGCCGTTCCAGTCTGAAGCTGTTCGAGAAAAGAGCGAAGCAGGAAAAGTAGTAGTGTGCGTTGGTGGGCGTGCAACTTGCAGTGGGTGACTGGTGCGGTGAGATATACGTGCTGCGGCTGTGATGTGGGGTGCTCGATTCAGAGAAGAATAAAAAAAAACTTGTGAAAAAGAGCGAAGGTAGCGACGAAATATGAGGAGTGGCAATCCGGATTTCACTTTCAAAGTTGAAACACTGGTGTCGTACGAGTATGAGGAATGAATGAACCGGACGGCACAATTTTGAACCGATTCCAATGCAGTGATTAGATAAGCTTGCTGTAGGTTCCAAATGGCAGATGCGTATCCTAATTTCGATCTTACTCGTGACTTGTATGCGACCTTCTTTACCTGAGGTGGGGCAAGACGGCGCTGACGCTTAAAGAAACCTAGTGTTTCCTTTGATGCTGAAATGATGTTACTAATATGAGCGCACCATAAGTGATAAGGAGAGATGGTGATTCCCAGATATTTGTGCGATTCTGTTAGCTCATTTGGTGTATTAGAAACCGAGTAATAAAAGCGATAAGGGCTACAACGACGATAATAAGACATGAGTTTGCATTTAGTATAATCAAAGGACATCGACCCCTTATCTCACCAGTTTAATACACTGTTAAGATCTGCCTGAAGGGTGTGTTGATCATCACGATTGTTAATGGTGCGATAAATGACACAATTATCCGCGAACATTCTAACATTGCAGGAAACATGCATGGGCAGGTCTTTAATATATATAAAGAATAGAAGGGGACCAGGGAATGGTCCTTGTGGGACCCAAGATGTAATGGGACGGAATTAGACAGGTGGCCGTTAACATAGACTGACTGCGAACGATGAGTTAGAAATTCTTCAATCCATTTTAAAATATTAGGGTATAGGTTGGGCTGCGAAAGTTTTACTAATAGTGGGCCCCTTACACTTCAACCTTTATATTAATAATGCATTTTGCATGCCCTTACCTGTGACTTTCATAACACTTGCGCCGACGATCTCGCAATGCTTTAGCCCGTCATAATGAAAGAGATGTATTACTGTAAGGAAACCAATTTTTTTAAATATTTTTGCGAATGAATGGGAAAGAATTATTTAAGGGTAAATGCTTGGAAAACTAATGCAATTATCTTCCGTCAAAACAAGAAGCCTATCTCCATGAAATTTTTTCTCATTCTGGGTAACACCAAATCAAAGTTGTAGACGCTATAAACTGCCTCGGTGTGGTGCTCACAGAACCCTTTAATTAGGTTAAATATGTAAACACTATCAGCAATAAAATGAACCGAATCAATGGTTTCCTGTGTTGACACAGATAAGCACTTCCGACATGGATGGATGGAAAACTTTATTGAGCAAGTGAGTTTGGACTGTACAAGGTCTCAGGGCCACCGCACAGCCCTCACATTACGCGCATGTGTCCAGGCCACGTAGGGCCATGGCACTGGCACCCCAGTTCACACAGCGAAGTTGCGCGTCCGGGTCCTGCGACGCAAGGAGGGCCTCCCATTCCTCCCATGTACCGATGGCGGGCTGTCCCTGCGGGGGAGGATCGGCAGGGCAGCCGAAGAGGATGTGGTCTAGGGTGGCGTGCGGTTCTCCGCACCTTGAGATTATCTGCTTCATCTAGACCGGCTCGTGAATGTGAAACCCTTCTAAGAAGATGGATGACGGAGTAGGTGGACTGTTTTAGTGCTTTCAGTGTAAGGTTGTTTTTCCCCGTGTCCTGTAAATGCAGGCCAAGAATGCGGAGGGTAGGTGTTTGCGGTATGGGAGTGTCATGCAGGTAGATAGTGATGGGGGAGGTAGGGACGCGCCGCGGGCGGATTATGAGGAGTGCTGACTTTGTGGGGGAGCATTCAAGCCCAATGTTTGCCGCGTGAGTAGCGATAGTTGTAGCTGCTTCCTGAAGGGTCGATTCTATGTCGCCATCCGAGCCGTATGTGGTACAAAGAAAAATATTTTCATCTATAATGCATACTTACTTCTTATCATTACCTACTCCATAAGCGTCTAGGGTTCCACAAAAAAAATTCAGGGGCACTTTGACTGTCTAAAGTGCGTAGAGGCGAAAGCGTTTTCCGCACCACTTTGACTGCTTCTGTGGCACTGGTGGCGTCAAATGTAATTGAGTACTAATTACTAAGTGATGACAAACCACTAATTAATGGTTAATTACTAATTAATGCCCGACTATTAATTAAATGCTAATTAATGACGCTTAAGCTTCGCCTTTAGGAGTGGAAGGCGACAGCGTGTTGTAGCGCTGACAGGGAGTCTACGGAACGCCAGCACCCGTTCGGCGCGATGCCTTGCCGTTTGAACGCAACGCTTTTTGAGGAAAGGAAATGGCGCAGTAATTCTCTGTCATCTCGGTGGACACCTGAACCGCACCGTAGAGGAAGGAAGGAAGTGGGAGTGAAAGAAGAAAGACTAAGATGGCCCGTAATGAAGAAAAATTAAAATTGCATTTGAGGAAAGGAAATTACGCAGTCACTGTCTCACATATCTCGGTTGACACCCGTCAAAATTCAGGGAGGGGGGGGGGGGGGGGTGCACCTTTTTGACCTAAAATGCGGTCCCTGATGTGTGGTTAAGATGTTAAGCTTCGCCTGTAAGAGTGGAACGCGACAGCGTCTTGCAACGCTGCCAGGGAGTCCATAGAACGCCATCGCCCATTCGGTTCTACGTCTCGCTCGTCGATAAATTGGTTTTTGAGGAAAGGAAATGTATCTGTCTCTCATATCTCGGTGGACATCTAAACCTCGCCGGAAGGGAAGGGAGGAGGATGGCGGTGAGCGAAGACACCGTATTCACTAGACGCGCCTTTGTTCATTCCAAACCATTGAGCTGGCATGGCGGAGTGGATAGCATGCTCGTCTCGCACTCCGAAGACCGGGGTTCGATTCCCGGGCTCGAGCAATTTCCTAGTCGGTTTTATTTATTTATATGGCCTGGCTAGAAAAGTTAATTAGGCTAATTCGGTAATTAAGTAATTAACTAAGCTCAGTCCCACTTACTTGGAGCATCACTATATGATCCCTTCAATTGGTTGCATGGTTACTAGGCAAAGTACAATTGGCTCCGTTTGAAATTGGCGCACTGTGACGTCATGACCGTTTCGACCAACTGAAAAGCGTGACATTTTTGTCGACAACTGCTGCTTATAACGATGAGACATTAAAGGCTTTCGCCTTAAAAAACATAACAAACACAAGACATTAGTTGCACGAAAACTTGCTGTCAGATTGATTGCAAATATACATTCCGCTGCGTTTCCGTACATTAAGGAATATGGTATTTTCTCTGTTGAGATATTGCACCCGTCCAAAGTATTATGCGCACAGTAAAATGCAGTTAAAACTAATATTCAAGTGTTGCTTACAGCCTTTAATATACGTCAATACACACCAGTTCACTAAACACTATGTCTTTTACACTGGCTTCTACCCTTATGCCGTATTTCATATCGCAAACAGACCTCATCCTATAACTTAGGAAGTTACCTTGACATGTTGGCAGCAAATAATAAATGTACGCAATACATCTGAAACAATCAGTTATTATATGTGATGCGCATTTTCGAGTCTATTTTGGCATCATTGTGATTACGTTTGGTGTATTGTAATGTACGTTGTTCCTATTATTTACGTATACATTTCTCTAGTTATGCCCGCGATCAGAGTTATACTGTTGTTGTATATTTCCTTCTTTGTTTTGACGGGGATATTAATCTTCCCTTAAGCCTGATGTTCGCGAAACATACTGCTGTCTATGTATTCATGGGCACTGGGTGCAAGCTTCAAGCTCCATTTAGCAGCTTTTTGCCCAATGCTTCCTTTTTGCACAGCAAAATTTCTGAAGAAATAAACTTTCAATTTAAATTTCTTTGTCGCTTGAGCAAAATATTGCCTGCAGACGCGGTCATGTTTCTTAGTGTGGAGGACTAAGCTGCTCAGTAGGCTGGATATATACAATACAGGGTCTGTTCTGAAAGTAGTAGGACTGGTTTTTTCCTGGGCGAACTGGTGGACGAAAGGTTGTCTGCGCGCGCAGGATCGGTGAAAGGGGATATTGGGAACGCTGGGGAAAATCGGCAGACTGCTCTCGGCCGTTGAAGAGAGCAGGTCTCTTGTACTGTGGACCCCTGTCGAAACGCCTCGTCACGCAGAATCATGGAGTGTTTACTAGATCAGCGATACGCGATCAAATTTTGTGTAAAGCTTAATAAAACGGGCAAAGAGAGTCATGACATGATTAAGGAGGCCTACGGGGATGCTGCCATGGGTAGATCAGGTGTTTTTGAGTGGCTCAAGTTGTTCTAAGAAGGTAGGAAAAGAGTGGAAGACGACAACCGCTCCGGACGCTCATCGACCAGCAAGACCAACGAAAATGTGTCGTGGTCAAAACTTTACTTAACGGTGATCGCAGGATGAGTATCAGAATGATTGCTAATAACTTTAGCATTCCTGAAATCTAAGTTTTTGAGATCGTGACAGAAAACTTAGCCATGACGAAAGTGTGCGCGAAGTTTGTGCCGCGAGTGTTGTCAGAGGAGCAAAAGGCCAGCCGGAAAGCGATCTGACAGGATCTTCTTCATCACGTGAGTGAGGACCCCGATTTTTTTGGATAACGTAGTGACCTATTACGCGACGTGGGTGTTAAATACGACACGGAGAGCAAGCGGCAGAGGTCAGAATGGCCCACTCCTTCTTCCCCACGCCCCAAGAAAGCGCGATAGAGCAAATCGAAGGAAAGTCCGTGCTCATTTGCTTTTTTGATCGACATGGAGTCATCCACAAAGATTTCGTACCAACCAGACAAACAGTTCATGCAGTTTTTTACGTGGAAGTCCTCAGAAGACTGCGAAAACGCATTGTTCGTGTCCGCTCAGCCATCGCCAACAAATGGCGCGCCTGCACCATGACAACGCGCCGAGCCACACAGGGTTCCTCGTAATGGAGTATCTTGCCTAGCACAAGGTGGCAACGCTGCCTCGCCCCCCCCCCCCCCCCTCCCCCTAGAGCCCCGACATGACCCCGCCAGATTTTTTTTTATTCCCGAGAATAAAGTCGACGCTCAAGGAGAAGCATCACGGATTGGTAGAGGCGGTTCAACAGGCCGTGACGAGGGCGCTATACAGCATTCCGGTCCAGGCGTTCCTGGAGGCGTACGAAAACTGGAAAACTCATTGGCAGCAGTGTGCAGATGCGGAAGGGTGCTCTTTTGAAAAATACTAATAGTTTGTACTATTATCATGAACAAAATTTAGAACAAAAAATCAGTCCTACTACTTTCAGAACAGACCCTGTATATGTCAGCAGCCGGCACACAATAATTATGATGTCCGCCTCACGGAATGAATGAACGGGGTATTGTTTGTCGCCGCGTTTCATAAGTTAATACTGCTGATCCATTATTGCCATTAATAACCGAAACAACAATCAAGTAGATGAACGATGAAGCCAGCAGTTGGTTTTCTAAGTCGTTTCGTTTTTGCGAACATGAATATATTCGTAGGCGTGGGTAAATAACTAGAAGAAATTTTTGCCCTTGCTTTGTGCTTCAGCAGTACACCACTAGTAACCAGAGAAGCACGCAGGGGAAGCCATGATAATGCTAGCTGGAATGAAGAACGCATAACGACAAAGGGACAAAAAAAGTGATAAAACAACATGCAGGAGACTACGAACAGCTACAGGAAGAGCTAGCATAATAATAAAAGTATGCAATAAAAGAAACGTTAGCGCGCCACAGCTGCGCGAGTTAGCGTGAACAACAGCGTATTGCAATATGGAAGTCTTCATAGCATGTGTCCATGAAAACCGCTTGTGCACGACAGCTCTGCGCAGCTGAAGCACAGCTGGATGGAGAGAGCATGGCTGAGGCCCCTTCGTGCTCATTCTTTCCCTGAATGTGGCAGCTCTTGTTTTTCTGCTTAATAATGTGGTTGTGATTATGGTTCTGACATACCACAAATATGTTCAAATCGGAGGGGGAATTTAAACGCAGGAGAAGGGAATGTGGTTCTGACAGCGCCGTAAAGCAGGGATTGTTGCGCAAACCTGCCAATTGTTTGTCAATGGACTGCCGTTTATTTATAAATTGGTATTCTCGATGCTTAACTCAAGCTGTAGAGAGGAACGGGCTGTAGAATATGCGAACACCAATATCGAAAGAGAAGGGAAACACCACAGCATTAGCATGAAAATCAAGGCATAAAAAATATCAGAGCAATGAGAGAACGGGAGAAGTAAAGGCGTTCCCTAAAGAGACAGTTTAATTTTAGGGAAGAAGGCGTTGATGTGTGTTAGGTTTGCTAATGCTGTTCGAAGGCGATCGGTGTCTTTGATAGCGACCAGTGTGGCAGGCAGGTACGCGCGTCAGAATCAATATGAATACGGTTGCGATTGTCAAACAACGTTGAAGTCATGATCACCACGCCGTGAGATATATTGTGCTGCTGCAATCTACTGAGACTGGACAGCGTGGTACACACAATAGATCTCTCGAAAGGGGTTAAATACGAGGTAAACTCTCCTGGAAGAAAGGAGAAGTGTGTAAAGTGCAAGTTTCATACTGCGGACACTAAGCGGTAAGGTTAAGAATTTCCGGAAGCGATTGGTTCTGCACAAATTCGTGGAATTTTTTATACGTACCCCATTAGCTCTATACGTGCAAGAGAGAGTATTAATATCAGGTCTGATGTACCAGACAGCTATTTCGGTTTAGTGGACGTGTCCAAACCTTCAGCAAGCGCAGTTTTGACAACCACACTCTGCAACTGGACGAATTTTTCTTTATCTAACAAGCTGCTGAAAAGCTGTTTATCATTGTAGACGTACGTCAGCACTGTGGTGGATGCAAATAAGTGTTTACGCCCTTATTACAACTATACTTCACCTTAGGGGATACCCCAAAACATATTACCAACACTGTTCCAACATCGAGTTATTGATAAATTTGCTCTGGCCTTAATCATTGCCTTGCCGTCCCCGCAAGCTGAGTTGGCAGAGCGACTGCTCCGGTGAAGCGGTGGTACCAGGTTTGAACCCTGTACAAAGAAGGACTACGAAGTTTCTGAGAAAGCTATTTATCATTCCCTCTAGCCGTATGGCTGTGTTCGGGTGGATGCCAGTGAGTAATTACTCCGTTATAACTAATCTGCATCACTTTGGGGATTCCCTAAATATTCGACCAATATGACGATAATAATCCTGTTCGAATTTAAGGTGCGGTTAACTGTTTCTCTTACTGAGTGTACTGCTCTGCCTGAAGAATAATCTCTGCGGTAGCCATGCTGTTATCAGGACAAGATATCGCAGTTCCCAATAAATTTCAATATTCTCGCTGCTATTATTTGCTCAAACATCCTGTTAATGCAGCTCAGTATTGTAATCCAGCGGCAATTTCCAACATCATTAGAATTATTGGTTTTATTGATCGAAACAACCTTCGCAATCTTGAGCGTTTCTGGATGAACTCCTGGTAAAACAACCTGAATAATATTTTTCTATTCGAATGCAGAAAATGTGCATGGTCTACTTGATTTATCATCGTCAACGTCATCAACCCGACTACGCCCTCTCCCTGGCAAAGGCATCTACTGTGTATTTCCAATTTGTTCCGCCTTTTACCATTGCGGCCACCGTATCCCCGCAAATTTTTTAATCTCATGCAATCCACTCCGTTACTCTTGCGCACCAACGGTTATTCTGCCTTCACATTGCGCGGCCTGTCCAAGCCCATTTCTTTCTCTTAATTTCGACCAGGATGTCATCAACAAGCTGTTATGCCCCCCCCCCCTCCCCACTCCACCTGCTTCTGATCTATTAACGTTACACTTAGCATTTTTTTTCCATAGCTCGCTTCTTTGTCTTTAAGTTGAACTGTCTTCGTTAGCCTCCATGATTATGAAAAATAGGAGTACCGGTAAGATACAGCTTTTGTACACTTTTCTCTTGGGGACATTGTTAAACTGCCTTCACGATCTGAGAGAAGCTGCCAATCAATACCATTACAGCCATACAATACTTCGGCATTAGGAACGCGGCCACACGTGCCCCCTCGCTTCGTTACGCACTGCCGCCGAGAGTCTTTAAGAATGTGCGGTAAAAGGTTCATGCCCAGTGAGTATGGAACGCTGCATTTTTCCCGCATGCACTCCCATTGTCGCCGGGTCTCCGTGGCAGTGCTTCACGAAGCACGGAGGCAGCACGCTCCCGAGTTCCTTCTGATACTTCTTCAACCTGTGCCCATTTTGGCTCCGTATTTCTCGATTGTTTTAAGCATTTGACAGGATTCATCAGGTTATTCTCTTTTATAAAATTGTGCATTACAGTATTCAAGTGCGCTCTTGAAGTGGTATTCGTATTTCCAGGCCCAATATTTAGCTACATGTTTGTATCTCTAGCCTTCCTGCTCTTGATCAGGGTTCGATAATTGGCCCTCTTTAAGTTCTAATCACCATAAACTATCAATGTAAGTGTTTGATCATGAGTTCTGTGTTAATTTGGAATGCAGGTGATAGCCATGTCCTGTAGTCGTTTAAATCTTCTAACTCGCTTGCCGCGACACATACCCAAGATCTCAATAACATTACTGAACTTTGTGCTAGAAACAGACTGCTTATGAATAGTTATAAATAAATGTCTTTGATATTTAGTTCCCGGATTCGAAATTTTGGCAGATATATGCCATTGCATAGAAATTGCTATCCCATATATACCTCTAATGATAGCTAATCACTTGGAGCTCTTCTGGACAGCTGCATGAAATTAGCATGAATATTTAGGAGTTACAAAAGAAAAGTAAGATACGAATTGGAATATTTCTGAAGCTCGACGGTTCTTTATATGGGCACTTTGGTTGCCCCCTACTACGCATTTATCCATGCTCATCTACGCTGTTTTTCAAAGGCATGAGGTCTGATGTAGACGTCCATTAGATCATTTGTAACATATTCAGAATCAAACTAGCAGAATCCGGGCATAAAATATTCCGCACTTCTCTGCATTCAAACTTTACCACAATCTCAATATACTTCACATTCGCGATCGGTGAGATTCGATGTTCCAGTATTTGATATAACGTCATGAGTGGTCAGATTCAGTGCATTTATTTCAGTCATGTACAATGACTGAGGACAAAGGAAAAAAAGCCGCGCACGCGGCTTGACAAAGCTCCCATCTCCCGTAGCGGCTTGGCACGGCGATGACAGACAGCAATAAAACAATAACAAGAGAATGCATGAAATAACAAATATGTACAATATCTTCATAACGATCACCAGAATAGTCTCTGTACTGTTACACCCACGCAAATGATAGTTTAATCACAGCACATGGATACTTTTTTTTATTTTACAGTTGGATATGATTCATTCTTTTGTAAGAACATATTTTTGACAGCGTTATATGAAACGGAAAGAATAGGTTGATTAGTCAAAGTGTTTCTATTAAGGAAAGACGGCAACACATAACTGAGAGTTTCAAAACCGTAATTTGTGCGTGGACAAGGTACATACCAATATTCGTAGTGTATTGTGTTGGGAACAGCGGTATTTTCCCGTAGATTCGCAAGGTCAGCAAAAAATGCGGTGTCACTATGTACCTGAGATTTGTACTGCTGAATTACACGGAACTTAAAGACATTCATGTGAAAGACATCAATAATCCCAATATAATAGGCTTTTTGCCTATTGAAAAATTTCACTCCAAAAAGCTCGCCCAATTTCCACATGCCGGCTGTTCGATATCCTGTCATCAAATTTTGTATTTTGCTCCTGTATAATAGATAACGAGCATCGTGCATAGTGTGAATAGAGCCTAATAATAATAATCATGCTCATCATCAGCCTAATCCCACTGCAGTGCAAAGGCCTCTCCCATGTCTCTCCAATTCATCGTGTTCTTTGCCATATGCGTTCACCGTATCCCCGCAACTTTGTAATCTCCAGCAAACTTCTTTATATGGGCACACTGACACTTAGTACACTAAAATATTGTGAATTATTATGCCTCTTCCTTTCTGTTGTGCTGCGTTGCTTGGCCGAATTATTATGTTTTCTTTACGTAGTGCTGTCGATCTTCAGAATGCTGTTGGTAACAAATATTATTAAGGTATTTAATTTGCTTTAATAGGCCCTATTACAGTGGTAAAACCCTAGAACTCTTTCTGAAGCAAGATCTGTATTTCTACTGCAGCGTACACGTTACATGCGTGAAACTTAAAATATCGTGGTGTCGTAAGCCGGCTCTTATGTTGGATATTTCTTCTATTGTACCATATTTACAAATATGTCATCATATTTAGTATTTTTAGAAAATTTAAAAGTTTTTCACATAGCTTAAAATTCCTGCAAAGAATAATATTCCGCATTCATCAAGTATCGTTAGAAATTTCCCATGAACATACCTGTAAAATAAATCCCCTTCTCGCTACCCCTCTTGAATCGATAATATTACAATCCTACATCGATTGACAGAGACAAGGAAATCACCACTGAAGGCTGTGTTGCAAGCGGAGGTGCAAGTTGTTTTTTCAGTCATGAGAGTCGGTGGTCAGTTTTAGGGATGGTCATATCTGGTTATTGTATTAAAACACATATGTTATAAGGCAGCTCCGAACAAGCGTTATGTGCGACCTGTCAGCCGTATTAACTTAATTTTTATGAATTGCACTGGTCAGTCAGCTTTAGGCGTACATTATGAAAAACTGCAGGCTCAAACCCCCGCCATAGTGCCGCATTTGGACGGCAGTATTGCTTCAGCTTTCCCACTGAGCTATCGATTACTACAAGGCACATGCCGACAAATGAACAGAATGCCTTTCAGCTTCACCAATGAGAGTGTTGCGTGGTAATAGCCCACTTGCTTTTTTTACGCACATGTATCTTTTGTCTAAAAATTCAAAGAATATGTCACAAGTATTAAATAAACATTATCTTTATATTCTCAGAAGAAGTTAAGGCTGGTTTCAATTGTCCGCTTTGAGTATTTCAGTTGCCGTGTTGAGCGGGTGTTCTCATTCAAAAGTTCGCAGTTTTTGAGAGATCTGTGCTTTTCATGGGCTGGCATATCGCCAGTCAAGCGGGCGAAACGAGCAAATAGCGCAAGTTGGAGACAAAAAATGCGCTGTCTGCCTCAGCCTGCCTGCGGGTGTAAGAGTAGTGTCTACGAGTCTCAGCCACGTTCATCGTGCACAAAGAAATGGCATCAGCCTGGTTTAAGCTGCCAAGAAAAATAATGGAGACGTATCATGCTCAGAAAGCGAACTTTGCATTAGCAAGCCTCTCTGCTCACAGAGTGCTTTGACGTTTCAGTTTTGGAGATGAATAGACGCCAGCTGGCCCGACAGTGCAACGTAATCTGCCTCACTGACTATATGACTGGGCTGCTGAACATGGTCTACTGCGTTTGATCCAGACAGCGGCAGTATTTCACTTCAGCTGCTGGGCGAAATACCGCTTTTAACTGATTGCGTCAACAAGTAACCAAGATGGTCTCTATAAATTCGGAACCCGATGTAATATCGTCCCTGTTTTTAGGTGACCTAAGATAGATTACTTTCCAATCACCCATTGTTAGCTCGCAACAAAAACAAACACCATCTTTTCCCTGGGCCGCACTGAGCGTTCCTACTAGCATCTATGAATGCCTTCTGCGCGAGCACTATAAGAAAAATCGAAAGCTTTAAGGAACTTTTTTGCAGTGATAATATTGTGTAAAGTAATACTACTTAAGGACGCTTTGTCCTGCATCAGACTTTTGCGTGCTTGAGTAAGTGCGCATATTGGTTGCTGGGGATATTTTCCGATTAATTGCCCTCTTTGAATTGAAAAGTTTAAGGGCAGTTCAGTAGTACTGTTCTGGGACGGGCATAAAAAATCTGTTAGTTTTATCCCCAGGAATAAAAGTCTCAGAGGGGGCCTCGTGGGCTCCCCTTGCACCGTGCTTTTTGGCATTAAGAGGCGGGGAAAAGGCAAGGACGGTTGCGACATACTGTTGCGCGCCTTCGACACACGTAAACGGCACGAGATGTGCTTTGCCCCGTGCTACCAGGAATACAAGACTGCATAGGAATACAAGACGCTTGATGGGGGTCCTTCTACGCCTAGCGCTTTAAGAGGAAATCCGTCGGAGTAAGAGCAGAACGCATGATCATCATCATCATCATAAACCTGTGTACGAGCAAAGCAGGTCAAATGCCTTTACCATCTCCGCCCAATTAGCCCTGTCCCTTGCCAGCAGCTGCCCCCGTATCCCTCCCTCTCACCCCCCCCCCCCCCCCCAAAAAAAAAAATTCTCCTCCGCCCAACTAACTTTCTGCAGTCCCTTGCAACGCTTGCATTCTCTTGGAATACACACAGTTACCCTTAAGTAGCAACGGTTATCTTGCCTTAAAAATACATGCTCAGCCCGAGCCCATTACTTCATCTTGGTTTCATCTATGTGTCTTTAACCCGAATTTGTTCCCTCTCCCGCTCTGTCCGCTTCCGGTCTAGTAACGTTAGACCAATAATTTTTCTTTCCATACCTCGCTGCGTTGTTCTTAATTTAAAATGAACCCTTTTCGTTAGCCCCACGCTTGTGTCTAGTAAGTGAGTAGCAGTAATATACAGCTGTGCATACTTTTCTCTTGAGGGATATGAGTAAACTGCCATTTATCATCTCAGAGAACCTGGCATATGCGCTCTACCCCATTCTTATTCTTCCAGTTATTTCCCACTCATGATGCGAACCAGCAGCCACTGCCAGCCCTAAGTAGCCTTATTCACTGACCACTTCCAGTACCTTGCTACCAAATTTGAACTGCTGCTCTATCCCGGGACTGTTAAAGGTTACTTTGGTTTCCGCATGTTAAATTTAATACATGCCATGCTGTTCTGCGGTATTGTGAAGTCACTTTTATTCCCACCTGTTTCCAATCAAGGCCACGGAACCCCTCCTGTAAACAGGCGGAGAATAGCTTTGTCGAGATCGCGTCTCGCTTCTTGACACCCTTCCTTGTTGGAATTTTATCGCTTACTTAATGAAGGGCTATGGTAGCCGTGTAATCGTTATATATATCTTGAATTATTTTCACATAAAACTGTTTTATACCCTGATTCCGCTATGCCTGCATAGCCGCTAAGGTTTGCACTGTGTCAACTTCTTCCTAGTTCCACATCTACAGCGCCATAAACGACACATGATGATAAGAAAGATGTAAAGAGAAATAGCGCTGTCTTTGCATGTTTCTTCTCATCTTGTCCCGTTTATCACGCTGTAGATATGGAACATCGTCACCAACTCGCCCAACAACTTACCTTGTCGAACTGCTTTCTCGTAATCAGCGAGCGCTATATACAGAGTATTTGAACTTAGACAATGCACAATTTTTAAAAATCTGCTTTTTGAGTTGGAAGAGCGTTTATTTCGGCATACCAAAGTCATCGGTGTATTACATCAAAATACAGCTAAGAAGCGCTAGCTATCAGGCCGTTTAACTCATGTTGCATAGTTAAATTCTTAACTATTACTGTTAGGCGCCTTTATTGTCCATAAGCGTGTAGCCCACAGTAAGTAATACAAATATGAGTTCTTAGATTTTTGAAAATCCGGTTACGCTAGGTTCTGTGGCCCTACAAATTCTTGCTATCTCGATGAGTTACGTGGGCTGGAGAGGTTGTTTTCTCTGCAAGCTTCTCGAAAGGGCATATATTTGGCGCAATGTAGCTAAAATTTGTTGGGCCACAGCTCAGAACGATTCGGCGTTTTCGAAATCTAAACACCGATATGGATATTAATTATGATGGCTTACACTACTCTTACTAATTAAGGAGCTTAACGGTAATTGTTGAAAAGCTAGCTATTCAATATTAGTTAGCCATCCTGCAAATTAGCACGTCGTAGTTGCAATATGATGTAATGCACCACTGACAAAGCTGTACCGAAAAAACCGCAATTCCAACTCCAAAACCAAATTTTTAAATTTGTGTAGTCATAGGTGAAGCACCTTTTATTGGGGTTGGTTATATTCTGTGCATTTGTCTCTCAGCTGATTGCCATTGTGAACACGGTCAATTGTCCAGTATCCTTAACCAAAGCCTGTGCGGTCATTTGGTTGATTGAAGTCTACGGTTTTCCTGATCATATTAGCGCTAAGCTTTGCAAACACGTTGTAGGCAACGGACAGGAAGCTCATAAGTCGGTAATTTTTCAAGGCTCCTTTTTTTTATGAATTAAAAAAGTGTCAGCAGTCTTCCAAGCTTCTGGCACGTTCGAGGTCACAAGGCATTGCATATAGAAGATGGCTAGTTTTTTCTTGTACAATTTGCAATCCGTCCTTCAACAAGTCTGCTGTTACCTGATCCTCACCCATTGCTTACCCCCTTTCTATTGCTCCTGACTTTATTTACTTTCCTTACTGGCGGGGTGCCCATGCTGTGCGCTACTGTCTATGTCACTAGCGTTCTGATTAAATTGGTTACGGTACATGTATATGTAGAACTCGTCTGCTACTTTAATGTCCTTTTTGCTAATGCGAGTGCCCTCTGTTTCTTAGAGCAAGCATCTCATTTCTACCCACTGGTAGACTCCTCTTCATTGATTTTAGGCTACCTCCGTTCTTTAGAGCGTGCTCGATTTTTTCCATATTAAACTCTGTGGAGACGGCGCTGCCGGTGGACAAGCTGCTCCCGGTCGATGCATCACACAGCGTAGCCAGGGCGGAGAATGACGCTTTATTCTCGTATCAAGGGGTATTATGTAGCCAGAGGGGCGAGGGAAAGAAAGAATGAAAGATCGGTGTCGGCACCGGTTCATAGTTCGTGGCTGATCGCTTCTGCTATCAGCAGCATCCCTTCCTCCTAACAGCCATAGCGATCCACAGGCTTCTTCAACCGGGCTGACCAGCGCAGCGTCGTCTCCTGGGGTGCAGGGTCAACGGGTGCTGACGTGGGTGCGTTGTGTTCAGCCAGCGGATGGTCCGATGCTGCTTGACTGTTTGTCCCTGTGTGTGTGGAGCCCTCGTTGTAGCGTTTGCGAACTTGATCAGCATGACGACGAACCACCACCTCATCTTCCGTCTTGACAGTCACTAGTCGAGCGCCTGTTGTCGACTTCACCTTTCCGGGTGTCCAATTGTCACCCACTCCATAGTTACGGACTAGTACTGCGTCCCCCGGAGCGAAACTCCAGCTGGCGTCGTCCGAAGTTCTCTTAGCTTCTCTGCACAGCTGCGCAGCTTTGTTCCTGGGAGGAAAACACTTGTCAAGTCGAGTGCGTAGTCGATAACCTAACAGTGTTTCTGAAGGTGAAAGGCCGGACTGCCGCGGGGCATTCCTGTAACGACACAAAACTCGCGCGAGTGCGGTTGAGAGATCCACGCCCCGCATCTTCTTTAATCCATCCTTCACCGTCCTGACTGCACGTTCTGCGAGTCCATTGCTCTGAGGATGGTAGGGCGGTGTCCGAATGTGCGCAATGCCGTTTCTTTCCATGAATGTGGTGAAATCCGACCCCGTAAAGGGCGTGCCATTATCCGTTACTTTAGTGCGCGGTAGTCCGAACTGGTTGAAATGCGTACGCAGCGCGTTTACCGTGCTAGATTCCCACAGCAAGTGGATCGAGGCAATTCCACTAGCGCGTGCAACGTCCACTTGCTGTGGGAATCTACCACGATTAGCAACATTTTATCTCTGATAGGTCCACCAAAATCCAGGTGCAGACGGGACCACTTTTCTTCGGTTGCCGGCCAGTTCACTGGCTCATGAGCTGGTGGCATTGGTAAAGCCTGGACACAGTTCCTGCATTGAGCGGCAATTCCGGAAATATCCAGGCCAATCTCCGGCCACTAAAATTTAGACCGCGCTACCTTCTTCATGGTGCAGACGCCCTGATGGGTTGCGTGCAGCATCATCAGCAATCTAGCGCGTGCCTGTTTAGGGATTACTACACGATGTCCCCACAGTAGGAGACCATCCTGAACAGATAACTCCTGCCCCTTTTTGTAGAAAGCCATCACCTCAGAGTTACCTGTTGAACATGCGTTGGGCCAACCCTCACGGACGTACCTGCATACAAGGGATAGCACCTCGTCCGTTGCTGTAAGTGACCGCAATTCATTTATGGTGATGGCCGACTGGTCCCACTGGTCGATGGCGAGAACAAACTCTGCGTCGCCATCCGGTGCAGTCTCGGTTTCCTGCAAGGTTTGAGGTAAACGGCTTAGGACGTCCGCGTTGACCATCATTTTACCGGACTGGCAAAGCAGCTTGTGTTTGTATGCTCCCAGTACGAGCGCCCATCTTTGTATTCTGGCGGCGGCCATGACTGGGGTCTGGCGATCCATTCGCAGAAGGACAAGCAGAGGACAGTGATCCGTGACCAGGGTGAACTACCTGCCAAGTAGGTAGTCACGGAAACGTGAAACACCGTAGACAAGAGCTAACGCTTCCGGTTCAATCTGTGAATACTTCGTTTCAGCCGAAGTCAACGTCCGGGACCGAAATCCAATGGGCCTGTTTTCTCTATTTATGCGATGGAACAGTGCCGCTCGTACCCCGTGAGGAGAGGCGTCGCATTCCAAAAGTAGCTCGAGCTTCGGATTGAAATACATTAACACAGGAGCTGCGCAAAGAGCCTTTTTCGCCAGCTCGAATGCAGCTTGCTCTTTTTCGCTCCACATACACCTGGCTCCCTTCGTCAGCAGTTTGTACAAAGGAGCAAGTAATGTGGACAGATTAGGTTGAAACTTATTGTAGAACTTGATGAATCCAAGAAAAGCACGCAACTCTGTAACAGTACGTGGAGAAGGGGCTAGTCTGATAGCATCGATGATCTTCTCAATTGGATGCAACCCGTTTTTGTCAATGCGATGACCAAGATATGTTACTGCTTGCTCGGCGAAGCGACATTTATCAGAGCGCAGCTTAAGACCATGATCCCTGAAGCGCTGCAGCACTGCTTTCAAGTTGGCGTCATCTTGGCTCTTATCAGCTATCAGCACATCGTCAAGGTAGGCCTGCACGCCGGTTAACCCTTGGAGTACCGATTCAATTTTCCGCTGGAAGATTGCTGGCGCCGACGAGATACCGAATGGTAGCCGATTGTAGCAGTAGAGCCCGTTGTAAGCGTTAATGACGGTCAGTTTCCGCGAATCCTCGTCTAGCGCGACCCGGTTATAGGCATCCAGCAGATCTAGCACACTGAACCGTTCTCATCCTGCTAAATTGACAAACATATCGTCAATGACTGCCAGCGGGTATTGATCAATCTCACACACTGGATTTAGTGTAGCTTTAAAGTCTCCGCAAATGCGCACCGAGCCGTCCTTTTTCAAGACGGGAACAATGGGCGTGGCCCATTCCGAATATGGCACTGGAGATATTATCCCCGCTTCCGCGAGCCTATCCAACTCCTGTGACACTTTCTCTTTGTACGCAAAAGGAAGCTTCCTTGCCTTGAAAAACTTCGGAGTCGATCCGCTCTTGAGATGAATCCGGGCTGGCGGGCCTTTCAGGAGTCCCGTGGTCTCGGTGAAAAGATCGACGTAACTGGTCAGTGCCAAAGCCGGTAGCGGGGCAGCTGGCGTAATTGTGCTGGCCTTGTTGGGTTGCGCCTTGACGTGAAGGAGAGCCGTTCCCGTGTCATCCAGTTCCTGCAAAAGATCCCGGCCATAAAGACTGGGGCCTTTGCAGTTTAACACCACCAGGTTGCATTCAACTGTCGCTGCTTGATAAGACACGTCCATGCTCATTACCCCAAGCACGAGTAGCTTCCCGAGATAGCACGACAACTTTATCGGCGATTTCGCAAGCGGAGGCCATTCCTTACAATGCTTGTCATAGAGAGCTTTTGAAATGGCGCAGACTGGGGATCCGGTATCAATGTCCATTTTTAGGTCAACGCCGTTCCACGTGAATGTTTTCTGAATGGGCGGTAGCAGTGTCTGCTTCGTGCGGAGAGACCAAATCTGCGATGTACTACTATCACTATCCTCAGATTCCTGCTGCGTTTGCGCTTCCATGGTCCGGTTCTGTTAACAATGTCCGATGAAGAGCACATCCTCGCTAGATGACCGTACTGTTTGCATTTGAAACATTGCCGTCTGTTAAAGCGACACGCTTCCGTCTTGTGGCCATGGTTCCCGTAGCACTGGCATTGCTTTTATGGCCTGAACTTCGGCTTTTCTTTCTCTGGTTTGCGCCGACGAGTTACATTGAGCACGTTAGCATCCTGAGCTTGTCTGGTTATGCCCCGTGAATCAAGTTCGGCGCTTTCTGCAGCTAGCGCGAGAGCCTCTGCTTCCTTTAGCGACAGGTCCTTTTTCGCCAGAAGTTGCTTTTGCAAACTTTTCGATCTGACGCCGCACACGATGCGGTCTCTGATCATTCTGTCTAGCATAGACGAAAAATTGCAGTTCTGTGCTATTTGTCGTACAGCAACAATAAATTCTTGCACGGATTCCTCTTCTTTCTGATAGCAGTTGAAGAACTTCACACTTTCTGCTATCTCGTTCGGTGTAGGATCATAATAGCTGTTCAAAGTGTTGACCACCTCATCGTAGCTCAGAGAACTTGTTTTTGCTGGCGCTACTTTACTGCACAAAACTTGAACTGTCTTTGTCCCAAGGGCGGCTACGAGCAAGGCCCTTTTCTTTGCGTCAACTGTGATTTCATTGGCTTCCAAGTACGCTTAAACTTTCACTAGGTAAGCTTGCCACTTATCTTTTTCATCATCGAAGTCCGGTAGCCTGTGACCCCTGTGTGCCGCTGTCCTGGGCCCGATGTCCTGGTTCAGCCTCGTCGCCACTGTCGAGACGGCGTTGTCGGTGGACAAGCCGCTCCCGGTCGATGCATCAGACAGCGTAGCCAGGCCGGAGAATGACGCTTTATTCTCGGATCAAGGGGTATTATATAGCCACAGGGGCGAGGGAAAGAAAGAATGAAAGATCGGTGTCGGCACGGGTTCATAGTTGGTGGATTATCGCTTCTGCTATCAGCAGCAAACTCCCTTATGTCGGCTAGCTTGCGCTGGTTTTTGAACTTTGATAGCTCTGCCAGTTCTATTATCTCCGCCGGGTCAGATGATTTCATGCTTTAGCATTTCTTAATCACTTTTCTTGTCTCCCGAGCTAGCTTGCTGTTATCCTGTCGAACCATCATGTCACCTACATCAACAGCGCACTCCGTAATGACAGCTTTGAGACTACCGTGCATTGCTTCAACATTAAGATCGCCTTCTTGAGTTGGAGCCAAATATCTCTTCTGTACTTGGTTATGTTCACCGATTTATTCTTATGCCCATAGCGTTAATAGGCTACGTCTGGCGGACGACACTGACGACTTCGGCGCCTCATATTATCACGAAAGCAAAAGTATTTCGTCATGAAGGGGGCAGAACAGTACCACAGTTTGCTTGCAAGCTGGCAGCAGCAGTATTACCTCTGTTAAGAAAAAACGATGGAAGATCGTAACAAGGTAAACGCCAAGGTCTGGCAAAAAACTAGATTTCCCGGCAGGTTTAGTAATGAAAGTTCTTATACGCCATATGAATTTCTTCTCACCTTGTGCTTTTTAACTACGTTGTTCAAACACTTTATTTGGCTACGCATCATTGTAGAAACTAACTCATTTAGTTCGGTGTTAATGACAGAAGGCTGTTCTCGTTTACGTAACTTTATTTATTGCACTCATCAAGAAACAATCAAACTGTACGTTAGGAGGGGAGAAAGACCTCAAAAATTTGATGCTCATCATTGGTGCCCCCGGCCCTTCTGCTCATTCCTCTTGCCCCTGGAGACGTAGGAGCTCTCCGCTTGTCTCAAGCTTTGGTCCCTCTCCTTCTGGTTCCCAGAGGCTTGTCGTACGGGGGTATCAGCCGCCGACCATAAGCCAGCGAGAGGTGCTTGAGATTCGTCTCTTGAAGTGAAGTTAAGAAAATGATATACTAGAGACACACAGGATATACATGCAAACAGAACAAAGTTTTAACGCTTCCCTTCCGAATGAGCTTTCTTATTCTATGTTTCTGAAAACTCCACTGGGCACGGTAACATAACAGGGCATCGCAAAGTCCTCGCATGCGGCATCCTGACTTCACAAGAACGAACTTTACCGTGTTGCCCAGGAAACACGGCAGCGATGACTGCTATTTTACAGGGCAATCGTGGTTGATTCCCTCTATTTAAAACATCCTCTCTGACTTGTGGAGACACAGCCTTGGGTGGTTTAGAGACAGAGGCCGACAGTAGCAGCTCCAAGTATTCTCGCTGCCAAGTCTTGCAGAAAATATTTACCATGCGCGCTCTCCTCGAGTGCTCCCGGAGCGAAGTGGCGGGCCATTCGATTGCTCGTGTTACAGGAGACGGCAGAGCCGTCAAGCGTCTTCCTTTCAGGAAACATAGCGGTGCAAGCGAAGTACCGTCTTTATGGTCATTTATGTGTACGTGAGGGGCCTAGAATTAATAACTGCCTCCGCCTCAGTAAGGGAGGTTTACCCTTAAATGGTGTCTAGGTACTGACGTCCGATCGTTTTTCTCGACCTTTTTTTCACGCTACGGACCAGCCTCTTGTGGAATCCGCCGCAGTATGGTGCGCGCTATGCCATAGATTTCTATTTTATGCCGGAATAGGCAAAAAGGCTCTCTTCACGATGACGCAGGAGAATGAGCAAAATGCCTGTACAAACGTATAAACGAACGCTCTCTGGTACAAACGAAAGAGCTTTGTCGTAGTAAATTGTTCGGCACTGGCTTTTGACTGACACAAAACGACGGAAAGCCTGTAAGAATAGTTCTGTGCTCATGTCTCCAACGAGTTCAAAATGCATGGCTTACGTCACAGCATATGTAAACATCCCGATGTACCATTTCGGGGTCCAACTATTCTCCCTTGTCGTGAGGGCACTGGTAGAGTCGAGGCCCGTGACTTGAAACGCGTTAGCTTGGGACGTCCGGTCAGGTGGGAGGAGCCCTCCTGCTTCATTGAAGTGCGAGGCGCCGTGCCGCTAACACGTCGCACGTGAGCTCAAAACACTTTTTACAAGATGACGCCCCCGCAGAGTCGAGTAATTGTCTGTCCGTTCCACCATAGCTCGCTGATCTTCAAATGAGTGCTTGTCAATCCCCTGGTCATAATGTCTGCTGGGTATGATTTTCTGGGGCAAAATCGCCACTTCTCGGTCTCGGTGTATTGTTGGATTTCCATGACACGATTCCTCACAACTTCCTTCCACCGTGTTGCCTTTAGTCTATCGCAGCTCAGTGTGATTATGGAGTCTCTCCCGAAAATAACATCGTCAAAGTTCACATCACGGTTGGACCTCACGAAATTGTTGGGTCTCGACGCTAGTTATGCTGCCAATTGTTCTAGCCTTGCCAGGGTGATTGTTTTCATGGGAGCGAGGTGGTATTTGGACAGCACGAAAGCGGAAGTGTTACTCTTGCAGAATTCTCGGTGCAGAGGTAGGCCACGGCACCGTGAGCCTTCGGGCTGGCATCTGCGAACGCGTGCAGGGTTCGACTCTGTGGGCCCCCTTTGGCGTTGACGTCGCACCTAATTTGCACGGTGACCTCGTGCAGCAAACGTTATTCTTCAGACGACTTGATCCACTGCCTCAGGAGATGCTCTGGAAGTGGCTAATGCCACCTCATGTTTTCCTTCCAAATCTCTTGAGACAGCCCTTTCGCTCTCTGACTGTATACGGCGATAAATTCCCACAGGCTCGTAGAGCCGAGCGGGGCAAATCACTTCGTTTTCTTTTGCACGTTTGAAAATTCAGTGATAGAGCCCTGAGAAAGTCTTAGTTGGTCATGCACTGGTTTCCAACTTAAACTTAGCACTTTCAGCAAATTGTGAGGTTGTCACTGGAGCATGTCATCGGGGATATCCTGCCAAAACAGTTCATTCATCTTTGTGGGGCTCCAACCCCATTTGTGCATACGCATAGAAGCAGTCTTAAAGATTTGACTTGCTTCATCCTATATATCCGCTTCTACTTCGTTATCCTGTCTGACGCGAAGCAGATCCTCTATATAAATGCAGCTGTTGAATACCTCTGTCATTACTGGTAATCCATCCGCCATTGTCTAAAGGCGGTCCCCAAGCTTTTCTGCCAGCTGAAACGAGCTCGGTGTGGCTCCGAAGGCTATTGTGGTCGTTCTGAAGCCCTTCACCTCTGGCATGGACTGCCTTCCATGGACTGCGGGGCTCTCGGCGATCCACTGGAACATTTTATTTATTTACTTTTTATTTTTATTTGTCACAATTACCTGCAGCGCCCATTGGGCATTATGGTAAGGGGTTGTTAATTGTAAACGTAAAGTTAACACAAAACATAAAGGAAAAGCGGAAGTGAAAGCGTACAATCAGCTATAAAGCAAAAAAGACAATAATAATAATAATAATTCATATCGTCACTTTAACAAAACACGAAGGAAACACATTCAATGCCAAGTTTAAAAGACACGCACAAAAAAAATTGGTACTCAGTTTCAAAACGAAGTACACTACATGCAAGGCAAAACAGGTTCATAAAATGTTCTCTCAAGCAGGTAAAAAATGACGCACAGATACTACCTCATCCAACACTGAATTCCAAACTTAAAGTGAGCGAGGAAAGAATACAAACTTAAATGCATTTATGCGACTTGGATATGGCCTGATTTTCTGGGCATTGTCCAGTGTCCTAGACAGAAAATGTGTTTTTTTTTAATGTGTTCCTATCGATTCCGATTTTACCGTTTTTAATGTTGCTCAAATTTTTTAACTGGAAAATTTTCCTGCGTTTCTAGCCTAGACTAGATCTTCCTGGGTTTCCAACCTACTTTCTAACCTAGATTTTCTGTGATTTGAGGACCTCTAATTTTGAAGTAGCAGATGCCCGTGAGCAATCTTGCAGCCCTTTTTTCAACGCGCTCTAACTTTGCGCATCGCGGCCCTCTGGCGCTATACTCATTTAAAGAAAGGCCTTTTCGACATCTCGCATGAGCATGATTATGTCGCCGAAAGTTGAGCAGGAATCGAACGAGGTCAGGATATAAATTCGGCCCACCCTCGAGGTTTTCGTTGAGGGCTTTCGCCGGAGCACTGTGCGGTGAGACATCGAAAACGATCCTCAGTCTGGTAGTCTTGCTACTTTGCCGCAGTACTGGTTGATTGGCCATGTAGTACACTCGTTGAGAGTCGCCGCCATGAGCGTGCCTTGCCCCCTCTGCTATGCCTTCTTCAGTTAAATGCCGGATTTCGGAGTCGTAATCTCACATGAGACTCAGGTTCTTATTTAACCTCTTCGCTAAATACTGGAGGAGGTGATTCTACGCTACGCCGCTGTTTTTAAATATTTCAACCTTGCTTTTGTGAGGAAGTTTTACTTCCTAGCGATCGTGGAACTTCTTGATACTTTTAGCGAAAACATTCGCGGATTAGGAGCCTGAATTTGAAGTCGATGTGAGTGACATACCTGTGTCTTGCAACTACACGAACATCTTTAGAATCGAAGCCGTTTCTCGCCGAACCATGGTCGTTCTGAATACAAAAGCACGTGTGCAAACTGTCCCTAGACATTTGCACAGTTGTTCGGCTGGAACTGCCCCTCGAAATACCAGCCAGACGGCAGTCAGTTTTTGGCAGCTTTCTAATTTTCAACGTGATACATTTCCAATACAGACCAAATGAAGCATCAGCACTAAAAGTGTGTTTCTGATCAGTTCTTTGGAGCAGGAGATTGGTACTGTGCTCACATATCGAACGTTTTTCTAGGGCTTTAATTTTGCACTGCCCTTTTTGGTCGTCTAGACGCAGGAGGCACACTTCAACCCGTCTGAATGTGCATCGAGTCTATGCTCCTCCTAATCCTCCCAGCGACAGTAACTCTGGTCCGAGCAATTTGCACCCGAGTTTCCTGGAGCAGTCTTCTGTTATGAAAGTTCTCGGACAGGTGCTATCAAAGAAAACTTGAGAAACCTGTCTTCATTTAGTCACTTTGTTCAAGGCTGTAACGTTAGCGATTAGGATTTAGCTGTCAGTGGGGTCTTTTGAAGCGAAAAGCTTCTCTAGGCTCGTCAACACCGCGCTTCGAGTGAGCCACGCCTGGGCGCCGCCGCGGCGCGCGCAATGTCGCCATTTCCCCTCATCGCCACCGGGTTACCCCTCGCCGCTGCCGCGCAGTCGCCGCCGCCGTCCAAAGAGGAGAAGGTTCTTTCGCAAGGCGTTGCGAGAACGCGAGAGCGGCGGCTGCGGCCGTAGAAGAGGCTCAGACATTAGCCATGGAAGGAGGAAAAGAAGACCCAGAAGTGGTAGCGAGGGAGTTGGCTACTGCGCGCTCGCCTCCTCGCCACCGTTTGCCCTTACGTTGCAGCCGTTACGTTGCAGCCGCTCCGTTGAAGTTGCTACGCATACGGAAGGAGGGCTAATAACGTGCTTGCCTACACCATTATCGTGGTGCTCCCAGTGCATTGTGCGCGAACTGCGGCAGCCATGACGTCAAGCAAAGCATAACTGCAGCTTTTCGCTTGCATATCCAGGCTTAACCAGAGCTAAGCCACTTCCAATTTTTTTCTGCTTCTGAGGCATGCATGCTTCCTCACAGTACCCCTTCGTTGGAAGACCTTGAGTTCACGGCTTCGCTGATAGCAGGGTCGTGCATCGCTGTCCCATTTCTGCGTTTACATCTCTTCCAGTTCATCTGAACCCTGCTTTATCTGGAACGTCGTCCATGATTATTGCCATGAAAGCATCCGCCTTTCGCTCTGATTGCCTTCCTTTCGTGTATTTTCATCTTCGGCCCGCATTACTTCATATCTTTTTCAGTAACAAAACAGGCATTGCATGCAGATAGCTGCATCATGCAGGAGTGAGGCCGAAGCAGGGTGAGCATGCCCTCGATGCTTGCGTGCCTTGTGCCCACCAAAGTGAGAAGCAGGCTTACCATGTGCGTCGTCGGGCGGGTCCTCCAGCGTCCTCTCGCATCTACCTAGTTCAAAGGGGGAGAATATGAGCACGGAATGAAGCGGTTTCCTCTGGGGACTTAGCGTATGAATGATGGTAGTCTAACATCAGTTCCATTGGGAGAGCGCGGTGAAGGACAGGATACAGCATCGCCTGGTAGCCATCGTCCTCGACGACCAGCGCTTCAGCCCCCGCATGTGAACCTGTATCTCATCCTAAAGCCTTCTCAAGGCTCGCACGTTCCTTGCAGAGAACACAGGTTTTACATCGACTAGGCCTTCCATGTGACCTTGAATCAGCGCTTCCGGGTTTCCGAATCTTTGTCCCAAGATGTCGACCGTGCCGCTGTCGCAATCACCTGATGCTACAGTCCGGCCAATGCAGACTCGGCCTCTTCAAGCAACGTCTTCAAGCAGCGTCTTTAAGCTGTTCCAGCGGCCGATGTTTGAGAGTTCCGTCTTTTCGTGGACTGCCACCTCGAATTGTTCCCAGAAAGGCCGCCAGTTGTTCTTGTGCCGGCGAATTTTGTTAGTTCCAGCTTCGGTATAATTCTTTAGGCTGCTGAAGCGCTGCCAACAGTAGCTTGAATCCGCGTTTACTGATTTCTGCTTGCTTCTTCGGTTTGCTCTTTCTTCAGAATTAGTCGGCAAATCCAGGTAGGAGTTTTGTCACTACACTCGATGATTTGTCGAATTCAGCGTCCGCTTCTTCTTCTTTGATTTTTCGCTCGATTGCCGCTTCTACATCGTTGAGCTGTTGTTTGACCAATTGTAGAAATTCAAGAATTACGCTGACCTTTTCGATGGTGGATGCTTGCTCGGAAGCCAAAATATCGTCCTCCTCTTTCGTCAGTCGAGCGCTTGGTTGGTTGGTTGGTTGGCCTCAAGTAGAATGGCACATACCCACTACGGGGGAGTGGCCAAGACACAGGCGGTGAACTGTTGGAACGATTAGGAGCTTTAGAGGAAAAGGAGAATTAATAGGGTATAGGCTGACAGACTGGACGACGCAACGAAAGGGGTCCTGTCAGCTGGGAGATCGAAGATGGGACGACGGCTTTAT
The DNA here is from genome assembly GCF_055824585.1 of Amblyomma mixtum. Classification (NCBI taxonomy): domain Eukaryota; kingdom Metazoa; phylum Arthropoda; class Arachnida; order Ixodida; family Ixodidae; genus Amblyomma; species Amblyomma mixtum. Next base: position 157,700,434 of record NC_143012.1, read on the forward strand.
GTGCAAATTTGAATGCATCATATGGAATGGTTCAATTTTGTATTGACTGAAAGAGAGACAGAAAAAAAATGAAATAAAATAAAATAAAATAAATATATAATGTAGCGGCCTTTATTGGCAAGAGATGACTGGTTGTTAAGGCCGGTTAGAGCGGGCAAGGGCAGGTCCGGTCCCGGAACAGTTGATGCTTTTGCCGCGCGTCGGTTCTGCTGCTTCAGCTGCCGATCGTCTTCTTCTCGCCTCGCGCCGCGCATCGGTTCTGTTGCTCCGTCTGCTAAGCGTCTTCCTCTTTACATTTGGCCCCGGGGGAAAAAGAGCCATCCTGGCGATTTAGGGAGTCAACAGGACGCAGGGGTCGTAATACGGCTTCAAACGCGAAACGTGAACGGTCTCGCGCCCACGTCGTCGGAGATCGGGTGATGGCGTCACGGGCTCAACGATGTAAGTGACGGGAGAAGTGCGCTCAAGGACACGGTAGGGTCCGTGGTATTTTGGCAGCAACTTGGTAGAGAGACCTGGGGCAGCAGAAGGCACACGGAGCCAAACAAGGGATTGGGGCTGAAAAGTGTCTGTGCCATGGGAGTGGTCGAAACGGTATTTCTGGCGCCCTTGGTCGCCAGACGTGAATGACCGGGCGAGCTGGCGGCACTCTTCAGCGTGTCTGGAGGCTTCAGATACGGTTGTGGATTCCGACGAATCAGGATGGTACGGAAGAATAGTGTCGAGCGGCGAGGATGGTTCACGGCCGTATAGAAAGAAGAATGGTGAGAAACCAGTAGTGCTCTGCGTAGCGGTGTTGTAGGCATATGTGACGAAGGGGAGGACGAGGTCCCAGTTAGAATGGTCTGCCGCGACGTACATTGACAACATGTCACCTAATGTTCGATTGAAACGTTCTGTCAAGCCGTTCGTCTGGGGATGATAGGCAGTAGTGGTGCGGCGAGTAATGTTGCATTGCTGCAGAAGAGATGAAACTACGTCTGACAGAAACACCCGCCCACGGTCGCTCAACAGTTCACGCGGGGCTCTGTGCCGAAGTATGAAATGGTGCAAGAGGAAGGCTGCAACATCCCGCGCCGTAGCAGCTGGGAGGACGGCTGTTTCGGCGTACCGTGTCAGGTGGTCTACAGCGACGATGACCCAGCGGTTTCCTGCAGCAGTGTAGGGAAGTGGTCCATACAGGCCAATGCCAACTCGGTCAAATGGCCTGGATGGGCAAGACAAAGGCTGCATAGGGCCGGTCGAATGGTGATGAGCGAGCTTGCGGCGCTGGCAATCGGGGCAGGAACGGACGAATTTTCGTACGTAGTTAAACATGCCGCGCCAGTAATAGCGGAGGCGAAGCCGGTTGTAGGTCTTAAAAGCACCGCCGTGACCAGCTTGCGGGTCGCTATGAAAAGCTGCGCATATTTCTGAGCGTAAATGTCCAGGGATCACTAGGAGCCATTTGCGCCCATCAGAGAGGTAATTGCGGCGGTACAAAATCCCATCATAAACAGTGAAGTGGGCAGCCTGACGGCGGATTGCGCGCGGTACCGGCACGACAGAACGGTCTGAAAGATAACGTACAAGAGAAGTGATCCAAGGGTCCTTGGACTGCTCGTTGGGAATATCGTCCAATGACAAGGAGGCGCAGTCGATGGCGGGAGGAGAGGTACGTTCATTGGCTAGAGGTGAACGAGAGAGAGCGTCGGTGTCGTTATGCTTCCTGCCAGAGCGATAGATCACACGAATATCGTACTCTTGAAGGCGTAAGGCCCATCGGGCGAGGCGGCCATTTGGGTCTTTTAGGGAGGACAGCCAACATAGGGAATGGTGGTCCGTGACGACCGCGAAAGGCCGGCCGTACACGTAAGGCCGAAATTTCCCGATCGCCCAAACGATCGCCAAGCACTCTTTTTCAGTTACTGAGTAGTTTTGCTCTGGCTTCGTCAGGGTGCGGCTCGCGTATCCAACAACATACTCCGCATACCCCGGTTTCCGTTGAGCAAGAACAGCACCGATACCAACGCCACTGGCATCTGTGTGGATTTCAGTTGGAGAAGCAGGGTCAAAGTGGCGCAGTATGGGCGGAGAGGTAAGTAGACGGCGCAACGTGATGAACGCGTCGTCACAGGCAGGACTCCAGCTTGATAGGTCGCTACTGCCACGAAGAAGTGCAGTCAGAGGTGCGATGATGCAAGCGAAATTTCGGATAAAGCGCCGGAAGTAAGAACATAAGCCGATGAAACTGCGAAGTTCCTTCATCGTAGAGGGCTTCGGAAACTCAGAGACAGCACGAAGCTTTTCTGGGTCAGGAAAGACACCCTGTTTCGACACGACGTGGCCCAAAATCGTCAACTGACGAGCAGCGAAGCGACATTTCTTTAAATTGAGTTGAAGCCCGGCTGCCGCGAGGCATCCCAAAACTTGCTCCAGGCGAACGAGGTGCGTCTGGAAATCTGGGGAGAAAACAACGATATCGTCCAAGTAACATAAGCATGTTTTCCATTTCAGGCCGCGCAGTATCGTGTCCATCATCCGCTCAAAAGTGGCAGGGGCATTGCATAGTCCGAAGGGCATGACGTTGAATTCATAGAGCCCGTCAGGCGTCACAAAGGCTGTCTTGGAGCGGTCAGCGTCGGCCATCGGGACTTGCCAATAACCCGAACGTAGATCTAAAGAAGAAAATAATTCAGCTCCCTGCAAGCAGTCAAGTGCGTCATCAATGCGGGGCAGCGGGTAGACGTCTTTGCGGGTAATTTTGTTCAGGCGCCGGTAGTCAACGCAAAAGCGGATAGAGCCATCTTTTTTGGTGACAAGGACGACGGGGGAAGCCCAAGGACTGTGCGATGGTTGTATGACGCCCCTCTGTAGCATGTCATTTACCTGGGCGTCGATAACTTGGCGTTCGGTGGCCGAGACGCGATATGGGCGTTGGCGCAACGGTGCATGGGCGCCAGTGTCGATCCTATGGGTAACAGCTGTGGTGCGGCCCAAACGGTGGTTGGAGAAGTCAAACGATGACCGAAACTTATTTAGCAGGGCCTCAAGCTGGGTCTTCTGCGGTGGCGAAAGATTCGCGTCGATTGGGCGCTCAAAGACGGCTTCGGGAGCGGGATCAGGAGACGATGGGGAAGAAGTAAGTGAAGACACTTGCATGCGGCAGGGGTCATCCTCATAAGGGTCCCAGGCGACGATGGAGGCGAAAGGCTGGACACGTCCCAGGCATTCACCGCGAAGAAGATTAGAGGGGCACAGGAATGGATTCGTCAGGGGCAAGGCGCTGCAGCCGGCTGAGACGGTAAGGACGGCGCATGGCAGGGGTAGACAGTGACGAGAAGCGAAGGAGTCGGACGGGATGAAGATGACAGGGCCGTTGGATGCAGAGTGGCAATGAACAGAGACGAGCACAGCAGAACACGGCGGGATCACGACGTCATCAGCCACAGTCAACTTGGAGCACGGGTTAGTGGAAGCGCTCACCGATGCGTCGCCGAATGGAAGAAGGGCGACTTCGGAACGAGTGCAGTCGATGACAGCTTCATGTCGCGAGAGAAAGTCCCAGCCTAAGATGACATCGTGAGACGGCGATGCGAAGACGATGAATTCAATAACGTACAGAACGTCCTGAATAGTAACTCGAGCTGTACAGGCCCCCAAAGGCGCGATAATTTGCGAATTAGCGGCGCGAAGCATAAAACCAGATAGCGGAGTCATCACTTTTCGTAACTGGCGGCACAATTTTGCACTGAGTACAGATACAGCAGCACCGGTGTCAACAAGCGCGAAAGCATCGGTGCCCTCCACAGAAACGGTGATCAGATTGGCAGGAGAAATTCGAGGTCTTGAGCTTGGCGACGAGCACGCAGTTCTTGCCTCCGGAACTGCGGGCACTAGTTTTCCGAAGGGGAAGAGGGACGACGGCGCATCGGGGAAACCGAGCGGCGACGCGGAGATGGAGAACGGCTGCGAATAGAGGGGCTGTAATCGGAGGAACCAGTGGGCTCAGAAGGCGAAGTGCGGTGAAAAGGCTGGGGAGGGGCGTAGGCGTAACCTCGAGGGTCGGTATCCGCAGCAGGCGACGAAACTTGGCGGCGGCAGTGACGCATCACATGGCCAGGAATGCCGCAGGCATAACAAATGGGTAGGTTGTCTGGTGTGCGCCATGGACGGAAACGTTGCAGTGGTGGCCGGGCAGGACGAAATAGGGTCGACTGCGGTGGATGTCGGTACGACACGAATGTGTCTGGGCGGGGACGCCTGACTGCTTCGGCGTAGGTTAGTGGCGCAGCGACGGGAGACTGGGAGGAAACCGGCGGCAGGGCCTCGGACACTTGCTCCCGGATCACGTGCTGGAGTGTCGGAGTTAGGTTAGATGGACTCGGAACGGTAGGAGGAAGCGAAAGCTGCCGCGCAACCACCTCACGGACAAACTGCTTGATCTGGAGCAGTAGCGAGCTGTCCTCAGTCGTCATGCTCAGGCTAGTTACTGTGTCTGTCTGTCCAGAGGGCTGCCGAGTGAAAACGCGCTGTCGGCGGAGCTCGTCGTAGCTTTGGCAGTGGTCGAATATATCGGTTACAGATGTGACGTTTTTGCCCACAAGCATATTGAAAGCGTCGTCTTCGATTCCTTTCAGGACGTGCTTAACTTTTTCGGCCTCCGCCATGGACGCATTGACGCGCTTGCAGAGATTGATGACATCTTCTATGTAGCTGGTGTATGATTCACCACTCTGCTGTGCGCGAACGCGAAGACGCTGCTCGGCGCGAAGTTTGCGTACTGCCGGACGGCCGAAGATGTCGGCGAAGCTGGTTTTAAATTCGGTCCAGGTGGTGAAGTCCGATTCGTGGTTTTGGAACCAAAGGTGGGCGACGCCGGTTAGGTAGAAGATGACGTTGGTGAGTTTCATAGTGTCGTCCCAACGGTTATGAGCGCTCACCCTGTCGTAAGCGGACAACCAATCCTCCACGTCGTGATCGTCCGTGCCGCTGAAGACGGCAGGGTCGCGCTGGCGGAGCGCACCATGGCAAGCAACGGGTGCCGGCGAGGAGCTGGCTGGCTGGTTGGCGTTGGCAGGCATGGGGGTAGTGATGGTACGGTTACGTAGCTCCAGGACGGAATCCCGCAGACTCCACCAAGATGTAGCGGCCTTTATTGGCAAGAGATGACTGGTTGTTAAGGCCGGTTAGAGCGGGCAAGGGCAGGTCCGGTCCCGGAACAGCTGATGCTTTTGCCGCGCGTCGGTTCTGCTGCTTCAGCTGCCGATCGTCTTCTTCTCTCCTCGCGCCGCGCATCGGTTCTGTTGCTCCGTCTGCTAAGCGTCTTCCTCTTTAGAATAATAATAATAATAATAAATGAACTGTTTGATAATCAGAAAAATGAAAAAAATAGAAAAATAAATAAACAAAATTTACATTAGCATGGGCGTCGCTGTGTTTCTAGAAGAAATTTTTGAACTGCACAGCGCGCACTCCTGTTTCTTCGTCCAAGCGAAGTAGCGCCAGAGGAAAGAACAACCTCAGTGGTCACAGGCAGGCCCAGCTGGTGAAACGGAATTTCTAATAGGCGCCTCCTCAAAGAAGAGAATCGGCGGCAGAACAGCAGGTAGTGTTCAACTGTCTCAGGCTCGGCACAAAATGGGCACAGTGGAGAAACCGCCAGACCAGATCTGTGCAGGTAGAAATTTAGCAGAGGAACTCGGCATCGCAAACGCGTGAAAGAGACCTCCAGTCTGCGCGAACTCCAGTCTTTGCTGCTCCAAGGGTGCAGAAGGTGCTTATATTCGGGAGATGAAGTAAGCGCGGAGGCTGAAAATTCCTGAAATATTGTGTAACTGCGAAACCTCACCGCAGCTGTATATGCGCAGGTTGGCAGGACAGCAATTATTGGGCCACAGAGAGAGGCCCTTGCTAATGAATCAGCAACCTCATTTAACTGAATGCCCACATGACCCGGTACCCAAAGCAACCTCACCGAATTTAGATGGAGCGGGATCAGCTGCTTAAAGAGGCGTAATGCCCGAGACTCAGAGGGTGATGATAATGAAAAGCAAATAGATAGAGAGTCCGTCATAACCATGACTTGGGAAACGGCAGGATCTAATTTACGTAAGGCTAGAATGACAGCTAATAATTCGGCCAGATAAATTGGAGTGAAGTCAGGGAGACGGAGAGAAAAGGACCATCCCAAAGCAGGTGAAAAAATGCCCACACCTGCCTTTTCACGATCCTGCGAGGCATCGGTAGCAATGAGAATATGAAAAGGAAAGGACCTTAGGTGGTCCTGTAACAAACCGTGAATGAGAGGAAAGGGCTGGAGCTTGGCATGCGATGGGAAAATGTTATCAAATGCAATCTCGACTGAAGGTGAGATGTTATGCAGTGGATGGATATCTGTGAGCTTAATGTTTAAGGGATCGAGGAGAGACTGCACGAAACATATCTGCGGAGTGTGCAAACGAGACCAGGTGGCATTTAAAAAGACTGCGGGTTGACTAAGAAATATTACATTGGATGTGTGGAGAGGAGAGTCGCACAATTTTAAAAAGGTTTGGACTGTTAAAAGGCGAAATCTGGCTAATAAAGATGGAATTCGCGCCTCAAGGTGCAGGACAACATTAGCTACATACTTTGGAAGTCCCAAGCAGAGGCGCAACGCCTCACGCTCCAAGAGCACAAGCGGTTGAAGTTTATAGGCAGGAGCTCCTGAGAACAAAACACATCCGAACTCCAAAATTGGGCGGACATACATTTTATAGATCAGCAGAAGTGTGTGCCTTCTCATCCCTGACCTAGCGCTGCAAAGCCGACGCAGGATGCCAATGGCCCGAACTCCTTTTACAGAAACTTGCTCAATGTGAGCCCGCCAGGAAAGAGTAGAGTCATATATCACTCCAAGATACTTCACTGTTTGAACCTGAGAAATTATATGATTTCTATAAGCAACGCAGATATGTACAGGATGAGAAACCGGGAAGACCAACAAGGCGCATTTGTTCACATTGAGGGACAGATGAATATTTCCTAACCAGTTGTCAAGAATATTGAGGTAATCCTGCAAGATCTGATACAGAGAGTGAATATCTTTTGCAGAAGCAAAAAATGCGATGTCGTCAGCGTACACGTAAGTTGTCACATTATGGACTCATGGAATGTTGCTTAGAAAAATGTTAAAAAGAACAGGGGAAAGAACTGAGCCTTGCGGTACACCTCTTGTCTGTCGAAATTTCCTTGAAGAAACACCATTTCGGCAGCAATAAAATTATCTCTTTTCCAGGAAAGCAAAGATCCAGGCTACGAAATAGTTTGGGAAATTAAGGACCTGTAATCTGTGTAACAGCATCGAGTACTCGACGCTGTCGTAGGCTTTACTGATATCCAGAGTGACAAGCGCGGCAAACTGTTTAGTGCTGCGAGCTAATTTAATACGGCTCTCAAGATCAGTATGAGCACTCCAAATCGAACAGCCCGGCCTGAAACCAATTTGACAAGGATTCAAGATATCATTTGCAGAAATGAAATACATGATACGACGAAGCAGGACCCGTTCCACCAATTTCACTAAATTCGATGTTAATGAAATCGGGCGTATGTTGTAAGAAGTGAAACCCTCCCTTTGTTTTTTAAGTAGTGGAACTATTTCCGCAAGACGCCACTCATGGGGTATCCAAGGACCTTTAAGGGAATGGTTAACCAGAGCCAATAGATTTTCAGGAGATTCGGTAAACAAAATTTTAATCATAGATGTAGTGACCTTATCGGGGCCAGGAGCCGCTGGTGATAAGCGCAGAACGATTTGCGAAAGCTCAGGCATAGTGACCTCAATGAAATCACTTGAAATGTATGAGAATGTAGGTCGAGAATGAAGTGCAGATGTGAATCGACGTTCTAGGCCACCCGCAATTCCCTCTAAGGCCTTGTCAGCAGGGGATTGAACGAGGGATTCAATATTGACAGCCGGTGGAATCACTTTCCTTCTCCTCATAAAATTAAACAAGGCCCGTTTATTCCCTGACTGAGAAAGCAAATCATAATGACTTGTAATATACTCCTTCTTCGCGAGGGAGATAGTGCGCTTAAATGTTGCTGTGACATACTTATAATCTAACCAATTTTTTGGGGCATTGATTTAGGAGGAGTTCCTTCCAGGCTGCTTTCCGCCGTCTATAGGTCCGCGTGCACTCTGCATTCCGCCAATTATTGGTGAATGCATCCTTGGATCCTGTGACAATGAATTGAGACTGTTGTCTTGCGCGTTCCAACACTGTGCATATATGTGTAGCTTTACATTCGGAATTTGTAGGGGTGTTTTGGTCCGAATCGATTGTGAGAGCTAATTTGAGAGTGTCTTTAAAGCGACTGTAATTTATGAAGGTGCGCTGTTGTCGTTCGGGAAGAGTTAAGTTACACGCAACCCTGAAACTAATCGGTAGATGATTACTGTTTGTCGCGCAGTCAACAGGCGCCCAAGACGTGACAGAGACACCTGGGCAGGAAAAAGTTAAGTCTAACACAGACCGGCACATACCACGTACAAATGTAGGCATTCCTGAGTTGTTGCAGACTATGTTGTTGTCGCAAACCCAATCAAATAGTCTAGAGCCGAAACAATCTGTTTTAAACCCCCACGTCACGTGGTGCGAATTAAAATCCCCAACTAATAAAACCTGAGATCTGCTGCTAGACATCAATGAGTCAAGGGGCCGAGTGTCATGCACACCTGAAGGGAAATATGCGTTAGCTACAGTAAAGGGCTGTGGACCTGGGATATTGAGATCAACCGCAAGTATTTCGCACTGACTGTCCGCATACTGAAAAGAAATCAAGGCCCTGTGACAAAACTTTAAGGAAATCAGCAACAACAACCGTCCCCCTCGTGAAGACCTGTCTAGCCGGAACGAACGGTAATGTTTAAGATGATAATTAATATCTGTAGTAAGCCATGTTTCCTGTAACGCAATTACATCCGGTTGAAGTTGATTGCATAGGCATATTAAATCTGTTGAAGCTGAGGATATAGATCGACAATTCCATTAGAGAACACTTAACGACCCTATCTTGGCGGTAGTGCTGCAGCGGCAACTGCCGCTTCGAGAATCCTAGTCTTAGGATTTTGATTTGCATGACTTTCCTTGGACTTGGACTGGTGACAAGATGGATCCGGGACACTCAAAGGAGACCCACTTCGTTTTTGGGCGCGGGTATCGAATTCCATCTCAACACATTCATCAGAGGATGCGTCCTTAACGCTGTTCGGGAGAGATTTTTCAGGAGTCATTTGTCGCTCATGCTGACTTTGGCCCTGTAGAGCGCTATTGATGTCCACAGATGGTGGAGGAGCAGCCGAAACCATAGAGGACAAGAGCGGAGCGGCGTGCGCTTGCAGCAGATTAGTCATCTGGGTCGCTACTACCTGTGAAATGCACGTGGATACAGTTTCCTTAATGCGTTCCATTGCATTCGCCACTGCTTTTTCAACCGCAGCGGTAATGGCTTCTGTCCAAGAGGCGTCCATTGCAGGTGGACATTTGGAAGCCGCACTAGAATAACATGAGGCTCTATCTTTGACTGCGGCAAAGGCCTCTCGTCGCGTGCATCGACGTTTATCTATAATCTCTAGAACTTGCACTTCTTGAGCTCGTGCAGGACAATCAGGACAGTTGGCAGAGTGGGCACCACCACACAGGCAACATTTTTCTTGCTGTTCAGGGCATTCTTCTCTAGCATGGCTTTCGCCGCATGCACAGCATCGTGAGCCCGATTTGCAGGCTTTGGCGCTGTGGCCAAATCTCCAACAGTTCTGACACTCAAGGGGACGAGAGTTAAATGCGTCAACTCGAAACACTAGTGGCCACACTTTGATTTCTGAAGGGCACACTACTCCTGCGAATGTGGCTATGACGGACTCTGTAGGTATTTTCACCCCCTCTACCATTCTCCTGCAACGATGGACCGCAATGACGCCCGCAGACGAGAGGTTCTCCAGCGTTTCCGAAGGGCTCAATCGAGAGTCAACACCTCGGACTAAGCCCTTGGAACATGCTAGATGAGGCGGAATAAATGCGCTCACCGGGTGGTTGGCGAAGGAGGTACACTTCAAAGGGTCGGCGACACAATCCTTGTCCGGTGACCTGCACAATATCCCACCCTTGCCGAACTGCCGCACATCTTTGATTCACATGTAGTGAGGCGATGTAGTCTGAAGGGCCACCTGCACTGCTTCCGGGTTGTTCAAATGAATCGCGCCTCCATCAGCAGGAACTAAAGCCACAGGAATCCTGGTTACTCCACTGCGAAAAAAGACATCGATTGGGAGCTGGTCCTGTGGAAGAGAGGCCGACCAAGGGGAAAACCCTTGGCCGGGAGAAGAGGTAGACATTAAGCCGTCGTCCCGCGCCCAATCACCCTAGCGCTTGGTTTCTGGCGGCCTTTCTCCTTTTCTTCAGAGCATTAATGTTGCTCTCGCTGGTGCGTTGAGTCTTTGGGTCTGGTGGATGTTGCTCATTAATCCGATCCCAGGTTTCACCTACAGAAATTTGTAGAAACTAACTTTGCTGATGAATGTAGACGGTTATCGTTTACATTGGTTCGTTTATTGCAAGAAACAAGAAACAATGAAACTGTTCGTTAGCAGGGGAGCAATTGCTCCCCAAAGCACCGGCCGGACTGTTGGGAAGCGGAGAAGAGGGTGCTCTAGAACACAAAAAATGAACCAGAAATGCAAAAGCTGGGAAGCGGTGTGTCATAACATGAACAATACTAAACAAAACAGCATGTATAATCCATAAATATAAGCAAACATAATATTAAGATAGTAGTAGTAGTAGTAGTAGTAGTAGTAGTAGTAAAATACATTTAATCGACCATAATTTACAGGCCGAGCATTTCGACCGCCTGGGCGACCAGAAGCCGCTGCAGCGCCAAGCCAGTCGAGCCAGGTGGTGATGGATAGAGAGGGTGGGGGGAAGGAACCCGACTGCTGAGCAGCCGGGCAATAGAAGAGGCAATGGGCCAGGTCCGCATAGATACAGGGGCAGTTGGGACAGGAAGGGTCCGATCGATAGCGATAGAGGAAGAGGCAAGTGTTCGCTCAAGGAACAGCATGTATTATTAATAATTATATCTTAATTCAGATGAATGCAGTTATTAAGATATAATTATTAATAATACATGCTGTTCCTTGAGCGAACACTTTCAAAATTTTCTAAAAATATGCAGCCTGAAAAGGAATAAAGTCTTTTTCAAAAACAAGCTGTCAGCTGTGGCAGATGTCAGTTATAAAACTATATTGCTCATCTAGATGATTAACTACTGAGGACGGCAGCGCAGTAAGAAACACGGACAAAAGGAAGACGGACGGAAGCACAGGCGCTGACTAACAACATCGTTTATTGCCTCGAACTGGCTTATATAGGCATCAGTTCCATGACAAAAGAAGGAGGAAAACAACACTTCACGCACCCGTGGCACAATTATCTCGTTGGTGCAGCCCCCTCCCGCCAATCACAAACACGTTTCTGGGCGCTTAGGAAAAGCAGCTTTTTCTGGCTCAGGTCTGTGGATGGTGTGCTGACACATCAGATGATCTTGCGATGGCCTTACCTTTGCTACCACCCGCGTGGTGGCGTAGCGGCACTTACGCCGAACGGCCGTTCCTTCAAAAGCAGCAGTACAGTCTTGACACTGGCTGCAGTGCTTGCTCAGCTCGCCCGAGTCTGCATCCTTCAGATTTCTTCTGTGTTTTTTCAGACATTTATTTTCGCATCTCTTCGTTTGACGGATATATATAGATATTCCCACATGACAGAAAGATCGAATCAACATTTTTTTTTTTCAGAGTTCACAAGACGTGGACAATGTCTTGTCACGCACTCGGGCTCTCTAATGGTCTCGGAATTAACCTTCCTACACAGCTGGCTCAGTTTCTTTGGGCCCGAAAAGACAACTCAATTCCTTCTCTTTTGCCAATTTTTATGCGGTTATGTGACACCGTATGCAGGTACGATACCACTGTCAGCTTCTTTCGACAGTCATCTGCGCCGGTTCACTTCCTTGATTGTTTGTGCATACATTCTGCTACCGCGATCAACAGATAACCTGCTTTTTCCAGACGATGCGTTTGAGAGAGAGAGAAATACTCTTTAATGAAATGCAGAAACTTTAGCCGGCGTTTAAAAATCGCTGGCATGCTACTCCGCGTAGGAAGGGGAATTTGGGAGAAAAATACAGAAGGAGAGCAGCGTGGAAGAGGTAAAAGAAAAAAAAAACGAAGATAAAATCCGGCCATGAAATGGGTGCTAAGGATGCAATGGCGAGTATTGATGTAACGTATGGAATGATGGAGCGCATAGTCCGACAAATGGGCTGACGAAGTTCACTGCATGAAGAATGCATGAAGGTAACGGGCAAGTGAATTTAGAGCTTATCAAGATGTCCAATGTCTTTTAAATATGTAAAAAGAAAGTTCATTGCAAGTCTATGTTGCCTGAAGCAGGCTAAGGGACCTAAAACTTGGTCCATTGTTAGGGGCACTGGGCAGAGCTTCTGCATGCAATGTTCATAGTTCGCACGCTCGTTAGCATACGCAGGGCACACAAGTAGGATATGTTCCACAGTTTCTATCGAGGCACAATTGTCACAATGCGGACTGTTCGTTTGTTCAAAACGGTATCGCAAGCCGTTTGTATATGCAAAATTCAGACGAAGTCGGTGATAAAGTGTTTCCAGTTGTCGAGGAATTCTGGTTGAGAGTCTTGATCTAAGATGCGTTTGCCTCTGAAAAGCATCTTCTTGAAGGTGCGCACATGACTTTTCAAGAGCGCTCATACAACAATATTTTATTATGGCTCTCTTCACTAGTTTCGAGTGTGCCGAAGCATATGGCTGCTTTGATGCCCCATGGCTTACAAGCCAAACAACACGTGTTCAGAGCCGGAATAAAGGCACAAATCCAGGAACCTAATACGCCAATTGACCGGGCACTCATGCGTTACTACCAGCGGATGAAGGCAGTCAGTGAACATAGTTATGACCTTGGACACTCGCGTTCCAAAACACCCTTCGTTATCCTCCAGAATTACATGAAAATCATCGACAAATGTAGAGACCGCGGCGACACACGCTCAGCGCATCGATCACGGAGCTTACGGTCTCGGAAAGCAAGGTGTATATCGCTCAAGACTGACGCGACGCAATAACCAGTAGAAATTCCACTTCGTTGCGAGACGATATGGCCTTCGAACTAATGGCTACATCATATAAGTAACGAGTACTACGCGTGCCAGTTCAAATACGCACGTAATAAATCAGTGTCGTTAATGAGAGCGCACAAAAAGGAATATTTTGCACGCTGAATTGAAATAATTGGAATTCAAAGGAAATGTGACAAACTGTAAATGAAGTGACGCATAAATTAAAAAAACGTTCCATACTTCCCTCCAAAGTTACTGAGCAGACAGTTGAAGACTTTAATACCTTTTTCACCAAAGTTGGCCCTGATCTAGCATCGAAACTTTCTCATATAAGTACTAGCAGTGATCTTCCACGGCCAGTTTCGATTTCTTTTGTTCTGCAAGAAGTTGAATTAACGGAAGTGTTATGCGTTGTTATGGATTTAGTAACAAACAAGGCAGTAGGCTTTGATGTCATTCCTTTGAAGCTAATTAAAGAAAATATTTATGTTCTAGGACTCATATTATGCCATCTATTCAACCATTCGATACTCAACATCATATACCCATCATCCCTAAAGATAGCATGTGTTACTCCTGTATTCAAGAACGGTGACTCGTCTGACCCTTCCAGTTACAGACCTATCTCTGCACTTAGTGTTATTAATACCATATTCGAAATAATTCTTTACAAACGTATTCATCATTTTCTTGAGAAATATAATATGTATGCCCAGCGCAGCACGGATTTTGCCCAAGTACTCTACCAGCTCAGTAGTCATCACTCTTACCCGGGCAATTAATAATGCTCTACACAATAACAGACTGGCAGCAGTTACCTTTCTGGACATTAAAAAAGCCTTCGACACAGTTAACCATGACATTATGTTAAATAAACTAAAAATATATGGACTTCGCGAAAAGGTGCCTGACTTTTTCTCTAGCTACCTCACAAACCACCAACAAATTGTTTCAATGAAATCTTTATCGTCATCCATTCAGCACCTGCACACAGGGGTACCACATGGGCCTACTCTTGGGGCGATGCTCTTTTTACTGTATGCAAATGATCTGCCCAAGGTATTAACTTCATCCAAAGCCACCATGTATGCTGATGACACTGCCATCGTAGTTACTGCTCATCATATGGTCGAACTCGAAAGCATGGCAAATACAGAACTGGAAAAAAATCTCTGACTGGTTTCTCACAAACAAATTAACAATAAATGCTAATAAAAGAAATAAATACTGTTCCACTCAAAGAAAAAATCAATTCTTTCAATTGATCTTACATTAACTATTAAACAGACCCAGCTTGAGTCAACAAATAATTTTACTTACCTTGGAGTCACACTGGATAAACATTTACACTGGCAACATCACATTGACGCGGCTTGCTCTAAGGTGGCATCCGGTTGTTATGCTCCCTTCAGACGCGCAAATACTTCGACACCAATATTCTGCGTGTCCTGTACATGCTTTACGTTTACACATACTCACCTATCATATTGCATCGAGTCGTGGGGCTGGACCTATAGTACTTACCTAGAGCCTATTAAAAAGTTAAACAACCGAGCACTAAGAATAATTGCATTTTCTAGTTACACTGTACGCAGCAAAGCCCTATTTTCTAAACTACACGTATTACCACTCGATTTACTTCGTGAGAAAAGAACTCCTGAATGTGTCCATAAAATAGCAACAAACAACCTCCCGTGTGATATGTCAATATTTAACATCCCGCCACTTCCAACACGGAGCCGCACGTACGATAAATTTAACTTCCTGGTGAAAAGAAATGTATTTGGAGAGCGTCTCCTAGAGTTTGCAATAAACTACCACATGACCTAAAGATTGCCTACAACTTTTCCTTTGGAATTAAAAATTATTACCTTAAAAAGAATGACACACTTTGAGTTCATACTTTCATTTACCACTACACTTCTTAGATATCTGCCTGATATTATTTGCATGTAGCCGAATACTGATACCTTGATTTATATATAGATTTATACATTTGCGTCTACTGTAAAACAAGCTTTGTAATTAAAAAATGTGTACCGAACTCTGTTTATCCTCTTCTACTGTGTTTTACCCTTGTGATGCTTTGAAAAGACTTACTAGCTATTTTGAACTCGCTTTTTGTGATGCCTTGATTCTTGTGTAAGTTCTCCGCGTTTGTTTTTATCTGTAAGTTTTTAGTTTATATAATCTGCAACATATTGTTACGTGCTTAGCACGCACGGGGGGTTATTCACAGAGGGGATCGGTCGGAGCAGGATGGAAGCAGAAAGCCTACCAGCGTCCTTCAGCTCTTTTTCTTCCTTACTCTCTGCTGGTCCTTCATCTTCTGCTTCTTCCGTCGAGGCTCTGTGGAAGCACGTGACATTTCCCTCCTCGCAGACGAAGCCCGTCGGGCGAGTTAAATAGACCGTCTGGGATAGAATCGCTTGAGGCGGGCTACATGCACCACCTGAGACTGGCGTGACCGTCGACCACTAGCAGTTAGTCGTGATATAACGTAATTAACGTCACTAATGCACTCCAACACAACAAACGGTCCAGTGTAGTGGGATAGCAGTTTCTGACACAGACCACGCTTGCGTAGAGGGGTCCACAACCACACAATGTCACCAGGAACATAAGAAACTTCTTGGTGTTGGACGTCGTAGCGGTTCTTGGAACTCTCTTGCGAAGATAAAATTCGAACGCGGGCAAGCTGGCGAGTTTCTTCAGCTCTGCAGAGTGTGGTCGCAAGAGAAGGTTCGTCGTGGATGAAAAATGGTAGAATGGTGTCAAGGCCACAGCGAGGCGAGCGAGCATAGAGCAGGTAAAAGGGGCTGTAGCCAGTTGTCTCATGTTGCGCTGTGTTGTATGCATGAGTAACGAACGGGAGGACGCCATCCCAGTCTTTATGATCTGCAGCGACGTACATAGCAAGCATGGTGGTGAGCGTCCGATTAGTGCGTTCTACCACACCGTTCGTTTGGGGATGATATGGCGTGGAGTGGCGAAAACTGCAGCTGCTGAGGCGGAGAAGTTCTTCAACAACGTCCGCTGTAAATTGGCGTCCACGGTCGCTAATGAGAACTGCAGGAGGGCCGTGCCGAAGAATGACGAAACGAAGAAGTTAGATACTTCAGACGCAGTAGCAGCTGGTATCGCGGCTGTCTCACAATAACGGGTTAAGTGGTCTACACACACAAGAATCCATCGATTTCCTTTCGAGGACCGTGGGAAAGGTCCAAGGAGGTCAATGCCAACTTGCTCAAACGGGGCTGTTGGAGGTGTGATTGGCCGCAGTTTGCCAGGTGGACTTGAAGTCGGCAGCTTAAAGCGCTGGCATTGCACACAGCTGGCTACATAGTGCTGGATGGTTGAACGCATGTTAGGCCAGTAAAATCGTTGCTGTGTGCGGTGGAGTGTGCGTGTCACTCCCAAGTGCCCAGACGTGGCGTCGTCGTGCATCATTTCAAGAACTGTGATGCGTAGGTTTTCGGGTACGACAAGAAGCATGCCTGCTCCTCCAGAAGCGAAATTCTTCTTATAAAGCAAACCGTCGCGAATGCAAAAAGTATTCTTTACAGAATCTTGAGCGGCATCAAACAAAGAGGTTAATGTTTGGTCTTTGCGTTGCTCAGTTCGGAAAACTTGAAGATCGGGGAAGGCTTGTGAAAGTGACGCCAAGTATTCATCAAAGTTGTCTGCGTCGTCATCAGTCGTTTGAAGCGGCAAACGGGAAAGACAATCGGCATCTGAGTGTTTACGGCCGCTTTTATGCACCACAGTGAAATTAAATTCTTGTAGGCGCAAAGCCCACCGAGCAAGCCGGCCACAGGGGTCACGAAGACTCACTAGCCAGCAAAGCGAGTGGTGGTCGGTCACGACGGTGAAAGCATTCCCGTACAGATAGGAGCGGAAGCGCTGTACAGCGAAAACAACGGCGAGACATTCTTGCTCAGTAACCGTGTAATTTCTTTCGCTCTTACTCAATGACCGGCTGGCATATGCTACCACGTGCTGATCTTGACCATGGCGTTGTATAAGTACAGCGCTGATACCGATACCACTTGCATCAGTGTGCACTTCAATTGGTGCAGATGGGCAGAAGTGGCGTAGGATGGGGCCCGAGGTTAGAAGAAATTTCAGATGTCGGAAAGCTGCGTCACATTCGCTGGTCCAATTGAACGGTGCATCTTTATGCAGCAAACACGTCAGTGGGTAAGCGATGTCCGCAAACCTAGCTATAAAGCGTCGAAAGTACGAGCGGAGCCCTAAAAAACTCTGCAGCTCTTTCACTGATTGAGGCACCGTAAAAATTTTGACAGCTTCAATTTTCTTTGGATCTGGCCGAACACCTTCTTTATCAACTAAATGACCAAGAACGGTTTCACGGTTCCCAAAATGACATTTCTTGGAATTGAGGATAAGGCCAGCTCGTTCCATGCAATCAAGCACAATATCCAGGCGGCTGTTGTGCTCACTAAACGTTTTGCCAAAAATTACAACGTCGTCCAAATAACATAAACAAATTTGCCACTTAAGGCCACGCAGGATTGTATCCATGAACCGCTCGAATGTTGCCGGTGCGTTACATAATCCGAAAGGCATAACGTTAAACTCGTAAAGTCCGTCTGGTGTTATGAATGCCGTTTTTTCCCTATCTGCAGCGTGCATGGGGATTTGCCAGTAGCCGGATCTCAAATCAATAGAAGAAAAGTATGAAGCGGAGTGCAGACAATCAATTGCGTCATCTATACGTGGAAGCGGGTAGACGTCCTTCTTCGTGGCCGTATTTAAGCGACGGTAGTCAACACAGAACCTCCATGTGCCATCTTTTTTCTTAACAAGGATAACTGGAGCTGCCCAAGGACTTGAACACTCTCGAATTATGCCTCGCTTTAGCATCTCTTGAACTTGGTCATCTATTAACTTACGTTCAGTGGCTGAGACTCGATAGGGCTTCTGGCGTATAGGAGGTGCGGAGCCGGTGGTGATCGTGTGATGAATACGACTGGTAGGCGGTGGTGTAGAATCGTCTTTGGCAAAGTCGAACACGGACACGTGCTTCAGAAGGAGTTCCACTAGAGTGCGACGCTCGGTTGTGGGAAGAGCCTGATTAATCATAGCCTTAACTTGGGTCTCCATATCTCTTTTCACGTGCTGCTCACTGACAGAGTTGGTTAACGTCGCGACGGAACCTGACACACCTTCCTCGAAACGGGCGAGTTTGAGGCCCCGGGGCAACACAGCTGGCTCTTCAGAGTGGTTCACTGTCCACAGCTCAGTACGGCCTCTCACCACGGGAACGACGCAACGAGGCACGACGATACTCTTCTTAGAGCAGGCGAGTGTCGTAGGCTCTACCACAGCTTCAAAAGATTCGCACTGATTGTGAATAGAGGAAACCCGCACGAATGCTGCGGAGAAAGCTGGTACAATAGTGTCTTCTTCCACCGCAAATGCTCCAAAATCCGGTGTCGAGTTATCCACAAGAGCTGAAAGTAGTGAAGAATTCAAAGCAATTTCTCCCGTACGACAGTCTAAAGTGGCACCACACTCTTGCAGAAAATCAATTCCAAGAATCACATCATGCGTTGACCGTGGTAGCACTGCGAATTCTGTTCTAAACGTTAGACCACCAATAACAACATCCGAAGCACACACACCAAGTGGAACCAAAGGTTCACCACCGACACCACGAAATAACGCTGCACGGTCACCACTAAACATAACTTTCCTACCTAAACGGTTCTTAAACCTCAAACTCATAACGGATACGGTAGCACCAGTGTCCACAAGAGCCATTGTTTTCACACCATCAATAAACACTTCCAGTTTGTTCTTCAACATAAACACAGGCCGAGGTATATTGGACGTCATCGACTCGCCGGCGGCCTCACCTCCATTGGCCGCGCCTCCTAGTTTCCCGGAGGCGGAGGGGATGCACGACGTCGAGGAGAAATTGACCGCCGTTGGCGCTGAGGTGGCGGCGTCACACTGCGGTCAGATGCAGGTGATGAACTCCGCAAAGTGCTCGGACGGTATGGGTCCCAAGCGGACGTTGAGGGTCGCTGCTGCGCGGTGTGCACTTGTCCGTAAGTAGGCGCTGGGGGTTGGCAGTCTTGAGAAGTCGGGAAACGACGGCGGCAATATCTAGCGATATGCCCTGCAATGCCACACCGGTAGCACAAAGGTTGAGAGCGCCAGCGACCGCCATAAAATTCCTGGCGAACAAAGTCGTGACGTTGGCTGGAGCCAGGATCTCGCTGCTGACGAACAACGTCTTCTGGGTAGGTGGGCCTCCTTTCCGCCGGCTGGTGGCCATAACGTTGGGCAATGTTCCGATCGTCCATGGGCAAAGTGCCGTTAGGTTGAGCCCACGGAGTCGACAGGGCGGCAACATCTTCCTCCGGTGCAGAACTGTGCCGCAGATATTCTGTGCGGCAGAAGGTGTCCCGGGATCTGGACAATTCCTCGCGCACAATCTCTCGAATCATATCAGCCATAGAATTTGGAGGACAGGCTTCAACACTGGCTATAGAGGTGAAATTGGCCAATCTTCCGAATTTAGGGGTAATTCGACGCAGCTTAAGAGCTTCAAATGTTCTGCAATGTTTTATAACGTCAGCGGTGGTGCTCAGGCTCTCTTTACTAATCAGGAAATTGTAAACATCTTCGGCAATTCCTTTTTAGAAGGTGGCCGACTTTGTCTTCTTCAAGCATAGTGGAGTTAACTAGCTTGCATAACTTTAAGATGGCTTCGATGTATGCCGTGCAAGTTTCTCCGGGTACTTGCGCGCGGTGAAGCAATGTCTGTTCCGCACGCTTTTTTGTTGCCGATTCATCCCCAAAATTTTTCTTGATTTCGGTCGTAAAGGTTGCCCATGAACTCAGTGTATCCTCATGATTGTCGAACCAGTCAAGGGCAGTGGCGGCAAGGAAAAACACCACGTTAGCCAGTTTGGTAGCAGCGTTCCAGCGATTGTATTTGCTCACCCGCTCGTAGTGTTTCAGCCACTCGTCAACGTCCTCTTCAGGTTTTCCAAAAAAATGTGCGGGGATCTCGGTAATGTGGCCAGTTGTTCGCTGTGGATGTCCCGGGTTGCGCGGCATTGTCGTCTCCAGGCATGTCCGATGGCAGTGGTGGGAAGCCTGCGAGTCTACGGCTCCTTCGGTAGATGGAATGCTCCGTGGTCGATACCCCGCACCTCCACCAAACTGTTGCGTGCTTAGCACGCACGGGGGGTTATTCACAGAGGGGATCGGTCGGAGCAGGATGGAAGCAGGAAGCCTACCAGCGTCCTTCAGCTCTTTTTCTTCCTTACTCTCTGCTGGTCCTTCATCTTCTGCTTCTTCCGTCGAGGTTCTATGGAAGCACGTTATAATATGTATTTTTTATTCATGCTTTGACAAGTGTTGAGAGTGATGTATAGCTTTCTGTATACCAACTTACTTTGTCTTTATTTTGGTATACTGTTGCCTGAATGCTTGTACACTTTTTTCTATTGGATCCATTACTAGCCGTTGGCTATGGGTCCGAGCAGTGTTTCTGTATATTTGTATATCAACAAAGAACAATAAATAAATGAAATGAAAAACAAAACTCCGCAAAGGTAGAGTAGAGGTAGGTTTAAAGTAGCTCTACGATACTGCTGACTGACATGTCTGATGTATTCTGAAATCTCACAGCACCATGTGCTTCGATGCAATCTCTGACGTTGCTTAGAAGGTCTTCATGAGAGATTGAATAATATAAGTGTTTTATATCCACGGATATGGCTGAGAAATTGTCGCTGTGCCTGTATTTCAGACACTGAATTACTTGTGCGGAACCTTTTACACGAAAAGGGTCGTCAATAGTGAGCACATTTCACGCCAGTAGTCAGGCATGACCTGCAGGAACTTTGGAAGGTGTTTCTGCCATGTCCTGTTCTGAGAGACACTAACCCGTAGCGGGCAGTCAGGTTTGTGAGTTTTTTCACCAAAAAAATGTCTAAGCACAGCTTATGTCCACCGTCAGTGGTTCGAGCAAGCTTGTCCAGGTGTAAACCTTCGCACGTCTATATGGCTTATTGTTCAACTTTCTCATAAACCGAAGCTACTGCTTTAGTTGTTTGCGATATATAGGCTTCTCGCGACATTATAACGAACCCACCCGATTTGTCTGCCGGTAAGAAGTTCAGAGATTGTGGGATATACAGATATCCTTCACCGCCCCGCGCCGAGTCACGAGATGAGCGCCTGCGCCGCCGGGTATGGGGACAGGAGGCACCCGGCCACTCTCCACGTTCCTAAAAATAACGTGACGTCACGACATCGCACTGGCCCTGTAGGGAAGGGGTGAATGTCTTAACTTGAGCACAACCGGTTGCCTCAAGAGAGGGCAATGCCGGAGGGGTTAGAAAAGGATCAGCTCGCAGCGGGAACGGCTCTCTCTCACCGCAGTGCTACTGCCGGACTGCCACGCCGTTCCCCTTCCTGCACGCGACTGCTGGACGACCCAACGCCGGTCGACGACGACTTGGTGAGCTACTGAACCTATTTTTATCGGATAAAACATTCTTTCGCATTGTGCTTTGCCTTGCGTTAGGTTAATGCACTGTTTCCTAGCGTACTCTGTCGTTGCCTATTTCGTCCGAACCTGCCGTGGCTGCGACTTTGCACCACGGGTTGGGGACACGAGTCGCGTACGAGAAAACGTCCGCGCGTAGCCGGCACGGAAGCTCACCTTCCCGGCCGGCTGGACGCGGAGTGACCCCCATAAGATCTGTCCCTAAGGCATGCAGCAACTTTATTAAAAGAGAAGTTTCTTGCGTGACCGCGGTGATGCAGCAGTACATCAACACCTTCCGAGACGAAAATCTTCCAGTCTCAGTTGTAGGGGCCAGCCTCAGTTGTAGGGGCCAGCCTTGAGACCTTGCCATCGCGAGCTGTTCTGCGGCGTTCTTTCTCGGTTCCACGGCTAACTTAGGACCATGGTCCAGAAAATGCTCAACTTCCGCTGGCAACTGTACGTCACCAACAGGTTGCACGGCACACTTGGAAGGGGTTGCCTTTGATGGAAGACCTTGCTGCAGCTGCGAAGTATTTGTTGCCACAGGATTTGGCGGTTCTGTCGATGACGCGGTATACTTGACACCAGCGCCCCGACGCAGCATACAGGTTGTGAGAGCACGTGCGAAGCAAGCGAAGGTGTTCATTTTACAGGCGTGTTTGCCACGGCCACTGGGATCGCAGGAACTTGGAAATACGAGTGCAACGACCTAACGACAGAATAACTCCGCCAAAGAGCATAAGGACATCGGTAGCTTCCGACGAATGCAAAGCGCGTACGTTCTGGACCTGCACAACGCCATTGCTACGTGGGGCACGAGATGCCATGGTGGGTGCCCGGTCAATGGGCGCATTAGGTTCCTGGATTTGTGCCTATATTTCGATTCTGGACACGCGTGTTGGGCCTGTGAGCAAAGGAGCAACAAACCCCTCTTTCCATATGCCGGGGCACACTTAAATCTAGTGAAGACCGCCATAATAAAGTCTTGTTTTATGAGCGCTCTGGAAAAATCATGTGCGCAACTTCAAGATGATGCTTTTTCCGAAATTTGCGAAACTACGTATGTGGATGCCAAAACGTAATATAATAGTTTGCGATCCTAAGTAGCGGTCAGGGTCTAACTATTGGAATCCCACAAGCTGCAGCTAAGCCATGTTCCTCTGCTCTTTAACACCGAGTATGCTGACCCAGACACAGCGTTTTCGTGCATGTTTCTATCTGGTATTGATGCAGGTTCTCATGGCTGCATGGCGCGACTTATGTATGATTCCGCGCTATCAAGGATAAACTCCCACAGGTTGCTGCTATGTAGCGCCATCTAGAGCTAAATAGCAGAAATTTTGATGCGAACGGATAAGAGCGCAATTGAGAGCGGTTATTCTAATCCGTTCTAGGTCAAAAGGGATACGCGCTGAATTTTTTAACGCAAACAACAGCAGTTCGAATTACTATTAAAATGTATTTTTTTTTTAATCCAGAGCACGCAAAACGCTATCTGTTGCATCGGTTATGTGTTTTAGGTGTGCAGTCTTTGATGCTTTAATGTGAAATTCGCTGTTTACAAAGCTATGTATGAGACGCGCCAGAGGCATAGGACACTGAACCGTTCAGAGAATCAATTACGCATACTTAACCGCTAGTAAATTATAATCGCATTCCTTGGCTGTTTGTTGCACTTTAGGGTGCACTGAGAGGTGCTTTTGAGGCGATGCCGCAGTTTAAAACATCGCCACACGTGTTGAAAGGCGAAACCTGGAGTTGGAGTTCTGCGCCATTGAGCGATCGGAATTAAGCCGCTAATTATGGCTCCTGGTAGCCACTTTGCTTGCCGATGCCAACGGATACCTCTACAAGGGCTGCACGGCCACTTATCTACGCGTCTCGTGATGCGTTTTTGACTACGGATCGCAAACCTCAAGGTCGCCAAATCGCGTAGGCGCCTTCTCTTGCCCTTTCGCGTATTTCTTGCAGTTTTCTAGCACTGCTATAATATGAATCACTGCTGTATGAATGACAATGTGCGTTTCGGAGTCTCATGCGCGAGCCCGCTACAAGACACCGCTCAGCATGTCGATGCCATTGTTTGCCGTCATCCAGAACGAACGGGGTGGACACGCGGCTCGGCTGGCACAACGTGGCTGCGGTGAGCGTACCCCGCAGCAGCTTTGCGGCGGCCGAGTGTGACAACGAGATCTACGTCACCGGCGGAGTGACTAATGAGAGCCTGCCTCCTCGTTTGCGTCTGCAGTCACTTAAGTGTTGATGTAGTGTGAGCCGCAGCGAGTGTGTCCGCAAAATATTCGCCAGTTATGCACATTTCCCAGTGACCGACGGAGTCCGTACAACCTAATCACATGGTTTTGCCCATTAGAAAGGCGTCACTCCTTAATAAATCGGGAAGCGCCATATGCCTCTAAGAAATCAGCGCACCGACACAGCACGCTGGAAATCGACAAATTTTTGCGGTCTTGTCGATCTCCTTCGTCTTTTGCGGCTACGCTCTTTCGTTTATAGTTGTCGAACCAACTAGGTGAATTTAAGACTCTACCTGTGCGCAATCTTACTATTTCGTCTGGTGGTCATATGTACACGACCATCCCCAAAGCCGTTGTCTCTTCCTTCTTGTCTTCGCTTATAACGCTTTCCAAAGCGGAATCCACAGCCCACTCGCATTTTAGTGCAGCTTTGATTTGGCGGTAATAAGTGAGAGTGCCCCTAAAATACAGCGTTGGACTCTCGATAACCACGCGTCCTGGGCGCTCCGTCATTTCGAGCGTGTCTACACCGTCCGTATCTGGGCCGCGTCTTCTGTATCGATGCGTCCCTGTTCTCATTCCGCACTGAACGCCGCACATAGCGAGACCGCAGGTTGGTCAGTGTTTCGCTGGCACCGTGTTGCAGGGTGCACAGCTCATGGTTCTTCCTGAATTTTGATCTACAATGTTCAGAATTGACAGCTTGGTGCATTTTAGATCATCCTATTAGCGTTATATACTCTTAGACTCTTATACTCTTAGACTTATAATCTTACTCTTTAGGGTCCTGGAGAAAACCGTTGCGTTGACGGGCCAGTGATTCGTTCCACCGTCAAAAAACTTTAAATCCGCCCCGTGCGGTATCAGCCCTCTTGTGGCTCTTTTTTTTCTGTTAAGGGCAGCTTTTGCTGTTGGGGCAGTGCAAAGTTCTCTTCGAAAACTGAGACTCATTCTGATCTGCTGAACTCTCGTAAAAGCGAACTCGTTTAAACTTCATCGAACTCTCGAAACTCCGTCGAACTTGTCAGCTCTCAAGTGAATCACGAATCACCTTGGAAGGCGGATGGTGTTCGAAACTGGTTTGGCCTGAGAAAAGACGCAGCGGGGTTTGCGGAGCCTCTTCCAAGCGCACACCCCTGAGGAGGTGGTATAGTATGTTTGGTGGTATGTATTCTTCTCTAACCGAATAAGCGAATTTATAACCGAATTTTCCCGTCACTCTGTCTTGGTTTGTTTCAACAGCCAAATGATGGCTATGACGTGCAAGTGTGGTTATATGTCACGTGGGGCATAGGAAAGCATCGATATAATCACTGCTTCATCGTTTTAATTCGCTACAGTGCTGACGCTAGCCTTCCTGAAAAACCAGAACGACAATGAATGTAGAAGCAGCGATTATATTGCAGTTTTTTCATGCCTCATGTGACACAAAGTGACAGTCATCGTTCGGCTGCTGAACCGAGACTAAAACAACGCAAGAAAGAAATTCGATTAAAAATTATTTAGCGATCGAAAGAGAATACCATGTGGTATTCCATGTTCAAATATGCCTTAAACATCGTTGCAAACAGGAAAGCATGCACCCAAAAGTTATGTGTTGATACTCCTTTCAGAGCGCAACAAATGTCAGTAGCAATCAATTCTCAAGACTAGCACTTACCATGTGGTAGCAGAAGCTTCAGTATCTCTTTCTTCTCAACTAGACGCGCTTCGTCTTAGCTAGACGAACATATTGAAGTTAAAGTGTGAGAGTAGCCAGGATAACCTTTATTAATCTATACGGGTCAGTGATTTTATAGTTGACTCATCCTATCCGCACCGACACCTCTTGCACGCATTCTAGTTGTGTGCATTCGTGCACGGTTGTGAGTAGTGTTAACAGTTTGTAGAGGCCCTCGGTCACCTGTGTTGTGAGCAGAGTTTATTGAGACCAGCAGAAGCGTCACGTAAACCTGTACTCAACAGTTAATCAGACGCTATATTGGTGAGAAAAATTACGCCGCCTTTTCGTCCATCCTAGAAGTGATACAAACAGTGTAACTGTCACTGCAGAAGTTACACACAGCTCCAACAGAGTTCAAGCATTACGGCTTAGGAATGGATACTTTTCTCCAAAGACGCCTTCCATGAACTTATGATGGCACCTGTATACGATGTACTTCTTTCTCGCAAAGTTTCTGGTATTTCAAACTGCTGCGATGGGCTGTAACGTAGCGTGCTAGGAACATCATTGGCCTGAATGTAGGTGCATGGTATAAATATTTCATTCGTGCGAAAAACTTTCCAAAGTTCTCTGAAAAGACGAGCTAGCGCGCATCCTTATGTTTCACACCATGACCCAGCTTGCTGGGAGCGAATAAACAGCAAGAAGTTCAAGATGGAGTATTCGTTTTATTCACTTCCACGCTCGAGTAGGGCGTGTACAGAAAGAAAATTCATGCGTTTAAGGAGCTGTTTGACAGAAACTGAATAGTAAATGAGAATTTGGCTATTATTACTGAGTTATACTGTGATCAAGAAGTCTCCTGGAAAGAAATGAAAGAACCAAATATTAGTCCAGGAAAGTTTGAGAAATCAAAGAAACTGCATTATTGCTACTGAAGTTTTTTTTTTCAGCACTCATCGGTTCTATTGCTGCACCTCGCAGTAAAAAATAAAGGTACACTGAGGACAACGCTATCAATTTTTTTCCTTAGTAAAATCCGATAGTTCGGCATTTTGTGACTTTGTTGCCGCTTGTCCGGCATGGAAAGGTGCATTTATTGCTAATTTAGATTCGAAGTTCAAAAGCTTTTTTCCCGCTGCTCTGATGCAAACTCGGGACTCTGTGATGACGACATGGGAGAAGAGTGGTGCAAAAGCGGCGGAAAAGGAAACGAGGACTCCGTGATTGCTGGTACCAAGCGCTGCGGTGCTCTCCTGCCTATGGATCCCGTTGCAGATTCAGAAGACGAAGTTCTCGTAAAGAACTTCTTTACTATGCATCCCTTTATTATGCATCCAGAAGTCATCCACAGAAAGTTCATGTAAGCAGTTGTTCTAATAACTAACGTAATATGTGTTCAATACCTTTTATGAAAGAACTTTTTCTAATTAGATTGTTTTCCCTAAAATCACCCATTCTATGCTTATTTCTTCATCGCAAATGTTCTGTGTGATCAATATTTCATGCCATGTTGAACAGGACTTCATATGCAACATTGTATGTAAGAGCTTTTCATGAAAGTTGTCGCACATAATGAATTGTATACATATGCATTCTGTGCGCTCTGCTGTTCCCATTGTAACCACGGGGGGTGGGAGCTTGTCAAACTGCTGTTCAGCAGCTTTTTCTCTCACCTCCCCATGTTTTGTAAAACAAAAACATGAAATAAACTGCATTTGTATTGTAACTGCGGTCTGCTTTATGCGACCTCAACTCCACACAGCGTGCGATGCTTTTGAGGGTTGAGGCGGCGGGTCTGGCAACAAAGTTCTAGCGCTGAGAAGTCGGCAGCGGCGCTGTGACGGCCGAGCCGCTGTCATGACTGACATGATAGCGACTGGTACACGTGTGGGCATATTCGAGTTCTGTAATACAGTCCTCGCAAAGCTGATTAGGTAGCCCAGCGTGTTGGTACGCTGACGAAGCGAACACGTCGAGCGGTGCATTCGCTAACGTCAAGGCGCTTTGAACATTGGCTATGCATAGCTATATTTCATTGTCACAGTTGCGTGCCATTGAACGAACTTCGTCCGAGAAGCACTTAGGGAAGCATTTGGAGGTCTTCTGCTGCTCCGCCCCTGTAAATCGAGGCGCATAACGAAATCATACCCGCACGCAGAACGCATATATCCGCGAGGCACACCAAATTATACCGAAACTGAGGTGGCTGCCTGTTGCGCGAAAATGCAGGATTTGTTTCACTTCCAACATTCAGGTTGTCTTTCTTCTGTCTTTATTGTGTGAAAGAAGGGCACTGCTGGCTTGAAAACAAAACTTATGTACTTCATTATTGATCAAACACCTAACCTAAGTACACGTTTGTTAGCCTTAGAGATCTCTGGCTCATTTTCTCCAATTTCCTCATCACTCTTGTACTTGCGAGATGGGCCTGCGGTGGCGATACCTTTATTTTAGTTCTCGCTTTTTTCTACCTTACAAGAGCCTCGTTTTAAGGAAGAGGGTTGTTTTCGTGCTTAGGAGCTGCTATTTTATTGATTCAAGCCAACTTCCTCAGGTCTTCCTCAACTCTTCAGAGTCCCTTTAAGGCCGGTAACTGTGGCCTCCACGCTTTGCGTTTCGAATTTCTAGGTCTATTGTATAGCTAGTTTTGATAGTTGTGACTTTGCTCAGATGTAAACAAAAAATACGACAGCCGTTTCCGTAACCAAATGTCATACTACACCAGGAAACTATATTTTTCAAAATTGTTTATTTTTCAAACGAACATGTCTAGATTGCACAAAAACTGTTCCATCCTCACTGGTAAACTGAAATAAAAAACAATTGATTTTTTTTCTGCATATTAATTTTTAGACACACCGTCAGTTTTGTCTCCACTTCTTTGAGCATGCTTCAGTGTCATCAGCGAATCGCAGATTACTAAGGTAGTATTCATTACCTTTTATCCGCACCTATTCCCAATCCAGATCTCTGAATACTTCTGTAAACAAGCGGTGACTAACAAATGAAATCTTGTGTCCCCCTCCCTAAACTCATCCTTATTTGGATTTAATTTCTTTCTGGAGGACTGTGGTGGCTACGCAGCCGCTCTAAATACCTTTCAGTATTATTTAAATATCGTTTTCTACACCCCGGTCCCGAAATGCCTGCATGACAGCGGAGGTTTCGGCTGAGTCAAATGAAGGCTATATTGGGAATTTCTCTGTGACCTGATGATAGTGTGAACATTGCCGCGAAGCTTTATACAATCTTCCGCGCACTTTTCTAGAGTGCTAGAACGGTGCGCTGTTCAGTCCATTTATGACAAGTGGCGCCGCCTACAAGGACAGATGCGACTTTTAAGGACCTGATCAGTTAAGCATAGCCCATGAGAATGGCTTGCGAAGGCGGAGCTCGGATTAGGTCTTAGAACCAAGCGCCTGCGACATGAATTAGAGCTGTGGAGCTCGACCAAATGTGTCGAGTGGGCAAATAGAAATCAATAAAACAATTAGTTACATATATGTGATTTAGAAACATTTAAAACCCCACACAAGTTACTGGATATAAAAGGTGTTTTAGTGCAGCGCATTTTCCTGAAAGTACAGTGCCTCTTTGATAAAAATATATTCTCGTTCACGTTTTTTCACAGTAGCGAGCAGTGCCTTTTCTTCCATCCAATTATACCGAGCGCGATTCGTATTTTAGCCACTAGCTGCCGGCCTTGGATGGCCTGTGTAGGTCTGGTCATCTCGTGACTTTGTTACATGCAGCTGCTCGCCTTTTTTCAGCGTGAAAGTCAAGTGCTTGGTTCCTTTCTATTTTGTCGTTCCGCTATGATCTCGACGGCTACGTATGTGCGCTCATTTTCCACTATATCGGGCAGAGTTGCAGTCGCAGGTTTTGCCGCTGCTACCTTCTGAAAGACGGTGTTCTTCGAGACGAAACGCCCATAGCACGCTAAGGTTCTGTTGAAAAGTGCCAAAGTGCAAACTGCTCCGGTCGCCTAACACTGCGACGGTAGAGTATTGCTATCACTTTCGTGTGCTGCTGCCGTCGGGCGAATATAAAAACCAGAAAGATGTCTTCTACCGACTGCGTGGGAGGTTTCATACTCGACCTTAAGACCACGGCGTGGTAGTCTCTATGCAAGAGGTTGTTCCACTGTGGCAGCTGGACGAAAAATGCAATCCAATACTTCAGATATCGAAATTATATTCTTTGTAACCCGGAGTAGCGACGGGGCCACTAGGCGATAATGAAGACAAATGGAGCCTGAGCCATCAGTGCCAACGCGATGCTTTGTCCATTGCATGCAGCCCAGTTTCTGCAGGAAAACTGGCAATACTGCTTGAGGAGTGCCCACCACGAGTACACCTAGTTCTCTAAAAACTGCCGTTATACTTAAACTTCTCTCGTGACTGATTAACACGTTTAAACAAGTATCTGTAGCTTCAGTAGGCAAGCACGGGAGACTATTTGAGAGCTTCCTAACATTTGCACCTCTCACAGGCTTTCCCTGTGGTGCAAAGTAAAATGTTAGTCATTAAAATTTACCGAAAGCCTTCGGCTTGTCTGCTGACACAAGTAACACGGCACCGAGGTGAAGCTGTAACTTTCGCGACAAGGAAGCACATAGGTTCGCCTCGAACACAGCGTCTGTAATGATGCATAATGGGCTCATGTAGTACCAGGGCACAGGTCACAGCTACGTGGCGCTGTTTCAATGTTGTGCCGAAGGTGCGCCCACAAATGGTGACGCGCTGAAAATGGTGCTCTTCAGGGCACTGGTAAAAGAGCGGAGCACACAGACGTTGGGCACCAGTCGTAGCAACTAAGAGGAGCGCATTGCCAGATGCCTGTCAAAGCCATTCGCAGTCGCCTCGAATCAATACCATCCAATTGGTTTTGTCGTGCGAGTGAACAGAATCACATCGACGAGGGCACATAGTGCGTTAGGTGTTGCTAAAGTAAGGGAGGTGAGTTGACGTTTTGACAGCGTAACTGTGCGCATTGCACGTGAATGCGCACAGACGCAGTTTTGAGGTTTGCCATGTGTCAGAAAATTCGGCGCATTTTTGAAACAAACAAAGAAAAACAGCGCCGCGCGGACGCGTCTCGCCGGCGCTAGCCGAAAGGGGGAGAAGGAAACCCCCGCTGAGCGCCTGGCCTGTGTGCGTGTGCTCCCTCTCCCCTCCACCACCGCTCTCCGACACGGCGTGCGCGGAGGGCATGAGGCATCCACGCCGATTTCTCTGGAACATCCGAGTCTCTTCTACTGCTGACGGGGGGAAAAGGGCGTAGCCTTGCGTGCACTATGACACGTCCCCCTCGCCCGTCGGCGTGGGCGCCACGCCAAAACTAGCCAGAACCTTCGCGAAACGTCTCCTGACTTTAACCAATGAGGACGCGCGGCCGGCGAGAGAAAGGAAGGGAAACTGTACGGGAGATACTGCGTGTATGTGCGCGCCTACTTTGGCGCGTACAACAAACAGACGGGAGAGCGAGCCTATAAAAGAAGGACGTTGACCGCTGTCAAGTCAGTCCGGACAGCCGTTTAAGCTTCGGAGAAGCGCGCCCGTTCGACTCCCGGGGAAAACACCACTCGGCCAGCATCGGTCCAACGAGGCAACATTCGCCAGTCTGCGGGACGGCATCTTCGTGGAACTCTGGTCGTCGGACTGCCGCAGTGCCCGGTGAACAAATTGTGTTTTGTTTGTTTACCTTTCTCTCGTGTGTTAGTGCACTTTAGGTGCAATATTGCCTTTGTATTGTACTCTCTCTTGAGTTTACCTTTGCACGAGTTGCATTGTTCTGTTAATCACTTTCTATGTTTGTGTACTAGTGATTGTGAAATCCTCTGTATCGTCTCATCGCTGTATAAACCTTGTTTTGTTTTGTAAACCTTTGGCTCCGACCCATTCTCTGGTTTGCGACCGGCGAAAGCTGGGCACCAAACGCCCAAAAACCTCTTGTCACTTGGTAGCTGGTCTCCGCTGAGCTTGCCACGCTGAGTCGAGGGCATCTCCTTTGAGTCCGAGACCGCTACCCCCCACGCTCTAAGGGTGTATGGGAGCTTCCCACGTAAAAGTGCGCGAAGTGGGGGTGACAATATATTCGAATATATTGTCACCCACACTTCGCGCACTTTTAAGCGTGAAGCTCCCAGACACCCTTAGAGCGTGTGGGGGTAGCGGTCTCGGACTCTAAGGAGATGCCCTCGACTCAGCGTGGCACCTCACAATATCGCTCTGCTGCTGACACTCGTTTACGACCTGTTCGTAAACTCCTTCCGACTCTTTCTCCGTTCTCTGTGCTTGCAAACACCAAACGTCCTGTCGTGGACGCCAGAATATATTGTCACCCACACCTCGCGCACTTTTACGTGGGAAGCTCCCAGACACCCTTAGAGAGTGGGTGTCTGGGACCCACGCTCCACGCTCTCCAGCAAAAGTTCCTGATGGTCATGAAGGAAGATTTACGGTCGGAGAAAGGGATATATGCTAGACTTGCTGCACCAGTGTGCGGTTCTCAAAGACGAGGTCTGTGGAAGTACTTCGCGAGGTTCTCATAGCTGTGGGAGCGGTTACGAGCGAGAGGAACGGGATGTTCTCCCGCATTATGCGGGAGAACATCCCGTTTTGTGCAGTTGAAGCAGTGGACAATATTTTGTGAGGGTATTGGAAATAACCAAAAAATTTGTAAAATTAATTTTTTACTTTTCTGCGAGATATGACCAAATTTGCATTGTGATATTTTATGAAGCTATATTTAATTTTTTTCAGTGCAATAGGAGCAAATCTGAATAGTGATATGTTTTTTTCTTTGTGGAATAAATATTTCAGGCCTTTTTAGAGAACTGTTTAAAGAAATTCGACATGGAAAAAAAAATTAAACCCTCGAAGGGGGACTTGAAAATCCTCCTATGGCGGCTTGAAATTCCTTGAATATCCTTGAATTTTTTGCTTAGCCACCTGCACGAACCCTGCGCATAAGTGGTAAGAAATTCCCGCTTGTCTTTATATCTACATTAAAGTCTCCACCTACCCTGCAACCCTGGCAGGAGGCAGCGTTTCTGGCGTAACATTGTCAACTTCAAATCATGCAGCGCACATCTCTCACTACCGCCACGTAGCTTAAAGCACGATTGAGGTCTCCACTGTTCCAAGAGGGCAGTTATGCGCCTTCCCTCTGGTTCAGGTGTCTACCGAGATCTGTGATACAGATACTGCGCATTTCTTTTCCTCAAAAACCAATTTACAGATTTTACCCTCTGCTTTGCAAGCCCTCGCTCTACTGCTTTCGCATCTGTGGGAGACAGATACTGCGCATTTCATTTCCTCAAAAAATACCGAAGACACTTTGCAAATTCTAAACCGTGCTTGGCGAAAGCCTTGTGGTCAACCCACTGCCGCTTCCCCGAACCCCTTGGCGCGGAATCACTGGGCCGCTTCGGAGCCATGCGTCTCACTCACTCGACTGAAACGAGACGTCTGGCGAAGGAGCGGCGGTGTAGCTGCCACCGCCAACGCGCGCGCGCTCGTTCTACAACTACTGTGAGTCATCAGGGTTGCTGTGCACAGCTGCGCCCCCACTTACGCGTTGGTTGCTAAGGAGGGGAGGAGGTTGCGCTTTTGCCCTCTCCTTTCCAAGCTACCACTCCATTGCTTTTGCAGCTTAAAGGGTGTCCACTGTTGAGCACAACGGAAAACGCCGATGGCGGCGCCGTAAAACGCAGAAACGGCCGCCAAAGAGCTGCGCTCTAAAAGATTCAACCTAATTTGCGGACAACGCCGCAAGCAATGGAACTGAAATCGATAGCTGTAACCTTAAGAGGCAGTAAGAGAGCAGAGCGGGTCGGGATACAAACGAGAGTTGTTGATATTCTAGTCAAGTCTAGAATAAATTGTCCTGAACAGGGCATGAAATGCGAAGGCTAGATAACCGATGGTTGTAAATCGTAAAGGATTGAATTCTAAGAAAAGGCAAGCGTATAACGGGGCGGCAGAAAGAAAGGTGACCGGATGAGGTTAGGAAGTTTGCGTGGATAAGCTGGCTGGAGCTGGCATAGGACCGGGTTAACTGGAAGGATATGGGAGAAACGTCTGTCTTGCAGCGGACGCTGTTAGGGTAGTGACGATGATAATGAAGATTATTTGAAAGCTTAGGGTAAGCAGCAGCAGGAATTCGTGGAACATCCAACATCAACATGCGTCAAGTGAAAGTCTTGCCATCAAAGTGTTGTGTCGTTAAGTTTGGTTTGGTTTGGTTTATTGGGGTTTAACGTCCCAAAGCGACTGAGGCTATGAGAGACGCCGTAGTGAAGGGCTCCGGAAATTTCGACCACCTGGGGTTAAGTGTAGGTATTTTTCGGAGAAGACAGAGCTAGTCATTCTGAACGATTCTGCGACAGTCCCAGCAGCGCAGCGAGCGGGCTGCTAAAAAGCGCTAATTTTTTTTTTTTTCAAATGAGGTTAATGCACAGCTAACATCCGTACCAAAGCAGGTCACACACCGGTGTGCGTTACTAGGGCTCTCTGATATCAGCAGAAAGTCGCTGAACATAAAGCTGTTACGTTGCTAGTTGGCAAAGAGTTGACTTTCCTGATCACTGGATGAGGTGGTACTTCCAGCAGCTACGTCTTCCCCACAGCGAAATAGGCGTACGAACAGGACGCGTCGGGGGGCTTCAGCTGTGATTTTCGGTGGAGCGCGTGCGGCATAGAATGTGAATTGGTATTGCTGCCCAGCTTGTACTGATGACGCAAAGTATAATATCGAACTACAGACTCATTTGTCATGCTCATCGTGTCATCGATGCTCATTTGTCATCGTGTTAACACTTGCCGCCAACGATTATTGCACCCACCCCTTATGCAATGCCAATCACCGGGCCTTTAAGGAAAATAAATGAAATGAAATGAAAAGAAATTGACAGTGCGCTTATGTATGTATTTCCCTGTCGCGAAATATAAAAATCCCCCGTGATTTCGCGTTGAAGCCGTTCTTTATGAAGTGATAAAATTTCAGCTTTCGCATAAAGGAGATTACATTTTTTATTACATACTGGCCTACATTCCGGCTTACATTCTTTACATCCCCGGCAGTGGAACACCAAATGCGCAGACTTCGACCCAGAGTGCTATTTCTCGTGTTCTTTTAGCCGTACGTTTACACAACGTTCTGTCTGACTTATGTAAGTCTTTCACTGGAAACAGGTAGCTCATATACCAAGACCGTTTTGCGCGGGATCAATATCGAAGTATGGCATGTCTTGGGCCTTTTCTTATTTTTATTTTGTCCTCTCCGGTTCTGTATTGCTCTGATTACTAAGACGCACGCTTTCTTGAGCTTGTTTGGAGCGGAAAAGATTACCTATACACCATAGCTCCTGGCCACGTCGCCAAGATTGTGCGAAAGTTGATGCTTATAAGTACCACCACCTTTTTCTTTTTTACCTTCTCGACCATTGCCTTCTTTAGTGCAGTACGTTTTACCCAGAGGATAAGTTTTTCACATGCAAAACTAATTGCGCTGTCCGGATGACCTTGTGACGTTATTCTGTTTACTTGTTATTGAAAGGTTTTTGGCCGTGTCGTGCGTGCAAGACTTTATCAGGACTAAAGGTAGGCATGCAAGTACAATGCTATTTTTTACAACTTTCGAGTGGCCTGAGGCGCTATGTAGTAATGGTCCGACTGATCGAGGATGATAGCGCCAACAAGCATGGGTCTCGTCGAAAGATAGGAGCACATCAAGAAACTATCTCCGGCTGGTAATTCAAAAGTGAAAACGACACCACGCCCACATTCTCGGAAGACCCTTAAATTATTCACAACGTTGTCTGTGAAGCGTGCGCTGTCCACAAATACCAGGTAATCGTCCACGTACCTAAACACGCGACAATACATGCCGTTTAGACGACTTTAAAGACATCTGTCCACGCTGCTGAGAAAGATGTCGGAGAGAACGGGCGCCACACATGAATCAATACGTACACCGGAACCCCACCGCGGTGGTCCAGTGGTTATAGCTTTCGGCTGCTGACCGGAAAGACGCGGGTTCGATCACGGCTGAATGTCGATGGAGGCGAAATCTGAGAGGCCCATGTACTGCGCGATGTCAGTGCACGTTAAAGAAACCCAGGTGGTCGAAAATTCCGGAGCCCTTCACTACGGCCTCCCTCGTAGCCCGCGTCGCTTTGGGACGTTAAATCCCAATAAACTAAAGGAAACGAAACCAAACCTACCCCAGACTTCTGAATGTACGTTTTGCCGTCCCAGGCTGCTAAGGTAGTCTTAATGTAAAACCAAACCAATTCAAGAAAATACTCCACCGAGATTCCTGAATTATTTCTGAAAATTAACTGATCATTTGATTCACAAATACAGTTCTTCACACTATGCATAAATAGCTTGCTTTTTAATTTTCGGCGCTTTTACGTCTACAGCGTTGAAGTTCTTTTCGATCGCCTCCTTTCCTTTGACTGCATGCACGCTCTCGGGAAAAACAGCGAAGAAACCTTCTTTACACGACAGCAGAAACCGTAACCCAAAATTCACAAGGAAGTCAGGTAAGCCATAGCTGTGATCAGACTTACAACGTCGTGTCTTAAGGTCAGTTCTTGCAATCACGTCGACACATTCCTCAACACACCTGAGGCGAGTCTGTTCAGGCCAGGGTGTCGAACCGGAATTTTTTCGGGTTCGGTTCAGGTTCGGGTTCACGCCTTTCGGATTCAGTTCCGGGTTCGGCTCCGGAGCGACATTCCGTTCCGGTTCGAACCGCTCCGGATAGCGTCGAACCGGTTCAAACGGGTTCAAACGGGTTCAGACTATAAAAATTTCTGAACGTAGGTTTTTATTCAACCTTGTTTTGCTGTTTACTTTTCTTTGTGAAATCAGCATATAAAACAACAGTGCAAAATTTGCTCAATGCGAGATGTTTTACTCTCCACGGCAAAAAGATTTAAATTTACGCAAGAGCCACGAAATCAAATGAACTCATAATTAGTGTACACCGGCTATATGTACTAGACTCTGTCTGATGAGATACATAAAAAAAAAGCTGATGGATTTTTCATCTACAAAACTTTTCAGCTTCAGCAGTTTCGGAGTCCCCGTCAGGCGAGTAATAGGTCTCTCTTGAAGCTCGTGTCAATTGGGAATTTCTCCGGCGCAAAATGCTTAAGCGAGCGCCGTCAGGACCTCTGCATGCGCTCACTATGAGCGGAAGTTGCCTTGTATTTGCAGGTATATACAGCCAAAACATCTTTCTGTCACCATAAAAGTGGATTGCCAGTCACAACACCTCCCCCCCCACACACACACACACTTTGGCACACCTGCAGCACACATCTAGAGAGTTTACCAAAAATATTTTATTTTCATCACCTGATCTACATCGCCTTTGTAACTCGCATTATATATCTCGACCACCTATAGCTCAGTTTCTTCAAAAACACAGCTAATCGTGGCTTGTCGCTAGTACAGTGTAAAATTTAGATTTTGGCCTACGCTGATGTCGTCGCCGTCTCTTGCTCTGATGAAAAGAATATGATAAAAAAGCAGGCTTGCATTGGTTGAGGGCACTTCGTGTCTGTACGGACACAAACTTGCGACGTCTTCAATGCGACGTTGCGTTGTGACAATGCTGCAATTGGTGCATTGCGAGAGGAGGACAGTAAATTCATTAAACAGAATTTTTGTTACTTTTCTGGGGCGTTTACAAAGGGAGCCCATGGGTGGACAGAATTTCATGCTACCTTGATACAGTATGGTGAGTGTTTCGTGGAGTTTTTATCCACTAACCTGTTTTATGATTTTCATTTTGCGAAACCGAAAACCACTGCTTCCTGGCAGATGTGCTTATTAGGTGACTAAATGCTCATCTGTCTTTTATGTACATAGTCGTGAGGGAATTTTGTGCTGACCCACTAGATTTCTTAAATATTCGCTTTTCCTTACAATACCTGCACGGCTTCTCCAGAATGCAGCTGACAAAGCTCCTGATCGGTCATTACTTCCTCTACGTGCACCCTAACCTAGCCTTTCTTGGCGGCCTTATATTAAGGCGAGTTCAGAGAATCTAAATTCAATAGGTCCCAAAATCCTTTCTTATACTTCAAACGTTGACCATACGTGTTAGGACATGCCATCGAGCCAAGGGGACGTTTGTGCCATGATCAGAGAATTGCTACATCTGCAAGCAAGGAGGAACTATTAAACAACGAAATTATTTGTGACGCTTTGTTCGTTTGAGACAAAGCTCACTTCAGCAGTCTCTTAAAAAGGACATTGAGGTCATGCCTTATACTATAAGATTTGTGCCAGTAATGAAGGACACCGGAATTCCGTGTGAACGTTTCCTGTTAATAAGACTGCTTATAGTGTGAATAAGCTGTATGCTTGATAAACACGCACAAACTCCACTTTCGGCGAGGTCACTGTTCAGAGAACAGTTCATTTCAGCTCAGAATGTATATGCTGCGAATGTTCAACCTCCTGACTGGTAGCCCTTTCTTGACGTGTGCGCATTCAGGAATTCTTATGTGCGGGCAGAGCAAGGGAGTGATAGTGGCATGAGGCCGTATGCCGAGATCGCGGAATTCGACCCAGTCAAGTAACGCAAGACGAGGTCAGGGAGGTTCCGATATTCCATGCGGCAACAATAAAAAGAGTCTTCGAAGATGGCCGAGTAGCCTAAGGCATCAGTAAACAAAGCTTCTCTGTTGCGGCCGCCGCCACTGGCTCGATTCCCACTCAGCGTTAGAGTATTGTATGCAGTTGGTTTCTTTACTGCGTTAGCAGTTTAGTCTCCTTTCTAAAAAATTCTAAAGTTTCCGTGGTGTGTGTGTGCGTGTGTGTGTCCATGCATGTGTGCGCTTAAGCATGTGTATGCACAAGCGTGCACATCCGGTGGGCGCACATCCGGGCACTCACTGGCAAAAGATTGACTGACGGTTGCAATTGTCGGTAATGCGAAGTTTAAGCGCAACTCATCACACGCCACCCGGCATGTGGCGTATTATGCTGCTAGCCACTCTTGGGATCTTCCCGTGGCGGTCACCTTCCAGGTGGCGTTTAATTGCTCTGCTACTTGGACAACCGGCTACGCCGACTACGACGCGGAACGCGGGAACGGGCGCATAATAGCTGCGGTCTAAAATGCCCATCTACCTGCAGCCGATCTACCTGAGGTGGAATGTTGTGAATGCTGCACGTGTGCCGTCGCAAAGCGTTCCACAAAAAAATGCGAAAACGCTAGCGAATCCTGCCGCTGTGGTGCAAAAACTTGTCTTTGAGTCGTCGCGGTGGTGAGCGGCGAGATTCCAATAAGTTGGAAATTTTCGCTGGGACGCGTCGCTTAGTTGTCCATTCGCTTGCATGTGAACAAACTTTAAGCCTCTCTCTTCAGACAGAAACAAGCCTAAGCGAGGGTTCTCGCACAGCTTCCGCCCTCACCGTTCGACCATGTTTTTTACGTGGCACTCTCGGTTAAAGAAGACGCATTGCGTTCGCTGCTATCATGGAGGAAAAAAAACTGAGGAGGGAGCGTCCGGCGACAACCTTGAAGCCTAGTCTTTACAAGTAAAGATATAGCAAAAAAAAAGAGAGTCCTCACTGTCCTCACTGTGCGCTTTTCTGTATAGTCTCCACAGAAGGCAGACGACTCATGTACTTACAGGGTATTTGTTTCCTGTACTGTTGTACCGGCAACCTTTTCTGGAGTTCCTTAACACCAGTGCTTTAAAACGTGTTAAGCGAATGTACATTTATTTCTTCTGCTGCAAAAACGTTCTTCTCTAAACTTCACACACCGACGCTGCCTGAGGAGATGTTTTTGTCATGGACGGTAAATTGCCGCCTGCTCAATGCGACAAAGACCATTGACCATTGTTTTATTCTGTGCAAAGATGCTACGTTCTTCTGGGACATAATTACGGCGAACGTACACTTGAGAAGGGCATTGAAATCACACGAATTAGTACCCCCAGTCGAGAAAAACTGTGTTGCGCCGTGTGACTGACTGTTTAGTCTCAAGAGCCGTATGATGTATTGCCGCCGAATAACCGCGGTCATCGAAATATTTGTTCCGTGAGCAGTGCGCTTCGGTGAGGGGAGTATATGTTGCCCTGGAAGGGCCGCTTTGTTGGCGCCCCTATTTATATGCATGGGTGTGCCTCTTAGACTTCTGATGTTTAGGGAGGTGGGGACGTGCAGGGGTATGGTGGGCTCTTTTTACACAGGCTGGTGTTTTGTGGCATGGGCTTACTCCGATTTTCCTTTTCGGCACTATTTCCATGCAATAAATAAAAAAATCGTCGCCGTAGTTCAGTTGGCAGAGCACCGGACGCAAAATTCGGAGGTGAAGGTTTCAGATCCTATTGGCGACATGTTTTTTTTTTTCAGTTCAATCAATTATCGTTAAAAATAATTACTCTTTAAGCTCTTATTGTTGAAAACCACCAATTATTTAAAAAAAAGTACATCCCCTATGCTCCTTGGTTTCGGTTACTGTTGGCTTCCCTCATGTGCTGCAGACAGGCAGATATAAGCCGCACGTCAGAGAATTCAAGATTCAGCAGTCGCAGAACAGCGTGACGATGCTGCCCGCTAGCGATTGGCGTATTTTTTTATATAAGCAGAACAATTTCAATGCATCGACATAACAGAAAATCACTTCATCACAGTTACATTTCATTTCAGTAGCACCTTTCTAGGCGTTTATCACATCTCAGCGAGCGCATGTATTTCCGCATTGCCTCTTTGTGCAATCACTTTTTTTTTTCTAAGTATCGTACCGCTGCTACATGCCCGCCTTTCATTGGTTATTTCCGTCGCGTCCAACAAAGAATGTTCGGATTCTTTAAAAAGAAAGCGCATATGTATACTTGTTTGTTTTGTAATAATAGTATTATGTGTGTTCTAACGAGTCAAAGCGGCGCCGAGTCTATCAGGAATGCTGTAGTGGTGGACTCCAGATTAGCGTAGACCAGCTGGGATTCCTCAAAGTGCACTCACATTGCACAGCACACACGCATTTTTGCATTTCGTAGCTATTAAAAATGCGACCTCGCCGCCGGTATCGAACTCGCGGCCTTGACATTAGCAGCCGAGCACCACAGCCACTGAGCCATCGTGAGGGGTCTTATTATCTGCTACCTGAGACAAGGAATGCCTCAGAAAGTAAATGTTGCACAACGTGAGTGGGCCATTGCGCCTATGCTTCACATATTTATGGTACTCTACACAAAGAAAAGGAAGCCATTCTGACTCACTGCTTTACGAGTTAAAGCTGTGCTAACCATTCGAGTAAAGCTGTACGTAAGCATATGAAAGGGGGATACTATAAAATCTAACATTTAAAGTCAATCTGGCGTAAAATACTTTATAATTACCAAAAGCATATTGTGGAAACGCCAATTAGCTTCCTTCCTAGACACGAGACTTCTTCCAGTTTTTTGTTGAACTGGATGCCATTTCGACTGGATGCCCTTTTCTCACTCCTTAGCGCCGACAGCTTTCGCTGGGTAAATCTACGCGCTGGCTATGCCATTTGGTCTGAAAAAAAAAGAAAAAAGTATGCCGTGTTGCACAAAATGTGCGGCTGAACCGAGTCCCGAACCGGTTCGGAACGGTTCCTTTCAATCGTTCCGGTTCGGGTTCAGTTCCAAGATGGCGAAAAAATTTCGGGTTCGGTTCGGTTTCAGTTCCGGGCAAAAATTCGGGTTCGGTTCCGGTTTCGGGTTCAGGTTCGGTTCCGGTTCGACACCCTGGTTCAGTCAGAGACTGGGCGACGGTTCTATCGAATGACAGTTTGTTGATCGGTGTCCAGGAGGTTGGTAAGCGAACTTCGGTCCCTGTTGAAGGGTCTTCAGGTGACGGTCCGGAAGGCGCTGGTTCCCCAAAACGAGATCTTTTATTGCGAAACCAATACTACGCTAGGTTTTGAGCCTTCAGCGTGGTCCCGGCGGTAGTCACGTTTGACCTTTAGACAGCCTCCAGTTTGATGACGCGTGGAGGCGCTCGCGTCTGTGACGTCATATCGAGGTGAAATTTGAGTTATCAAGTCGGTTCGTCGGAACGGTCCCAGCGGTAGCCACGGAGCGCCGCAGATCCCAGGCAGTAAGAGAGGGGACTGCGTTCATTTCGAGGAAAGGAAAGACGTCTTACCAACTCTCCGGTTTAGTGGACACCTCAATGACACTTTAAGCTATTTCCGGCGTTCATTGATGCGCTCTGACATGGACAGCGTAGTAGACTGCGTTGATTGGAGGAAAGGAAAGGTGCCTTACGAACTCTATGGTTTAGTCGACACCTCAATAGCACTTTAAGCTAATTCCGGCGTTTATTGATGCGCTATGACAGAGAGCGTTGTAGACTGACTTGATTTGGAGGAAAGGAATGGCGCCTTACGAACTCTGTGGTTTAGTGGACACCTCAATAGCTAATTCAGGCGTTCCGTGCAGCACTCAGGCTTTCGCCTTTCACTACTTTAGTCGCTAAAGTTGCTCGTAATTTCCTTTCCGCGCTTAAACTTGGCTAAGCCTCTGCCAACTTTTATTCCGAAAGCAAAACTACGGTACGTTTTGAGCCGCCAGCGTGGTCCCAGCGGTACAAACGTTTGACCTTGAGACGACCCCCGTAGTGACGTCACACCGAGCGGAGGAAAAACTGGAGACCAGCTCGGCTCGTCGGCGCGTAACCACGCCGCTGCTGCTGCTCTCTCTCTCTTTCCCTTCCTCTCTCTGAGAGAAGATTACGTGTGGATGTATATATATAAGGTGTTCCGACCAAGGCCTCGTTTGCTTTCGCAACCTGCCGGGCTTAACCAAGCTAAGCCTGTGCCCATTTTTTTCTTGGGCACTATATATAAACACACAACTCACACCTCCTGATGTAATTGCGCTCGAAGAGACCGGAATCAAGCCGACCTTACAAGGGTACGAGGTTTACGAGAGTCAAAACGAAGGTAAAGCGGCCGTCCTAGTCAGCAAAACCATTACAGCCATCAGGCACGATACCATCGCCGCCACCGACGTTGAACACGCGCTTGTTGAACTTATTCCGAAAAAGCGAAAGGGACGCAGCACGTTCTTAGTGAACGTGTACAGCCCGCCCAGACAAAGAAAAGCCAAACTCTTCGAACTGTTTTATGGAGCACATAAGCTGGCCAAAGAAAATGCACTCATCATCGTAGGAGATTTCAACGCCATGGACAGGAGTTGGGGATACCATAAACAAGACATCAAGGGAAGAACATTAGTGGAAGTAGCGGAATACTCTGGCTGCAGTCTAATCACAGATCCTGCGACCCCCACGAGAATCGGGAATAGCGTGAGCACGGACACATGCCCGGACCTCACCTTCGTAAGGAACAGCAGGGAGTCACAGTGGGAAAACATGATGGAAAATCTAGGCAGCGATCACTTTATCCTCCGGACACGAATAGCATCCGACACCATAAGACGCCAGATTGGACAGGCGAAAATCACTGACTGGAACGCGTTTCGCGGGGCTTGCAACAAATCTGAAGGCGGTATCCAATCACTGGAGGAATGGAGCGGCATGCTGAGAGAAACGCGACAACGATGCACAAAACGTCTAAGGAGAACGACAGCAAAGCCTGAAGTAGACGCCCACCTCCTCAGACTATGGGAAGCGAGACGCAGTCTCACCAAAAGATGGCGGAAGCAAAAACACAACAGGAAACTAAAACTAAAGATAGCAAAAATTACGGCAAAGGCGGAAGAATACGCGATGCAACTCGGGAAACAAAATTGGGAACAACTCAGCGACTCACTTAGGGGAACTCTAGGCACGGCCAGAACCTGGAATCTCTTAACAGCACTAATCGATCCGACCAAAATAAAATCAGAAAACAATAAAGCCATCCACCGGTTCATCCACTCCTTCGAGGGATCAGACATCGCCCTACTGGAGAAGGCACGAGAAAAATGTTTCGGCGATCACAACCCCCCGCGATACCAAGGAACGTATTGAGGAGCCGAAAACGAGAAACTCGACCGCCCCATAACTGTGGAAGAGGTTTACGCGGCCATAAGAAACACCACCAGAAACACGGCAGCCGGAGCGGACAGAATCGACAACGCCCTAATCCGCAACCTGAGCGACGACCTCATACAAGAGCTCGTCGCCTTTCTTAACAAACATTGGGATGCGGAGACGGTTCCCGAAGATTGGAAACACGCCGAAGTAATAATGATACCTAAACCTGGCAAAAAGCTACAAATTGAAAACCTCAGGCCTATATCACTCACGTCGTGTCTTGGCAAGCTTTACGAACGGGTTGTGACTTTCAGACTGCAAAATTATATGGAAGACAACGACTGTGTACCACACACCATGTTCGGCTTCAGAGCGAAGCTCTCGACGCAGGATGTTCTCCTCCAAATACAAGAAGATGTCCTGCGAAACGTACCTCGGACGGGAGAAAATGTCATAATGGCCCTGGACGTCAAGGGGGCATTCGATAACGTCAGCCACGAAGCGATCCTTACGGGCCTAGACAACCTGGATTGCGGACGCAGAATCCACGGCTTCGTCAAAGCCTTCCTGTCCGATAGAACTGCCACCATCGGCATAGGAGACCTTCGATCGGAAAAATTCGCACTCCAAATAAAGGAACACCCCAAGGGTCAGTTATCTCACCCCTACTCTTCAACATAGCTATGATAGGCCTAGCTCGAAAACTAGAGAACATCGAAGGCATCAGGCATGCAATGTATGCTGACGATATAACAGTCTGGACAAACACGGGCTGTCTCGGAGAGGAGGAAGAAAGGCTACAGCAAGCGGCCTGTTGTGTAGAGCAATACCTCGCAGAAAGAGGACTCTCATGCTCGACCGAGAAA
This sequence comes from Amblyomma mixtum, assembly GCF_055824585.1. NCBI lineage: Eukaryota > Metazoa > Arthropoda > Arachnida > Ixodida > Ixodidae > Amblyomma > Amblyomma mixtum. The sequence goes on from NC_143012.1 coordinate 157,744,919, forward strand.
TCGGAACTGCTGAGAGTCTGGAGAGGCAAGCAAAACCGGACCGTCCCAACCAACGAGGACCTAAAACTCAACGTCTACATAGAAGGGACGCCCATACCCGAAAAGACAACAATAAGAATTTTGGGCATGGGGGTTCAATCCAACCAGCGCAGTACTCACACTTTTACCCTACTCAAAGCAACAACGCTACAAGTCGCACGCATGATCACCCGCATCACCAACAGGCCGACATGGCATGTGTGAAGAAGACACACTAAAACTAGTCAGAAGCCTAGTAGTTAGTCGAATCACGTACAGCCTACCCTACCAGTGCCTCAACAAAAATGAAATACAACAAGCGGATGCCCTGCTACGCAAAGCGTATAAGACAGCGCTCCGACTACCACGCAACACGTCTACAGAAAAACTCATGGCCATGGGATTACACAACACCTTTGAGGAGCTACGAGAGGCGCAGCTTGAGTCGCAAAAACGCAGGCTGTTGCAAACAACGACAGGAAGAGCGCTCCTGCAGAGGCTCGGATACCGCGAGCAGATGCGAGAAATGTCGAGGACGGCAACGATCCCCGACGAGCTTCGCAAGACCTTCAAGGTAGCGCCAATACCAAAAAACATGGATCCCAACCTCCATCGAGGCAGAAGAGAAGCGAGGGCCGAATTCATCGAGAAAACATACGCTCCTCAAGCCACGACCGTGTATACAGACGCGTCTTGGAGAGGAGGAGATACCAAAATCGCTGTAGCGGCGGTGGTCGATTCGTCTTTACGCGAAATGACCAGCGCGTCTCTCCGAGGCTGCACAGCTGCAGAGTCCGAGGAAGTAGCCGTTGCTCTAGCGGTGGCGGAGGGCTATAGAACCGGGCGGTCACTAACAATACTTACGGACTCTCAAACATCCTGCCGAAATTATATGAATGGCAGGATAGGTCGTCACGCGCTCCGTACTCCTCGCAGCGAGTGACAGAATTAAAAACCGGGAAGAACAAAACGACAAGATCCGACACAAAATTGTGTGGGTACCGGGGCACACGGGGGTGGCAGGGAACCGAGAGGCCGACAGGATAGCTCGAGGATACATTACTTTCCGAGCTTCCGACGAGACCGCGGAACTCGCGCCAGCACCCAGGGAATACTCGGCCATACTACAAAACTATAGAGGCAGAAGAATGCGATATCCCCCACCGCACAAACCTCTCAGCAAAGAGGAAGCTGTCACTTGGAGACAATTACAAACAGGCTCTTTCCCAAACCTACATATACTAAACAAAATGCACCCTACGATATACACGAACAAATGTCCCTGGTGCGACGAAAAACCTACATTATACCACATCACATGGGCCTGCCAAAACATAGACGTGGTCCCCAAAATACAAAACCCGAGTGCGGAGCAGTGGGAGACTGCTGTCCAGCGACCGCTGCGAAGACCAACAAGGTCTGGTACAGCGAGCTCAACGGGCGGCAGCAGCCAGCGGAGCCCTGGACTGAGGGCAACCGACCACTGATTAGAGGCGGACGACTTCGACAGAGAAGGCTCCTGGGGGTAGAACCAAGACGTCTCTGAAGATGCCCCCAAACCGCAGGAAAAACCATTAGTGTAAATAAAGTTTTCCCTTCCTTCCTTGGGGCTGGGGCTCTCGTTTTTTCTTTGCTGGAAAGCAATGGCGGATGGTTGCCCACATGAACTCTGTGTTCTGCTGCGCTGTGTCGCACCACTCCCTGTACATACGGGCTTGTTGGCTACGCGGCATATTAAGGTCACACGCCAGACGTAGCCGGTCCTTGTAGTACCCTACGTGCCTCCAAAACTCCGAGCTTAGGGTACGGTTCACACGTCGGGCATGCCCGGTTGAAAGTGGGAGGCCTCTGCTCAGGTTGCGGATTTCCGAAAGGCAGCTTCCCGGTCTTGCGTACCATGAAGCAATCCTTGCCTTTAACACACAGACAGCTATTAGTGCGGAGGGGTGGGAGTTGAAACACGCAACAGAGCGCCTTGAAGAAATATACATTGCTAAAAGCTTTCTTTTTTTTTTTTATTTGGTACCTGCATCGCCTTTCAGCATTACAGCAGGGGGGCACTTTCACATTCAAAAAACAAAAAAATCATGCACTTAACGCGTGAAAAAGGCATCATTAGGTAGAACATTAACAATATGTGGCGGCAAAGCATTCCATTCGCGAACTGTTCGCAGAAAAAATGAATAACGGAGTACGTCACCTTTAAAAGGAAATTCATGAAGCTTTAAATTGTGGTCCCTTCGCTTCGAGACATAGAAAGGCGGCTTCAAATATTTTGATCCGTCTATGCCAGTCTTGGAATAGAAAATGTTATGCAAAAATTTTAATCTCAGATTTCTTCTTCGAGTTTTAAGTTCTGGCCACTGAAGATTCCTTTTGCTTTCCGAGATACTGAGTGTCCTGGAATAGTTTCCAAGTACAAAGCGGACTGCCCTATTTTGATTTTTTTCCAATTTGTCAATAAGTTCTTGTGTGTGCGGGTCCCAGCACACTGATGCATATTCGAGTACTGTGCGGACGCGAGTAAAATATAGCTGTTCTTTGAAATGCTGTGGAAGGTGGCTGAAATTTCTTCTTAACAAACCTAATATACCAGCAGCTTTCTTTACGACGTAATTAACATGCTTTGACGACCTCAGGTCAGCAGTAAGATAAACGCCTAAGTATTTAAAACAAATAAACATGAACAAGTAAACAGAATGAAGTCATCAGGCTATCCGTACAGCGAAATTAGTTTTGCATATTAAAAACTTATCCGCTGGCTAAACGATATTGCACCGAAGAAGGCAATGGAGGAGGAGGTAAAGAAGAAAAAGGTGGTGACAAGCATCAACTTTCGCACAATCCTGGCAATGTGGCTAGGCGCTATGGCGTACAGGCAATCTTTTCGGCTCCAAACAAGCTGAAGAAAGTGGGCGGCCTAGTAATCTGTGTATTAGAGAACTGGAGAGGATAAAATAAAAATAAGAAAGCGTCCAAGACATGCCATACTTCGGGATTCATCCCGTACAAAACGGCTGTGGTATATGAGGTGCCTGTTTCCTGTGGCAAGACCTACTTTGGTCAGACAGGGCGTTGTGTAAACGTAGGGCTAAATAAAAGAACACGAGAAATCGCTCTCTGGGTCAAAGTCCTCGTATTTGGTGGACCATTGCCGGGGATATAAAGAACGTAAGTCGGATTGTGTGTCGGTATGTGGGCCAGTTTGTAAGAAAAAATGTAATCCCCTTTATGAGCAAACTGAAATTTTATTACTTCATAATGAACGACTTGAGCGCGAAATCACGGAGGCTTTTTATATTTCGCGAGAGGGAAATGCATGCGTTGAGCGCACCGTCAATTTCTTTAACAGCAAAAGAACTGCCATACGTGGACCACACGTGGAATAAATTTCCATCCCTTCCCTCCTTTTTGTTTGTTTTCTGTTTTTTTTTGGTTTTTGCTCTTCCTGACCGTGACCATCAAGTTTCCCGCTTTTGCACCATATATGTTACTCAGCACTCTTCAGATATATCGCCCCTTAGGATTTTCTTGATGCTATCATGTATGTTTCTTTTGATTTACTTTCACGGCATAGGTATGTATCATGTTTTTCCATTTAAGTTTTAGTTGCGAAAACATCGTGTTGTGTCTTTCTCCCACTTTGGTGCTCGTTTCTGGCACTAACTTCATCGTGAATATGAACCGCCCGCCGTATCTACAAAAGGTAGACAAGGTCAGAATAGGGTGTGCTGTTTTTTCAGGAACAGGAGACAGCCCGCAGAAATAGCCACCAAGTGGGACACACATACATTAGTTTGGTTTATTGGAGTTTAACGTCCCAAAGCAACTCAGGCTATGAGGGACGCCGTAGTGGAGGGCTCCGGAAATTTCGACCACCGGGGGTATTTCAACGTGCACTGACCAAAGGGGCAGAGGGCTGGTTCTCTCGCGTCATCGCTCTCTATTTTGGTATCCTGTCTGCGACAAAGTCGAGCCGACTGCACGAAAAAAGAGGGCGCAGTTGTACCTGCTTTGGCCGAGCATAGAGTCCACAGACATACAGAGTAGCTAAACTCAGTTCCTGGGCGGTCGCCATGGTGGACTGCTGGCGCAGAAATTACGCATCATTGAGGTCAGGCAACGAGTGAGAGGGCGAGGCCTCTCTTGAGGCAGTACCCTTTCTCCGTGACCTTGAGCGACGCGATGTCTTGTTCTTGGAGGTTTTGCGGAGGGGCTTATATCTGACAGGAAGAACGTCCTGAACACAGCTTCAAAGCAAAATTTTCACAGCACGGGTGTGCATTTGAATATTCACCAGGCCGTTGAACACAGCGCTAGTTTTCACGCTCCTCGATGGTGTACCTACTCACGTCGCCAGATTGGAAAGCACAGTGTTTATCAGACGATGTCACAGCAGGCTCGTCTCCTCTACTCGGGAACTTATCGGCCTTCTCAGCATTGATGCATGTGACAGACGTTTCCGCTACAAGTGAATCCACCTACAGTCAGAAGGCAGCAACCATGAAGAGAAGGCCGAGATGCCGAGATACCTTGATGAAGCACGTCCGCAACAAGCGTGGCACTACAAACTGCGTCTTCATATTTGGATGGGGCACCATTAACTGCTGCAATAGGTGCTGCTTCTGATGGGCCACCAGTCGGATCCAGTGTCTCAACAGCACCCATGAGATGCTTCTGTAAAGCTTCATCCGTTGGGAGAGGGGGGGGGGGGGGGCTCCCTGCAGCTTGTCCGCGCAGGAAACGACGCACTCTTCAGTTCAGTGGCCAAAACGCCGGCAATCATCACAGCATAGAGAATGGAAGTAACGACGGACCTACTTTGTGACACTGTAGACACAAGGGAGTCCATCCGGGAATTTAATCGAGACACTAAATTCCAAAGTCAGTCAAGAGATGGGGAACACTAGTGACTGTGACGCCATTAGGCAGCGTCAACACAATATCCTGATGGTGTGTCCGCATCTGCTCCACTTCCGTGACTCTCCACTTTTCAACCGGGATTGACGTCACTAAGCCGCAAGATTGTAGGGTGTCCCGAATGTACACACCCTCTAGGTGTTTGGAAGCCAGCGGCATTTCATGTTCACCACCTTCGGCTCTGAGTCAATTATGACGCACAGAGAGTTTATGGCTTGTAGTTCTCCGGTGCTAACGAGATTTTCCTTTGCTAACGCTTACTTCCAAGAAACCGTTCATACACGAGACATTTTAAACTGTCCCATGGAACTAATGTCACTCAAGTCGATGACAGAACGCAGAGCGTCTCGAAAATTCTAAGTCTGGTAGGGACGTCCAGCAAGATACCCATGCCGAAGTACAGAATTGAAGACAAGCATACCCGCAGGCAGATATGAGAAGACTTTATGAACCACCGGCTGTCACCGTAGTAGTACCTCGCCCCAGGGTGGATTGATCCTTGACCGAGAGCATCAAAAAAGTGACCTTTCGGAACGCCGTTGTCGCCGCAGCCGATCACACCTCGTGTTAAAGTGCAACACACTTGCGCTGTGTGTTGCACATCGTCGTCTTCTTCAAATAATGCTGCTATCGGACTAAAATACACATTCTCGCGAGCTCTGCGTTGCACAACATCGTCTTCATCAACTAATACAGTATTCGACAAATATCGTCCCCATACTTGCTGACGACCCAGCAAGGCAAAACAATGAGCCTACAGAGCCTGGGACACCGAGAGAGCTCCGCTGAAGTTATGCGATAGGGAGATTCGTAATCGTCCTTAGCATTTTTTTTCCTCTTGACGGAGAGGTTCTGGGAAGAACATTTGTAGGAGTGTGTCATTAGCCTGGCTGAAACAATCATGTTAAAACAGAGTTCTTGTGAGACGTTCTATGCGTGGAAAAAGCAAAACCACGTGCGATGTTGTTTACCCTACCGAATTACTACGGAGGAAAATACTGATAAATGATGAGGAAATGAAATGTCATACACTTGGAAGATTGAAGAATGATCAGAAAATTAAATGTACACTAAGTTTTATCTCTCTTATCTAAATACCAGCCGCTCAAATATTGTAGTTCAGACAGCAAGGTTTTGTGATATTACGTTAGTGCACATTTAAGGCGATAATTTCTTTCACAACACACCTGCTCCAAGTGTTGCAGGATTTGCTCTCGTGATTTCGACATACAGTCCGCTCTCTATACATGCACACCGCATCAATTTGCAAAAATCTGCGAGGGCCGTGCCTCTTACTTTCGCAAAAGCCTCACCATGCGTTTTGTGCAGCTGTTTTTGTTATGAAGACGTGCTTGCTGAATGCGCAATTTTTTATTCGTCGGGCACCGTTCTACTGTGCTAACAGAGAGGACATGCCTATACTTACGAGGAATATATGCGTGATCCCGAAGTTGCTGCTCATTCTCGGCACGCGATCTAGTGTACTGCCTTGGCCGAGCGAGTCAAGTGCTCCCACAAGCACTATTTTATCGTAGTCTGTGATGTAAAGAAACGCTTCAATCGCCCGTCTTACGATCACCTTGACGTCAGAAGGCGAAGTCGGAGGTTTCTCCAGGTCGGCCACAGCATCCTTGGTTCCATCTTTTAGCACAGAAATTCTGAAAATATTCGCGCAAATGTTAGTAAGGGGCAGTGCAAGCAAGGGATTAATGTCAGAATGCGTCGTATTCCTTCGCAGTTATCACCCCCCAGCCACATATCCACATTGCTAATAGCGACTTTATGATGTGGCATAGAATAACGTTTTGTGCTCTGAAAGACTAAGGTATCATTGTCATACAGCGTTTTTCTGGTTCGTAATTACCATTCTTTGGCCATATACCCAGCCCGCTATTAACATCATCGGGAAGCAGTTTAGGATAACATTTCCTATTCTAAGAGACTAATGGATGACTGTCAGAAGGCGACGGCCTGGTTTGCAATTACCCTTCTCTAGTCTTATATTAATTTCATTAGAAGCGACTTTAAAGTCCTAGGGTATTAAAAAAAGCACTGAATAATATATGTAAATACATATTCTAAGAAGTCCCACAGTATTTCTACTAAAGGGAGAACTCTTCTAACAAAATGTGCAAATTTATAGCATTGGTCAGTGACATTAACAAGGATGACAGCTCCATGTGGATAAACAAAAAAGAATTATCAAATAACAAAGCATAATACAACATTACCAGAGGTGCATAAATTGTAAATATGCTAGCATAATAACGTTATAAAATATACATATTACGCTGGAGCTTAAAAGACTACATAGGTGATGTTACTTTGATATCAGGCGGCAAAGAAGTCCAGCGATTCATGAATGAAAATCCAACTTTTTGAAAGCCAAAGTTAATGCAGGCTTTTGGCAATAAAAAGTTTCCATCATGTGAAAAGCCGCTAATATTGTCAGTAATGTATTTCATGTGTATAAATTGCGGCAGATTGTGATGATTCACCGTAATATCGAAATACCCATCGTTGATTTCGAGTAGGTCATGAATGTGAAGGAATAAAATCTGAGAATTGCACGTCAGACCGCATGATGGTATTAACATCATCATCAGCCCGATTACGAAAATTACATTGCGTAATAAGTATAATGATAACTGTAAATAAACTAATGAAGGGATGCCTAATGAATATGAATTAATGTCTTTTTAGAATAAGGTTTTAGATAATGTACGCAAGTTAAAGAAAATGACGAGGTTTAAGCAATATTTCAATGCCATATGATGCTCTTTGTATTTCCGCAAATATTCATGGTAAATTTCAACCATCTATCGAGTAGAACGGCAAAGAATAAGCAGTGGTCAGAAAAATGTGAAGCAGCTCAAGATACTATTTCCTGCTTTTATAGATGTTTGATAGACGAAGGGATGAATGTAAGAAAGCGTCGCTTTGATTCGCAGTTACCATTCCATAGCCATGTATCCAGCCCACTAATAGCGACTTCCTAGAGCAACTTGGGAAACGTTTCCGCCTCGGATAGACTAATGCATGAATGACAGAAGCTATAACTGTTCGATAGCCATACATCCACCTTGCTAATAGTGAAGCAGCTTAGGATAATAGTTCCTGCTGTGATAAAGTAATGAATTAATGACTGGGAGCAGCGCGTCCCGGTTCGCAGTTAGCGTTCTTTAACCATATATGCAACTCGCTAACAGCCACTTTGTGAAATAGCTAGAACAACTTTTACTGCTCTGATAAAGTGGCGGCCTGGAATTGCACAAAGTGCCATTATGATTCAAAAACAGCATTCTTTAGGTATGTATCCAGCCCGCTATCAGCGCCTTTCATTATGCAACATAAGATAACGTTTCCTGCTCTGATACAAGACGAGATGGAAGTCAGAAGGCGCCGTTCTGGTTCGATATTACCATGCGACTAGCTCCAGACACCTACGAACTAGGGAATTTGTGAAGCAGCTTCGTATGACATTTCGTCCTCAAATATACTAATAAATCAACGTCAGTAGGCGGAGTTCTCATTCGCAATTATTCTTTACCCATTTATGTAGCGCATCAATTGCTTGTTTTTGAATTAGCTTATAAGTTTTCCTCCTCTGATAGAGTAACTAGTGATTGTCAAAACGCGTCGCTCTTGCCTGTAATTACAATTCTCCAGTCATATATCGAGCTTACTTAAAGCGCCCTTGTTATAAAGGTCAGGATAACAATTGCAGCTCTGTCAGGCTAATGTATGAATTTCAGAAGATGGCGTTTTTAGCTCCAATTACAATTCTTCAGTTATATATCCAGCTTGGTAAAAGCGGCCTTGTTCTAAAGGTGAGGATAACCTCTCTAGCGCTGATAGACTATTGGATGAATTTCAGAAGGTGGCGTTTTTACCTCCAATTACAAATTTTCAGCTATATATCTAGCTTGCTAAAGGCGGCCTTTTTGTAATGGTGAGGATAACATCTCTACCTCTGATAGACTAATGGATGAATTTCAGAAGGTGGCGTTCTGCTTCGTAATCAGAATTCTTTAGTCGTATAGTTCGTTCATAGCCACTTTATGAAGTAACTTAGGGTAGCATTTACTCCTCGGATTGACCAATGGATGAATGACAAAAGGCAATTTTCTGGTTCGGAACAATTGTTCTATAGCTATATACTGAGTTTGCTAATAACGAATTTCTAAAGCAGCTTAGGATTGTATTTCCTCCTCTGGTGGACAAATGGATGAATGTCAGAAGGCGGCGTTTTGGTTTGCAATTATCCTTCTTTCCCCACGTACTATACCGCTTATAGTAAATTTTTGAAACGTTCTAGGATATCATTTTGTGTGTATTTTTATTGACAAAGGAATGCCTATCAAATAGCGTTGTTCTGGTTCCCTTTTACCATTCTTAAGCCATCTCTCCAAGTTACTTATAGTGACTTTCTAAACCAGCTTACAATAGCATTTCGTCATTGAATAGAATAATGTATGAATCACAAAAGGCGGTATTCTAGTTTGCAGTTAACATTCCTCAGCCGTATATAAGTTCACTTATAGCCACTTTGTGAACCAGTTTAGGATAACACTCCCTTTCTTTTAAACAGGCTGTTTCACGTAACCTGAACCAAAGATTTAAAAAAAAGTGGTTAACCGCAGCCCGCTGGGACGCACGATACATTGTTTGCTATCATTTGGAGCTCCTCAAAATATTTTTTTTACTGCGCTTAATAGGCAATTTTAGGCGCTTAATAGGCAAATTTTCAAATATTCATTTTAGTGCCAAGACCGTTACGTTAGGTTGCAGAGCTGGTTAATAAACAACCGATCCAGTTTATTGTAGCACCGTATCTCCTACAATGTCCTTTTTTCCTACATCTAAAGAAAGCCCACAAAATATAAATAAATACCACATGACTGCGCATGTGCGCTACCAAATTGCAGCACTCTCGAGGGCGTTTCGAGCAAACGTGGCGAAGTGAACGGCCGCCGCGCTGCTGTTTAAAGTGCTGACGCACTGTCAAGCGGCTGCTAAGCGCGGCGGCCGTTCACTTCGCCACGGTCAGCGGGCACGCTCCGTTCGCTCGAAGCGCCGATCAGAGCGCTGCAGTTTGTTAGCGCACGAGCGCAGTCACGTGGTATTTCTTCCTATTTCGCGGGCTTTTTTTAGATGCCGGAAAAAAGGACCACGTAAGAGATACGATGCTACAATAAACTGGATCTGTTGTTTATAAACCTGCTCTACACACTAACGTAACTGTCTTGGCGCTAAAATTAATATTTGAAAATTTGCATAATTCATCTGAGATAATTACCTAATTAAGCGCAATAAAAAATATTCTGAGGAGCGCCACATGATGGCGAACAATGTATCGTTGGTTGCAGCGGGCTGCGGTTTACCGCTTTTTTTAAATCCTTGTTTCAAGTTACATGAAACACCCTGTACACAGATGGATGCATGGCTGAAGGCGGCATTCTGGTTCGATATTACCATGCTGTTTCCATATACCCAGCTTGCTAATACCGAATTTGCGAAGCAGCTTAGGGCAACATTTCCTCCTCAATTACACTGGTGATGAATGTCAGAACGCAGAGTTCTAGTTTGCAGTTACTAATCTTTATCCCTTCCTCAAGTGCGCTAATGGCCTGTTTTAGAAGGAACACACGATCGCTTTTCCTGCTCAGAGAGAGTAATGAGTGAATGTCGGAAGGTGTCATTCTCACCCGCAATTAGAATTTTTCAATCATATCTCCAGCTTGCTGAACACTACTTTGTGATGAAGATAACATTTAATGCTCCGATAGGATAATCGGTGATATTCAGAAGGCGTCGCTCTGGTTCGCAATTATTATTCTTTAGCCATATATACAGCTGGCTTATAGCGACTTTGGCAAGCGGCCAAGGAATGCAATTTGTGCTCTTATAGACAACAAAAATGAATGTCAGATAGTGTCGTTCTGGTTCACCGCCGGAGGGATCCGATCGCACGAGCTCTGAATTTCGCGTCCGGTGCTCTACCCAATGACCTACGGCGACTGCTGTCCAATCGTCTGTTTTCGCAAGTATTTATGGGTTGTGAAATCGAACCTTGAAAGTGTTCATCAGAGCCACCCTCGCGCCTAGCGGCGAACGTAGTACGTCCTGTGCTACCGCGAGTTCCACATGATCGAGCGACAAAGGCGGGAGCCGTGCGAGAAACCTATTAAGCTACCTACGGAATCAAGACTGCCAGAATCGAGATATACGTTAGCTATTGAGCAGACAAGGGAGTGGAAAAGAGGGGCTTATTATGGAACCTAATTCATCGAAACCAGGGACCATAGGGGAATTTTGTTTAATCTGTAACGTTCACCAACGCGAGATTAATAGGGTAATTATTTTAAACATAACTGATTATAAAGCCGAATAAAGAAGAACTACAAGCCATTCGTTATGACATGCGCACAAAGGAAGCTAACAGCCACCGAAACCCTGGAGCATAGCGAATGACTCCATTTTTTTTTTAAATTTCTGGAGTTTATCAATGGGTGATTAATAGTGTAGTTTTTGTAGCTTAAAGGCAACTGTTTATAAAGGAGAAGAAAAAACAACCACATGTCACTGACTGGATCCGAACCCACAACGCCCGAATTTTGCGGCAGGTGCTGTACCAAGTGAGCTGGGGGACAGCTGTTCAATATCAAACAAAAATATTTTTGGCTCTAATAGTTTTCCAGCAAAAACATCACAACATCGTTAAAAATTTTCAATCCATTTTAGGCACTTTTTAGGAAAATAACAGGACAAGTATGAATAATAACGGGAGGCTTAAATTCGTCACGTTATTGCCTTTTTTTGCGATGTCAGACAAAGTTTATACTTCTAGAACTGGCAGATGATTTTTAATGAAGGGTTGAAATCGTCTAGGTTTCCAAAAATTTGGAAAAAGATGGAGTGTGACCTAGATTGAAAAAAAAATCTGTCCGATTGTCTCTGAACGACTTTTAGTGACTCGTAATTCGAGATAAAAAAAGTGTTGCATTATATTGTTTCAAACTATGACCGTAAAGGTTTAAGATTGACCATATTCCGTTCAATTACCATTACTGTATATTAACCCCCAAAAAGAGAACGCGGACTAATTCTATTTAGAACTTGCGTAAAATAAAAAGTAATACTTGTTGCATTTTAGTTAGCCTATTGGCATAATCTTAGAAACTGGCTCGCAAGCATTGTTTTTCTTAAAAGCCAGGTTTTAATCCCCGTAATCTCCCTAGGCCCCGCTAGTGCCAGCAAAGACAAATACCGGACCTACCACGCTTGAAGCTTCTAATGTTTTTTTATTGCGTAGCTATCGTAAGTGGTATTCAGAGAGTAATGTTCCTGTTTATTGTCTTTTAAGGAATTTCACACTTCCGCTGATTACCCATAGAAATTATTTGTGTGTTTTAAAGTGAGCGGTTTTTTCGAACGAAAGTACGACTACCCTGATATGAGAACGTCTGTTTAATTAGCCGCTTAGTTAAGGCTGATGTAAAAGCCAGAGCAGGTCCAATTGCCTCATGAGCTTTCCTGACATGGGGAGGGGGGCGGGGGGGGGGGGGGTTGGCTACGTGCGTTAGCCCAATAACGCACCCGTCTGTTGCGTATACAGCGTTTTAGGGTTACGGTGGCCCTACATGTCAAAGTCTGTCGATAAAATGCATCCTGTAGTGCAGTAATCGTATCAATTTCAATGTCTTAGACGAAGCGCGAACTTCCCCTAATAAAGCGCTTTTTCGGGCGCATGACTCCGTTTTCGTGCATTTTAATACCAAACGAAGGAGAACCAATCGTGCCACTGTTCGAATGCCAGGGTAAAAGGGGGAAGTGATTCCCCTGACTAGGCCCCTGGAACCTTACAGCTGGCGGAAAACATGCAGCGTAAGCAACGGTACATAATTATTGCTGATTATAATTAACAACAAACACAGTACAGCGCTAACACCTTTAGTGAGAAAAAAATGTGATACATTTATCACGAAACAAAGCACGCATTCAAACACTTTTTACTGCAATATTAAAAAAATATATATATGCGCATGAAAAGAAAGTATATGGTTTTCGGTGCACATGACAAAAAAGGAGTGCAACTCGTTGACTACACAAGAAATATATGTGTGTTTTCGAAATACCGGCAAGCTTGCAGACCGCTCCATTAGGTCAGGTAATGAAGGATGGAGATTTAAAAGGTCAGGGACTTGCCATGATAGTAACTGTGTGCCATAGTTTGTCGTAAGTTTGCTTTTCTTAAAATTTAAGTGTCTTAAAAAGTAAACGGGTTTACTACCTGTGTACGCGGAGAGGCAGAGTTTAGGGACGGCTCGAAATTCAGAGAAGACCAGCTCTGACAACTGTTGATCGTAATGGTTCCTTATAGCCAGTATTGCGTGCTTGTGGAAGCGAAATCAAGCAGAATCTAATTTGAATAAGTTTTCAATAAATCTGGCACCCCTTTTTCGCATCAAAAGAAGGCTTTCAATGTTTATTTTGGTTGTCACAACCCATAAGTAAGCAATATCGCAGTCTAGTTTTTGAAGAGCGCTAAAACAAAGTTGCCGCTTGTGGTTTACAGGAATTAAAGACCAAAACTATTTAGCATGCCTATACTCCCGCTAACATACATCTTATATAAATTACATGCAATGTCCGGCGTAATTTTTCTCGAAACGTTACTCCAAGAAACTTATGTTCAGCAACCCTGTCAAGAGAATATGCTTTGAAAGTTATTTGCCTACTGTGATTAACAGAATGATTTATTGCTCAAAAAACAATATATTTTGATTTATTCACTTTTAATTTAAGCCTCTTTTTATCAAGCCACTCGGACAGATTCTTAAGTCAAAAATTGGTGTTTTGGTATACAGACGAAAGTTCACGTGATGAAAAGAAAGCGCTAGTATTGTCGGCGTATGTAAAGGTATCTGATGTAATTGGTACTCAGACAATGTCATTGATGTATACAAGGAAGAAAATAAGTCCTGATATATATCCCTGGGGGAGACTAAATCTTATACGTTGAGTGTCTGAGGCCATTTTATTAATGCTTACAAACTGGTAGCGAGTGGTCAGATTACTGCGGAAGAAACTAAGTGAAACACCTCTAATACCTTAACCTTCCAGTTTTGTAAGTAGTATTTCGTGATTAACAGAATGAAATGCTTTTCTAAAATCCAAGAATATACCAGTTGTGTAAAGCTTGTTTTCCATATTCGTGACAAGCTTGTCCCCCTCGCGCAGTAGTGCCGATTCTGTGGATTTTGCTTTTTGAAATCCGTACTGACAGGAAGATATAAAATTGTGTGCTCGGAGATGACTATTTATGAATTAATTGCCATGTCTACTATTTTAGAAAATAATACATATTGGTCTGTCACGTTTAATGCTGTCAATAGGACCACCCTTATGTAAGACAGACAACTTGGCAACTTTCATGTTATCAGGATAAATACCCATACTTATGGCGAGATTTGTTTTATGGCATAGTACATCACTAACAGCTCAATAACCGCCTTAATAGGAGCAGTTTTTATGCCATTGTAGCCAGGAGCCGAGCTGTTTTTTAGGCCGCTAATAATATTATTAATTTCTGATGATGTACGGAAAAGAAATGTTGAGTGCGGAAGATCAGTCCGCACGTGCTTTCCTGAATCATCACGGCTTCCCGAATTAGGTTCACGAATTCTTAGGAAATTGCGATTAAATTCATCGGCCAGTGCCCTACCGCGTAGTGTTTTTTTGCGTATGTTCAATTCTGCGGGAATGTAAGACTTCGTAGATCGTAATCGATAAATACACGCCACGTCTTCTGGGGTCGTAGCAAATACCAGCCAATTTCCCTGTCAGATACCTAATTCATGACAGTTTTATATCGGACGGTAGTTTATTTCTAACCGTCTTATATTCCTTCAGTATTGCTATATCCTTAGATTTAATAAATTTACAAAAGAGCGGATTTCGCGCCTTGATTCTTTTCAGCAAGTCACGAGGTATTCACAGTTTTCTTCGCCTTTTACTCTGCTTTCTGACTATTTCAGGAAATGTGCGTTCGTATTGGCCAATGATTGGTCTATATGTCCCAGACCGAGTGCCCAAGCACAAGTCGGTAAATTTGTGCACAACTGATTGCTCTAATAAACGTGGTGTAGGCCTCGTAAGCTTTGCCTAAATAGGATTCAACATCTTTTTGCACTCAATACATGTGGTTGTCGTGTACTTTCTCATCTCTCTTCCATCCTGTCTTAGAAGCCAGTAAGCTGACTATGCCGAATGTCCTGAAAGCTAATATCATTTACCTTTTCTTTGAGTAAGCTTAATGGAGTAAATGGACGCTTAGTGAGAGACCAGGAGCTTGCTGATGCATTTAATCAGTACTTTGTAACAAAAGATACAGACCAGAATGCTCGTCCTAGCAATGGCCCCACAGCACCTAGAAACAATAATTCCATTTTTTTCGCGCCAACTGACAGTGAGGAGGTGTGTTCCATTTATCTCAACCTTAAAAATTCACGCAGCTGCGACATGGACGACCTACAGATACGGCCTGTTAAATATGCCAAACGTGAACTCGCCCCTATACTGGTGTACATTTATAACATGTGTATCTCTTGCGGGGTTTTTCCCGACAGAATGAAAACCGCAAGAGTAATTCCTATTTTTAAAAAAGGCGACAAACAGAATATAAAAAACTACCGTCCAATATCGATTCTCCCCATTTTTTCTAAAGGTTTTGAGAAAATGATCCTCAATAGGCTGTCTTCATTTTGCAGTAAACACCAGCTTATAACCGAAGCACAGTATGGATTTCAGAAAGAGAAGTCCACAGAACTAGCGCTTTTAGATCAGAAAGAGCACATATTAAGAAACTTTGAAAACAAGCTTTTAACTCTCGGTATATTTGTTGATTACACTCAGGCGTTTGACCATATCAATCACAATATTCTCCTCAATAAACTAGAATGGTACGGCGTAAGGGGCACACCTCTCGCTTTATTATCTTCCTACCTCAAAAACAGGCACCAATTTGTCTCATTAAGCGAATTCAAATCGCAAACCCAGAGCATAATCTCAGGTGTACCACAGGGAAGTATTCTCGGGCCGCTACTTTTTAACATTTATGTTAATGATATAGTATCGATTTATCAAGAAGCAAAATTTATAATGTACGCAGATGACACGAGTATTTTTTTATCGTCCCGCAATTACACAGAATTAATAAGAATGGCAAATGAACTTCTCGGGAGACTTTCGATTTGGTCGAAAAAAAATTGCCTACAGGTTAATTGCAGTAAAACAAAAGCAGTAATTTTCCGAACTCAAGGAAAAGAAATCCCACAGTACCATAATATACTGTTCGAGTCTATGCAAATTGAGGTTGTTAACTCAATTAAAATTCTTGGTGTAACCTTCTCCAGCAGCCTACAATGGGACGAGCATGCAGATTCAGTCCTCAAGAAGCTAAGCAGTACGGTTGGTATGCTAAATCGCAATCGACACATTTTTCCTACTTTTGTTAAAATACTTTTGTATAATGCCTTGTTTGCCTCGCACATTAATTATGGTCATTTAGTATGGGGTACAACGACACAATCAAATCTTAATAATATATTAATCATGCAGAAAAGGGCTCTACGTATTATTGCCAATGTATCCTTTACGGAACACACTGAACCACTCTTCGAGAAGTATAACATAAGAAAGATTCACGACATTTACACATACAGACTTCTGCGGGATTTTTACTATAGCAGCAGGAAACATAATTTTACGTTAGTGAAAATCGCGAACCTGCATCAGAATGTACCTGCCTACACCACACGCCGCGCAGAAATATGGAATGTTTCGAGATACAGAACTAATTATAGCAAACAGATGCTTGAGAATAATTTACCAAGGTTGTTAAATTCTCTAATTGAAATGGGTATCGACATTCTAAGCATGAACCCGTCAAACTTTAAAGCCTTCATACGCTCCTATACTGCATAAAATGTAATATAATATATTTTTGTCTTTATTATTTCCTTAATACCTCTGTCTCTCCTTCATACATATTTGTGAATGTTTCTATGTTTTGTTTTGGGCTTTCTTCATTCACTTCTTGTGTTTTGATGAGCTGACTGCCACCGCCGCTCTGCCAAGTGTACACCAGGATGCAGGACCGGTCAAGCCTCCAGGAGGCTTTTTGCCTGCCATCCTCGACATTATATCTGTATGGTGTAATGTTGGAATAAATATTTGAATTTGAATTTGAAATATTTGAAGCCACTTGCTTTTTCCATGCCGTCATTTCCAATGCGGATCAAGATGTGTCGCGTTTGTTGACTAGCCCACCATCGCCGTTGTCCGCACTTTTGCTGTGCCTTGTGGTCGGAAATATGATCTTTGTTGTATGATATTCGTTGCGTGTGAGTTCATGAAGCTAATATTCGCTCTTACAGTAACTGGGAGTCCTCTAATTTGCAAAAGTTGTCTAGGCATATAGATAGCCATGGTGTGTTGATGCATGTTGCGCCTTCGCTTCAACGGAACCAGCCAGGCATGTGCCGACGCGCCAGACATTTCGTCGTAAATAGTGGCGAATTTCCACGTCCAATTCCTTGAGATGGAAACGCATGTGAGAAATGATAACTATTTTTATTTTGCCGAAGGTACGCTTTGACTAGTGATAATTATTTTTGCCGGTGATACGGTTTGACTACATTTGGAAATACTACTGTATCTCCATTGGAGATACAGTTTACATTTGGAGATCCGATTGTATAGTACTAGAAAAGCTGAAAATTCAAAACGTTATTTTGAACTTATAGCTCTGCCTTCCAGCATGCATAAATCCTGTTATAATAGATCTGGTGCACTTAGAGGAAGTAATTTGGTGGCCTTTAATATTAAAGAAGCCTCAGCTATTTAACCCCCTCATTCGACTGCCCGGTTGCCCTTAGGTTTATGTCCTCACTACACAATTCATTTTTTTTCATGGTGATAGAGACATCAATTAGGAAACGCTTGCCCGTACTGGAGGCGCAGGCGACACTAGGTTCTCAACATACGAACAGAATATTCCTGTTTTTCGATAAAAGGGCTTTCCTGGATCATTTTGGAGTAATAGAAGGACAAACCACAACTACCATTTCGGAAACATTTCCTTTTAAAAAGGAGCTATCATTGATCTAAACGCTGCGAAAGTTCGACCTCAGCGTGTTATAAATCTGGTTGCAAGTCATATTGCGCAGAAATAGTTTTGAAGTACGTCAAAGTTCAGAATCTCTTTAGCCATGTAGAAGTCATGTTAAGAAGCAAACATATTCCAGTTTTGAGTTACTAAAAAATGCTTACAAGAAAAACATCCTTCCAAGGTATTTCCTGATAGTTTTACTTTGTGTCAACTAAACGCAACAACATCCGCTCATTTCGATGTCAAAGTCACAAGCGTTGTTTTGTTTTTGACAATATTCAGTTATGAAAAACAATGCAATATGGGGCGTGTTAGGTCCTTGCTTCTGTAGTTCAAAAAAATATAATGTAACTTTTTCTTTGATCCAATATTATTTATAAACTTTTTTGAGAAAATGTTAAGGAAAATCCGAGGGGCTGTTATTTTTAAGCCGCCGCCAATGTCCGCCGTTTTTTAAATTTTTACAAATTTCAATTGATTTCAACACCTCATTTCAAAATTGTCTGCCCATTCTAGAATACAGAGATACAAATTTTGCAGATACAAATTTTTTACGACGACAGTAAAAATACGAGATAATTGTCGAGAAACAATTTAGGCTTCAGCTTCTTACTCCTTCTATTGCTATTGTTATCCAAAAAACCGCCTTAATTTGAATGCCTTCCCTCCTATCAATATTTGCGGGTTTTTTGCCAGAAAAGTTACACACCAAAAATATTTTTGTTCTGGTCCAACTGAAAAGTCTCCATGCATATACTGGGAAAATATTCAGGCTCCACGAAATTTAAACTTACTTTCTGTGGAGATACAAATTAGCCATTTTGTGAAATCGCAAAAGCGACTTTTTCCGCCTCGTGTGATACGCGATGTTTTCAAACAGACACTACAGTGTTTCTTGTGTGGATACCCTTGTGTGGATACATTCGAACATATCTATATAGTTCATTGAGACCTACAAATTGTTATTAGACCTCAATTACCACGCTAACTGAACACACCCATGTGTGTGTTAAGTCAAGTATACTTTAGTTCCTTTCACCAAGAAAAGAAGGGTAAAGGACGAAAAGCAGCGAAAACATCTTGACACGGTCCTGGCCCCCTTGTAAAATTGGCACAGCAGAGAAACAAGAGGAAATCAATTCGCATGCTTACAACTAAACATGATTGTATTCTTTCTTGACTACCTACAAAAATAACTTATCCAACACAGAGCAGAAAATACAAAGAGAAAAAGGGAGAACAACTGCTGAAACATATTACAGTAATACACAAATATGTAAAGTAAGAGCGAATACAAAAGCAGTTTTAAAACCGTAAACATTTTTCTCGACAAAAAATGCAAATTTGGATATTAGGTACGCAAAATGAATCGAAGCCAGCAGAATGCAGCTTGTTTATCAGTCTGGGTAAGGTTAAATGCAGTGACTGTTTATATGAGCACATTGGAGGCACTGGAGCAATATATTTTTTCGAAGATATGGTTTTAACACTGCAAGTGAAATGATAGCAGTGTCGTTATATTTGATGTAAGATTTAGAAGTTGTCATCAGTCTCCTGTTAAATAACCGACATATTCATTCATGACATATTCAGTAATATTCTAAATTGATCAACACTAC